>NC_138379.1:44303411-44329987 GCF_054177405.1 Leptonychotes weddellii
TATTCTTATGTTAATCCCCATACATTACATCATTAGTTTTAGATGTAGTGTTCCATGATTCATTGTTTGTGCATAACACCCAGTGCTCCATGCAGAACGTGCCCTCCTCAATACCCATCACCAGGCTAACCCATCCTCCCACCCCCCTCCCCTCTAGAACCCTCAGTTTGTTTTTCAGAGTCCATCGTCTCTCATGGTTTGTCTACCCCTCCGTAAATCAGACTTTCTATCAGACGATGATTGATACCTCAAATGCAAGGTGTAGGACACTCAATACTTCATCTCCCTCCTTCCCAATTCCAGACCATTCTCTTGTGTTCCTTCTTGGTAGATAAGACTATGCTTCTTCCAAGCAAGCCAGAAGCCTAAGTATTATCTTAGACTCCCTTTTCCTCCACCGCCCACTCCCTATTACCACTGTCAATCAATAAGTCCTACTGATTTCACCTCTTAAATATATTTTTATCAATCCACAAGTCCTGCCTAACATTTCCTAAGAATATCTAGAACTCATTTACTTCTCTCCATCTCTACTGCTACTAAATTAGCTTAGAACCATATTTTCTCTCCTCTGAATTCTAGGAGGCTCTTGAAAAAGATGTCCTTACTTCCTGCCTGTCCATAAAACCATTTTTCCAGAGTAAAATGCAAATCCCATCAGGTCATTTACTTAAGACCCTTCAAAGATTACTGATGAAGTTCTGGCTTTTTGCTCTGACTCACAAACCTGATCCTTTCCTTGCTATTTTTCCTGAGTAACAAATTGTTTATCCTCCGGTGTTCTCCCTCCCCCTTCCTCCACTTCCCCCCTTTCACTTTTGCTCAAGATATTCTGTGCCCTTAACATGACCCCTGACTCCCTTTGCCTGGTTGGTTTCCAGGATTCTTTGAAGACCCAGCTCAGAAGTCTTCTCCAGTGAACCTTTGGCTCTCTGAAGCTAGTTGATTTTGGTATAGCAGAAAATGATTTGGTATAGCAGAAAAATCCCAGATTTTTTCAAACCAAACATTGTTTGATTCTTGGTTCTGATGTAGACTGGGAGAGAGCCTTGGACAAGTCCATCTCCCTGAGTCTTTTCCCTCCTCTGCTAAGTGGGGATATCAGTACCTGCCTCTAACAATAATCAGGGAATAATTAAATGGAATAAAATTGATAGAGTGCCTGACACAAAGAAGTAGGCAGCAGATGTTAGTTCCCTTTCTCCTTTACACTGCATACTCTGTGTCTACCTCTAGTATTGTAACTCCAGCATAGTATTGAAAATGCCAGTTTACCTCTTTGCCTCCCTTTGAAGACTGTTGGTGCCTAGAGGACTAGAGTCTTGTCCTACCGAACTTTGTACTCCCAGGCCCTAGCTCAGGATTGGCAAATAGGAATTAAATAAATGTTTGTTGCGTTGAAAACCCCACCCTCACTCGTGATTTTGCATATATTGCAAACATACGTGATTTTGCATACTCAAGCTGAAATACCTCTCTTCCTAGCTACAGCAGCACTATTCGCTCCCCTGCTGTCCTCACTTCTCCTGGCAGCTGGAGGGGAGTGGGGCTTTCCAACCCTTAAAAGGCTGAGTAAGGGAACTACAAAGGATGCAGACTGGCAGGCAACCTGTGGTTGAGGGGTGTCCCAAAACAAGGTCTTTAAGCGCCAGGTTCCCAGAGGGGTCCCAGACCCGCGGAAAAGCGTGCTAGATATTGATGGTTGACGTCCCGGCGAAAGGGCCTAGGAGTACGGGCGGGTGGGAGGTGACCTTTCGGAGGCGTCTCACTGGCTGGTAAACAACCAGGAGGCGGGAGACCCGAGAGACAGCAAACATGGCACGGGAGGGGCAGAGCGCGGGGCGTGTGACGTCACCCTTGGTGTGTGCGTAACGTGAGCGGAAGCGGAAGCGGCTCTGTTCGCCGCCTCTCCCACCGGCCCGATGAGCTGCAGCGGCTCCGGCGCGGACCCCGAGGCGGCGCCGGGCTCCGCCGCCTCGGCCTCGGGCCCGGCGCCCGCGGTCTCGGCCCCCGCAGCGTTGCCCGCTGGCACCGCTGCGGAGAATAAGGCCAGCCCCGCGGGGACAGCAGGGGGACCTGGGGCTGGAGCTGCGGCAGGGGGCACGGGACCCGTCGCGGCGCGGGCCGGGGAGCCGGCCGAGCGGCGTGGGGCGGGTGAGGGACGGGTGAGGGTGAGGGCAGCGCCTAGGGCTGGGTCCAGTGGCGGGTGAGGGCAGAGGGTTTGAGGCCGACCTAGCCGGGGCCCCGCATCTCCCACTTCGATGTCTGTTTGCTGGTTCTCCTCCAGCTCCGGTGTCGGCGGGAGGCGCGGCGCCCCCGGAGGGGGCCATGTCTAACGGGGTTTATGTACTGCCGAGCGCGGCCAACGGAGACGTGAAGCCGGTGGTGTCCAGCACGCCTCTGGTGGATTTCCTGATGCAGCTGGAGGATTACACGCCTACGGTGGGCTTCCTGCCTGAACAAGGCTATTGGCGCGCTGTCAGGCCAACTTTCTGCTACACCGCGTGGATTTCCAGCTTCCTTTTGTACTTGCTCCCCTACTAGCTCTTTGATTTATCCCCTCTGCCCACCCAAACTGTGAGCTTCCTAAAAGCCAGGCTTGCCCTCCATTTCCCTCACCCTCTCAGCCCCGCAGCGCCCAGGGCAAATACTGACAGTCATCTCATTGATCTCCCAGATCCCAGACGCAGTGACTGGTTACTACCTGAACCGTGCTGGCTTTGAGGCCTCGGACCCACGCATGTGAGTACAGTCTGGGTGGGTAGGTTAAGAGTCTTGAGTGCTTGTATGGAGTTTATTGTCCCATCTTCTCACACCAGTTTTTTCTCTCTAGAATTCGGCTCATCTCCCTAGCTGCCCAGAAATTCATCTCAGATATTGCCAACGATGCCCTACAGCACTGCAAAATGAAGGGCACAGCTTCTGGCAGCTCCCGAAGCAAGAGCAAGGTGTGAGGGGAGGCTCATTGAATCAGTAATTACCTCCCACAGCATCGGAGGCTTAATTTGTTCTGAAATCCCTTTGGGGAAACTAAGCCCTAGGGGAGGTGAAAGACCTACTCAGGGTCACCCACCTGGGATTGAAATCTGGGATTCCTGTGCTCAGCTGGTGCTCTTCCCTCTTCCCTCAGGACCGCAAGTACACTCTAACCATGGAGGACTTGACCCCTGCCCTCAGCGAGTATGGCATCAATGTGAAGAAGCCGCACTACTTCACCTGAGCCACCCAACCTAAATGTACTTGTCTGTCCCCTTGTCCCCACACCAGCCTGTTTTCATAATAAACTTTATTGTGACAGGCAGGGCTGGTCCCTCCCATGCTGGGAGATACCGTGTGGCAAGTGACAAAGCTCTGAGCCTAGCCCCTTTGGGGGCTGCAGTGGTAGGGATGGGGGCAGGGGATGGGCCCCATGGCTGGGGTAGTACCATGACTGGAGGCAGGGGAGGCAACCAGAGGCCTGCTGCTTTGGGGAGACATACTCCCCTAACCGTGTCCTGACACCTCTGGAGTTTAGGCAAGGGCTTTCCAGCTCTACTTGTCCTGCATCTTCTCCAGGATAGGCACAATCATGTCAAACTTGGGCCGCTTAGCAGGGTCTTCATTCATGCATATCTTCATGAGCTTACACACATGGGGGGAAATGCCTGGTGGGATGGTAGGCCGAAGGCCTTCCAGTGCCACCTGCAAATACAGGAAAAAACAAAATGGGTCTCAGAACTTGAATATCCTGTGGGGAGAGGCCTCTTAGTCCTCAGGACAGTATTACTGTATATTTGAACAAATATGGGAAGAGCCCAGCCCTGCTGTAGTTATTGTCACCACCACCACCATTCCCCCAACACAAGTGCATACAGTTGTGCTCTCACTTTCATTCCAATCTCCATGTTGGAGAGGTCAGCAAATGGTACCTCCCGTGTCACCAGTTCCCACAGAAGCACTGCAAAACTCCACATGTCTGCTGAGCGTCTGTTTGTGTCTTCAGGCTTCTTCTGCAGAGCTGGAGGAACAGGACTTAACTGTTCCAGCTGCCTATCCTGTCTCTGCCCCTTCCATTACTACTGAGCTGGCCCTTCTCTACCTCCCAACATGATGCCCTCACTCACCTTCAGGGGCCACCCAGGCAGGTGCATACATACGCCCAGGGCACTGGAAGGAAAACTTGACGTCGGCCATGCTGATTCGGGCAGTCATGTCCTCATCAATCTGAGGAAGAGAAGATAGATATGTGGAAGGAGGTAAGTCCTATTCTAGACAGGGAAAGGGCTCTGGGGGCCGGGGCCAGGAGTGAAGTGTGACCTCACCATTACACTACGGCTATTGAGTGCATGTCGTGGGATGAGGGGCTCTAATGTATGTAGGAAGGCCATGCCCCTTGCCATGTCCAATGCAAACTTCACAGCCTGGCTCTGGTCCACAACGAAATCTAAGGAGGCAAGAGTCAAATAGTTTGGGGAGGCTCACACACCCTGCCCCCCATCCCATGAGATTTGGTATCCACTACTCACTGGTGCCTTCGTGTAATACATTGTACAGGGATCCATATGGCATCCAATGTGTGATGAGGGTGGGGTGAGGAGCAGGTGGAGACTGACAGGCACCTAGCACTGGGAGCACATTTGGATGCGAGAAAATCCTGGAAGAAGGACAGTATCCCTAGCTGAGATCAGCATAAAAGATCTCCCTTTGGGTGCTAGTCAGGGTTCCTTGGAACCAGCAGCTTCCTGTTTAGGCTTTGCCCCACCTGAGACGGGGACACTCCTCGTTGAAGTCCCTGCTCTTCCTTGTACTCCAGTCTCGAACCTTTAACACCTTCACGACGATGTCATTACCCTGCCAACGGCCCTTCCATAGCTGAGAGACAGGTAAGGGTTAGGAAGCTTTAACTAAGGCCACTGCTTTCTTGTCCACTAACTGGAAGAAAAACTTAAAACAGGTGCAGAGCAGGTAATTTGTAGGAGATTGGGGAGGGAGGGGCAAGAAAGGCAGGGTCACCTCTCCAGAGTGATTCTCGTTGAGCTTCGCCAGAAAGTTGAGCTGTTTGAAGTCAATGCCGGAGTGTTTGTTCAGAGTCCCATTTCCTGAGAGTGTGGGCAGGTCAGGTACCCAAGCTTCACCATAACCCAGCTCCAGCAGCCCAGGGTTATTCCCTTGACCACCCCTCCCCTTACAACTGACTCACGGGGCCGAGTACGGGTGGTTCCCTTCCAGAATGTGTCCTTGTATGGAATACGGTTAAGGTTTTGGCCCATCTTCTCTGCCCGCTCTGGGGAAGAAAAACAGCTTTGGTCCCAGTTGTAGTATGGAGCGAGGAGATAGGCAGGGACAAGACAAGAGGATACAAACTGGAGTTGGGGGACAGACCTCGGAGGAGCTCTCTCAGGGGTGCCTTGGCTTTGTCCACAGGCATCTCTCCATACTTGTTACAAATGCTGACAAGGGCCCCATTAGCCACCAGGTCCTGGAATGAAAAGGGGTTGGATGAGGGGCTCTGCCACCTCCCTGGCAGTCACAACCAACCATCAATACAAGTGGTGTACCAACTCTTGAGTGTCACATATTCAGCAGTACTTACAGGATGGATTGAAGGTTCTAGACTCTTCATTCAGGCTCAGACTTTGCTTCCTACCCATCCCAGGGCTCAGGGCCTTAGTACTCACCTCTGCAACCTGATCTTGGCCCCAAAAACAGGCATAGTGCAAGGGCACATTTCCATGCTCATTCACTGCATTGATGTCAGCTTTATACTGCAGCAGCTGGTCCCCATGGCCAAGTAGAAGAGGCAGAAGACAAATGAGAGATGGGAGTTGAGGCGTGCAAGGAGGGAGAAGAGTACACATGTGTTATATTGCTTGTGACTGACTTCCAGACATGTATGTAATGTAGGTGAGAGGGAGCATTCATGCCTACCTTCTGCACAATATCACGGTGTCCATGACTGGCTGCCAGGTGCAGGGGGGTGTCATCCCCACGATTCATCACATTGATTCGTGCCCCCCGCATGATAAGCATCTCAACCACAGCAGAACGGCCCTCTCGGCAGGCCCAGTGCAAGGGGGAGAAGCCATGATCATCCCTTTGAGGAAGGGACAATGGTCATTGATCTGGAGGTGGGATGGGGGCAAAGGCTTTGATATGGGAAAAAGTGATAGTTATTCTGAATAATCTCCCTGGAAAACCGTACCTGTCCAGGACTCTGATTCTCATTCATGCCAGCAACTCCCAAAGCCATCCAATTAAGACTTTCCCCTGAGCTTCAAACCTATCCAACCACCACCTGAAATCTCAACAAATCCGTATGATTCACTGTCTTCATCACCATCTCCCACTACCCTTTCTTCCTTGGCATGCCCTATCTCATGAAATGGTAGCATTTTTCATCTGGTTTCCTCTGCATTCCTTTTGCAACATTTGTTGGTCCTTTTTGTTTCCACTGCATTTCACATCCCTCTGGTATACTACTTGTGGCACTGGATTGTAAAAATCTTAATGAGCTGTCTTGTCTGCTAGACTGAGCTTCTTGACAGAATGGATTGACAGCAGGTGTTTAGTGCATGTTAATACAAGGGAGAGGTGTCTTGGAGAAGGAAAGCTACAACTCATGGGAGAAGAAGCAAGCTTACTGATTGGCTCTGGTACTGAAACCTAAGACCTAAAAATGGACTGGAATTAAAATAATGTTTTGGAAGGGTTTATAACGAAAGAGAGAAATGCTTTTGATAAGTCATTACTAATGAGGCAGATATCAAACCAGGATTTGGTAAAACAGGATTCCTCTACTCAAGCAGTCCTGGTCCCAGAAAACAGAGGAAAATGAGAATGGCTTCTTTAGAAAGAAAACTATCTAACTCCCCCACCCCCACCCCCAAGGACATGTATTTTCTAAAGTAAAAGAACTGTACAAAAAAAAAAAAGAAAACACTTGGTGGGAGCTGGGCCTGCCTGACAGCCTGGGGCCATAAAAGGAAATTCCCTCCAGTCGTGTGTATGAAGATCTAAGGGGCGGGGCAGGGGGCGGTCCCTAGTCTGAGACGGCAGCCTCCGGATGCCTTAGTGCTGCGGTCACTTCCCCTGTGGGGGCTCTACGTGTGGCCTGAAACAGATCAGGGGTCTGGCCACTGCAGGCCATCCAGATGTCCCCCTCCCCCAGGGGAATGGGGTGTGTGTGGCCTTTAATGACTTCCCTCCACAGCTGCCCTCATCTGCTCACTTAGAGATAGCCAAAAGCTTTCCTGGGAGGTGGATTACTCCCTCCTCCCCCTCTCTGAAGCAGCCATTCCCTACTTATCAGTGAGTTTTGCCTCCCAGATCTTTAATTTGTGCCCTGGTTTATCAGCCTCCTGCAGTCTGTGGCACGAGCAGGCCAGAGCCTGAGGGCAAAATATGAGCACAAAGGTTCCACTCACTGTCAGAATGCCTGTCACCTCAGGGCCACAGACTATAATCCCGAAGAGCCCTGCAGGGAGTTCACCCCACCTCATATCCAGCATATAGCCTGCTTGGGCCCTCAAAGCCTTCCAGTTTCACTAATGCCACCCCTTCACCTTTTGGCACTAAAGAGTTTTATAAAATGCAAGTTCCCCTGGACAACTTCACCTAAGCCTTTATAACCCTACCAACAAAAATAGTAAGAGTACTCACTGTCTTTATCTGAGCACCCTTTGAAGAATTATGAAAGAATTATGGAAATTATAAAAGAGTACAAAAAATGGGAAAAAGTGACCAGGAATTATGGAGGAAGAGCATAAAGCCTAATGAGAACCTGTGAAGCCTAGATAAAGATTATAGGTGATCCTTACCTCTCAAACCTAAAAACTGAAGAAATAAAATTTTAAAACAAAAAACCCCTAAAACCCACCACCCTGAATCATCAACATCACTATTGCTTTTCTTGCCTGTCTCAGCCAACCCTGAAGAACTTGTCTACATTCACTCTATTTCCTCACCTCCCATTGAACCTGCCACCAGGCTGCTGCCGTGAGGGCTGGCATTATGTCTGATTCTGGGCCTTTAGCACAGGAGGTGTTCATAGTACTTTAAGTGAAGGAACCCGGTGTTGTCTGGTTTCTTCATCCATTTTCCTCTACGGCAGCCTTCACAAAGATCATCAAATACATTATTAATTGTAAGTTCAATAGTTACTTTAAAGTGCTCAAGTTCTTTGACTTCTCAACAGCCTATACTACTGTTGACCACTCCCCCTTCATTGAAACATTCACTTCTCTGAGCTTTACTAACATATTTTCCTGTTTCCTGCAACCTCCAGCTGCACCTTTTTAGTCTTGCAGGCTTCTGTCTCTGTCACACCCGTGTCTTCAGGTATCATCGATATGCTAACACCTCCCAATCTGTCTCTCCAAGTCAGCTCTCCTGAAATCCGAATCTGCATAACCAACAATCTACATGACATTTCTACTCTACTGTACAGTCACTTTAACATGTCACAGCGGCAGTCATCATCCTTCAGCCTTGTCCAACTCAGTAAAAGCAACCACCATCTACCCAAGAGTGTGAGCCAGAACCCTGGTCATCATCTTTGCTTCCCAACTTCCCACACCAAGTCTCATCAATTCTTTATCCTAAAGATTTCAGGAATCTGATCACTTCTTTCTTTTTCATCTGCTCCCATTCTAGTCACCACTTCTGGGACAGACTAAGCAATTGCTTCTCCACATGGCCACCTGCTCTTCAGAAGGTATCCAAGATGACACTTAAATGGACAATCTCATCATATCACAGCAGGGCTTTAAACCCTTGTTCTTAGAATAATGACCTTATTATAGCATAAATACCCTTGCATGATCTGGCTGACCCTTGCAGCAGACTTCTCCAGTCTTATCTCCTGTGGTTTACCACTTGTACCCAATGCTTCAGCTCACTGAAGCTCATAGAAGTCTATCCTCCAGCCATATGGACCTGTAGACAATTTCCAGACACTCCGCTCTCTGTCTTGCCTCCTAGCTTTCGCCCATGCAGTTCACTGAGGCTGGAAAGCCTCTCCGCAGCCTGTGCCTGTGAAACTCTTGTTGAGCAGTCAAGATTCAGCCGAAACACAGCTTCCTCTGTGGAGACCCTCTGCCCCCCACAGGCTGTGCTTCGCACTAGTCCTACTGGGTAGGAAAGTCAGCCGCCCCCAGCCAACGTGAGCACCCCACATCGCGGAGAGGAGTATGTCTTTGCCTTTCTCACCCACCAGCCACCTCAGCTCACCCCTGGTTGAGGTCGTTCTCCGTGTTGTCCAGCCACAAGCGAACGGCCACTGCGTTGCCCTCCCGGCACTGAGTGAAAATGTCGTCCATAGCAGCGTCCCGGCGCTGAGTCCCCTAGATTGGGGAAGCCTGCGGACTGTGGAGGGATCCAGAGAAGGGTGATGAACCCCGAGCTTTGTCCCCTACTGGAGATAAGTGTTCGTGAAGGGGGTGAGAGTCTCCTGCTGCCTCCCCAGCTAGTGGAGGTGTGGGAAGGAGTTCGGGAAGTCGGGATTATCCCTGACCGTGTCCCCTGGGCGCGAGGGAAAGCGGGTCCGCGCGAGGTGGGGGGTGATTAGGAAGTAGAGTCTCCTGAAGGGGTGTCGGCGAACAAGCTCGGGGACCCTACCCGCGAACAGACCTGGGGGGAGGGGGGAGTTCAGGCACCCTAAACCCTGGGAGAGGCGATCGGGGGTCCTTCCCGAGGGGTGGCTCTCGTTCCCTACTCGGTATTCGGGCCGAGTGAAGGCTGAAGGGTTGGCAGGGGTCGAGCCTTGGGGAAGGGCACGGGTGCTCCCGCACTCACCGGGACTCGGACCGGAGGAGCCTTCTGCGGGGAACTCCCGTCCGGCCGCGCCCGCCGCCCGGCCCCGCCCCTGGCCCTCTCTGGCCGGCGCGGGCCCCCATTCCTCCCTCCCTCTCGCCTCCCTTGCCCTTCTAGCCAGCAGTGCCTAAACTCGATGGTTTCCGGCGCCGCACCGACCGCTCTAGCTACCCATGCTTCACTCTTTGGTTTCCGGCTCAGTTCCGGCGGCTCCGGGCCCTCGGTTCACTAGAGACGCGCTCTGCACGTGAAGAGTTGTGTGGACCCCGCGACTTCATCCACCCCACCGGCATGTTTGAGGAGCCGGAGTGGGCCGAGGAGGCCCCAGTAGCCGCGGGTCTCCCGCCTGTAGCCTCGCGGCCTCGGCCCGCCTCAGCTTCGCAAATCAAGGTGAGCGGCGCTGCAGGGAGCTGTTTCAAGCCGAGCTTACCCTGGTGGATCTGAGCGTGTGGGCACGCAGTGTGTGTGTGTGTATGTGTGTTGGAGGGGCGCTTGCCACCAACAGAATGTGTGTGTGTGTGTGTGTGTTGGGGCGCTTGCGGCCAACAGAATGGGGGGGGGGGCTGCGGCCAGTAGAAGACCCGACTAAGTGAGAGCTGTTGAGTAGAAGTTAGTGAAGACGCATTTTTGGACAGGAAAAGCACGTGCAGGGGCTCTGGAGCAAGAAAGCATGTCCTGTTGTTAGGGTCACACACACAGTAATCCGTGTGGTTGGAGCACAGAGAGTGAGAGGGTATGCCATTGAAGTTGGAGAGGTAGAGGAGAAGTGTTGCATATTTTACCGATAGAAGCCAATGAAGCGGTTTTAGCAGGGGAATGATTTTTTAAGATTTGCATTTTGAAAAAGTCATTGGTTTCAGTGTGGAGCTTGGATTAGAGAGAGAAAGAGTGAATGACAATGAAGGATTTTATCAGCACTACCATTCTAAAGGAGTGGTGCAGAGTGGGTACTGAAAACCACCAGGTTAAGTACCTGGCCTGGGACCTCCCAGTAGGACTTCAATCCAGAAGGGCTCCCAGACAAGAGACCTTCTCCTTTAAGCCTTTGCAGATGTGAAGGCTGCTGTACTTCCTCAGGCTCTTCCTGCCTTTTAGTGAGCATCCAACATGAAATCTGCCTGCTTTATTCCCTCCTCTTCATCCCCTCAACCCACAGCTATGATCATTGCCACAGGTCTTTCCGTCGGCAGCTTGTCCCTTTCCGTTTATTTTCTACACTACGGCTAGACTTCTCTTAAGTACACACCTGTGATCCTGTCACTCTTATTTTCAGAAACCTCCCTAGCTTTACAGAAAGATATAGAAAGCTGCAGGCAAAAGGCTGAGATTGAGGGTTGAACTCCTATTCTCTGACCTTGGTCCTGTTGCTTGTGGCCTTACCACAGTCCTCTGGGGAACTCCATTTTCTCATCTGCAAATTGCAGAAGTGAGGTGGGTGGTTTCTCTGCTCTCCAGCCTCCCAAAGGTTGAGATGGTGACTTAAAAGTTGTTCAGGGTCTGGCAGGCTTCAGGACAAGCTAGTGAAGTTAACTAAGAATAATCCAGATGCTTCTGTCAGCATCTGAATCAGGTCTCCATCTCTGCCTTCTTATTCTCCAGGCCCCATCTATTCACCTCACCCCTTCTCTCTTCCCTTGTTTTCCCTCAGGGCTCCAAGCACCGTCAGCTCTTGGCCACATTACGGGCCCTAGAGGCAGCATCTCTTCCCCAGCAACCCCCTAGCCTGCCTGGCAGTGACTCTGAGGAGGATGTGGTGGAAAGGAAGAAGAAACACCCAAAAAAGGCCTCATCTGCCAGTGCTTCTATTGAAGTAGAGAAGAAGAGGAAGAAGAAATGTCAACAACAGGGCCCACCTGGCAGTGACTATGAAGAAAAGGAAGTAAAAAGGAGCAAAAAGTGCCTCAAAGGGGTTCTCAGTGCCAGTGACTCTGCTGAAGAACAGAAAAGAAAGAGGAAATGCCAGAAACAGGTCCCCTCAAACCCCGCCCAGCACCAGGACAATGATAACCAAACAGGTACTAGTAGCTGTGTATATATGTGTGGGACAGGGAGGGGGATCAGCTGATCCTGTACATGACAGAGGTTACCTGCCACCATTAGGTTTGGGGTTAGGCAATAAGTGTTTTCATCCAGGCCATAGTCTCTTTCTCATGGACAGGGGTATGGCCAGGATGATTGCCAAACCTCTGAATTCAGGGGCTCTTGCCCCAAATATGCTTTCTCATCTCCCTCTCTTCAGGTCCCAAAGCTTGGAAGAGTAGTGCGACAAATGACCAATCCAAGCGAAGTCCTGGGTCCACTTCTGCCAACCCCCTGCAAACCTTGAGTCGCAAGCAGTGGCGGAACCGACAGAAGAACAAACGTAGACATAAGAACAAGTTTCGGCCACCTCAGCCACCAGACCAGGCTCCAGCCACAGCCCCCAAAGAGGAGACAGAGATGCCTCCTGCCCCCAGCCCAGATAACAATGAGGATCGGGCAGGGGCTCTGCGAGCCCGCATGGCACAGCGGCTGGATGGTGCCCGATTTCGCTACCTCAACGAACAGCTATACTCAGGGCCTAGCAGTGCTGCACAGCGTCTCTTCCAGGAAGATCCTGAAGCCTTTCTTCTCTATCACCGCGGCTTCCAGAGCCAAGTCAAGAAGTGGCCACTACAGCCAGTGGACCGCATCGCCAGGGATCTTCGCCAGCGGTGAATGGGGGTTGGGCACTGTGAGAATCGATGTGGGTCGGTCATGGCTCAGACTAGACCAGTGAGTGATCCCTCCCCTCCACTCCCAGGCCTGCATCCCTGGTGGTAGCTGACTTCGGCTGCGGGGACTGCCGCCTGGCTTCAAGTATCCGGAACCCTGTGCACTGCTTTGACTTGGCCTCTCTGGACCCCAGGGTCACTGTGTGTGACATGGCCCAGGTAAACCCTTCTATCTCTCTGTGTCTCTGGCCTGTGCTCTAGACCCAGCCTCTATGTGCTAATCTCTAATGCTCCCTCCCTCTGCACCCGCATCCTGGTGTCTGGCGCTAGCAGTCAGTGCTGGATTTCTTTCTTTTTTGTTTTGTTTTTTTTAGGATTTTATTTATTTGAGAGAGAGAGCACAAGCAGGGGGAGTGGCAGAGGGAAAGGGAGAGGCAGGCTCCCCGTTGAGCAGGGAGCCCAATGTGGGGCTCGATCCCAGGACCCTGGGATCATGACCCAAGCCGAAGGCAGATGCTTAACCAACTAAGCCACCCAGGTGCCCCTCAGTGCTGGATTTCTGCTTCCCATGTTGTGTGCTTTATACAGTACTCCTACTCTGTACAGGTGCCTCTGGAGGATGAGTCTGTGGATGTGGCTGTGTTCTGCCTTTCGCTGATGGGAACCAACATCAGGGACTTCCTAGAGGAGGCAAATCGAGTGCTGAAGCAAGGGTAGGAGTTCCCGGGACACAGATATGTGTATATGTGCACAGATGTATGTCTGTGTATATACACAGAACTTCTCATTCTTCTCAGGGGTCTCTTGAAAGTGGCTGAAGTCAGTAGCCGGTTTGAAGATGTTCGGACCTTTCTGGGGGCTGTGACCAAACTGGGCTTCAAGGTCATCTCCAAGGTGAGAGCCTCAAGAAGTCTCCCTATTTTTGTCTCGTGTGGTCTTTTTTAGGGTAATGGTGTTTAGGAAGGAGGCCATAGGCACAGACACAGATATTTGCTCTTTGAAGGCATGACGCATGGGAGAGCCCTGGGGAGCTTTCTGAGCAAGGGCGGGACATGGACCAGAGGTGTTTTGAGGAGCTGGGGTGGGGATTTGGAGCTCACTAGGTTTTTTCCACCCCTAGGATCTTACCAACAGCCACTTCTTCTTGTTTGACTTTGAAAAGACTGGGCCTCCTCGGGTAGGGCCCAAGGCTCAACTCACAGGCCTGAAGCTTCAGCCATGTCTCTACAAGCGCAGGTGACCCCTGGGCCTGCCTTGAAAGGGGATGCAAGTCTTGAACTCCAGGCTCAGAACTCTGAAGACTGTATCCAGCCAGTCTCTGACCCAGGAACTGATAACATCACTTTCGCCGTCTTAAGACCAAAGTGAGATGAAACCCCCTGGCTCATCCCTGCTCTCACGTAGCCTTCTTGTTTGTGAGAAGCATAAAGTAACTCAGGCTAGCTAAAGAATAAGGAGTTTATTGTGAAAATACAAGGGTATCTGGGAATTATGGGTCCTCCAGATATGGGAACTAGCTGGTTTGGAATTCAAGGCATCTCTGGGTTTGGCTCCTCTTTCCATCTATCAGGAGTCACGTGGACTTTCTGCCCTGGCATCTCTACTCTCTTCTCATCTCCGTCTGCTGAGAAAATCTACAGCCAGGGCTGGGTGCATAAGAGGTGCTCAATAAACTGTAGCTATGGCTGTGATGTGTTGTAAGCCTTACTATTTTCTACAGTCCTTCCCTAGGTAGGGTTGGAGGTTGAAGAGTGAAGAATGGATTTGTTGACTGAGGAATACTCTGGGAGAGCTCAAGATAGGCCTTTCAACGGGCTTCATTTCAGGGTATTTAGAGATTGTTGATAAGACTCTGAGCTGTTCTTGGAGGAGCGTGGTAAGGGAGCTGGGTCTCTTCATAAATAACAACTGGTTGATGCCATGGTAGGCTGGGGGATTGGGCTGTCCATTGGCACAAGTGTCTGTTGTTTCCACCTTGCAGTGGGCCCAGATCAGCATGTCCTGGGAAAGCTACAGGCAAGGAAGGCTGGTGTTGGAAAAAGATGAACTGGGATGATAGACCCTTGGCGTCTCCTGGAAGGTATCTGCCATGTCCAGGTATAAAGATGCAGCATCTTACCTATTTGGAAGGGCAAAAACTGAGAGTGCCCGCTGGGACACAGCTTCCAGGGCTCTGAGCCAGTCAGATGCCTCCAGTGAGGGAATGGAGATTTTGAGGTAGGCTGTAGGCCAGAGGGCATGTTTGGAGGCTAGGCAGTGTACCGCAGTGTCTTCGCATGTGTTCTGTCTGCGGAATACTCATCTGACTGATGAAGTCTTACTCATCCTAGCTTAGTTGTTCCCTACTCCACCTCTCCTAAAGCAGAATTAATTCTTCATCTGCATTCTCCAAACTGCATTGTGATTGCTTTGTGCATTAGGCTGTGGTCTTTTCAAGTCATATTTATTTTTGTATTCCCAGAGCTTGTCACTTAGGTGGTGGAATAACAGGGTCTAGTTGGGTGGGACTGATGAGAACAGGGTATTGGGAGGAACCCAGGCTCAGGGTACAAGATGTGGGCACTGAGGACTAGAGATGATGGAAGAAGTAAGCAGATAGGAGAACTTGAGCAGGTAGAACAGGTGGGATTGATGAGGGTTGTGAGAGAGAGGAATCTTCAGTGAGTCTGGTTTCTCACTTGAGCAACAGGTTGGGCTGGTGCTGCTGTTTAGAACGTTGGGTTGTAGGTACCTGTTCCATGTTCATTTGGAAGAGGGACGTAAACGTGCCAGGAGAGACCTGTGCTAGGATTTGGGAATCAGTAGTCTAGAGGTGGTCATTCAAGTCATGGGAATAGATAAGATATCCAGAGTAAGGTAGTGAGAAGAGAAAATGGCTCTGAATAAAACTGAGGACCATTTGATGGATGGGCAAAGGCAAATGGACCAGTCAAGGTGACAAGGTGAGAAGGTTGGGCCAAAAATGGAGGAGTAAAACTGGGAGAATGGATGCTTTCAATATGGAAGGAAGGGATGGGGAAGTTGTCAGCTGTCAAACGCTGTTGCAAGGTCTGTTAAAATTTACAGTGAAGTCAGACTGCAGTGAGTGAAGGTTGCTGAATACTCTTGAGGGCCTGTTTGAATTTATAGTGGTATTATTCATGACTTTATGGTTACACCAGCCAGCCCAGTGGTGTGGTTTTCTCTGCCTACTCAGGAATCTAAATGTAGCTGTGGGGAAAATGAGCACTAAGGAATCATCCAGAGTTGGAGTCTTGCCATGCAGTGGAAATGAAAGGAGGCATTTCACACCATTCAGAAGTAACTGATCACTGCTGGATCATGCACTATTGTAGAAGAGGTAGGAGAGTGAAGACAGAGGGGTAGGTTGTTGCACTGGGAATCATTAAACAAGCGACCTGGGCAGGTGAGAGGTGGTGGTCAGCAATTGGAGTGCTTTAATTATTAGTGTTGGAAGCACAGCAGCTCCAGGTGATGGCTGCGTCTAGAGTGAAGCCACAGGGGTTAGTGCCTGAGAGGCGTGCGAGAGAGGTTGCCCATACGTTGGGTAATGGACTGAGGGCTCAGGTATTATGGGGAGGTCTTGTCTGAATGGACTCTGACGTTCTCCAGGATGATGGTAGAAATTGGCATGGAACAGGTGCTAACCTCTCAAGGGAGGGGGCGGATCCAGGAGATCTGCAGACAAAGTGACGGGGAAGCTAGATGGCATGAATTTCAGAAGTGCAGGGGGTTTGCACTGCCTACTAGAGAGACCTCCATTGTGGGAGCGATGTGAGGCTGGTGAGGAGCTGGCTGCTAGGCAGCCAAGATAAAATACCTTCACAGTCCTCTCCAGCTTCTCAGGATTCACTGGGGATTTCTGGGGAAATGATTATTACAGCAGCTGCATGGGACAGGAGCCTCCAGGGGTAAGGGGAGGCAGGCCACAAAGTCCAAGGAAAGTGTTGGAGTAGCAGGCATCTCGCTGTGGGACACACATTACCTTTGATAGCTCCCTATCTCTGTTCTTTTGCAAATGTTTATATTCCGTAGGTCTTGGTTATTTTCCCTGTTTTTTTTAATTCTCAGCAAGACAGCTGTGGTCTGCCTTTCTCCTTTTTTTTGTCCTCCTCACTTATAATTTGGATTCTTCCTATGCCTATTCTGGCTCCATCCACCCAAGTAAATATCTCTCTGGGTTTGACTCAGGCCTTGGACTCCCTGTAACTCAGCCCAGCCCCACTAGTGTCTCCATCAGTTGCTCCGATTCTGAAAGCAGGACTCCCCTGAGCCTGCTCTGGGGCCTCCTGGCTCTATCATCAGCTTCAGGACAGACTCTTGGGCAAGCCCAGACTCTTGGACTTCAGTGTTTAATGCTGAGAGCCGAGGCTGGAGAGGGAACAGTATATTTCCTTAGGAAATAACCGCATGCCAGCTGCTCAAACAGCAACCTAGTTTAAAGAACAATTGGAGAAAAGATTGAAGGAAGGGCAAGAGTAGTAAGCGGTAAGTGGGAGGGGGTTGCTCTACCATGCAAGGCAGTGCATTATAATTACCCAGTGATTACCGAGCCTTCCCCCAGTTTCTAATTCAGGAGATCAGGCTAGGGTTTGAAAAGTTCTATTCTGGTTGCTTTGGTTTCTCACAGTGAAGCAGGAAGCAGGGTTGAGAGAGTAGCAGGGAAGGGGTTGGAGTTTTGAGGCGAGGAGAGCGTAAACGTCCTTACGAGAATTAAGAGGGAATGAACGGGGCGCCTGGGTGGCTCAGATGGTTAAGCGTCTGCCTTCGGCTCAGGTCATGATCCCAGGGTCCTGGGATCGAGTTCCACATCGGGCTCCCTGCTTCTTGGGAGCCTGCTTCTCCCTCTGCCTCTCTCTCTCTCTCTCTGTCTCTCATGAATAAATAAATAAAATCTTTAAAAAAAAAAAAAAGGAATGAACGAATGAGGGAAATGGAGTATGATTGCTGGTGGTATTAATAGCATGCTTGAGGTTCAAGGTCAGAAAGAGGATGCATGGGGAGAGACAGTGTAGGATCTCTGTAGAGAGCTTGCTGTTGTGAGACAGCACAGCTGGACTGTGAGGGCCCACCCCCCTCACCTCAGATCTAACTGCGGACTCCACTGGGACCATTCAGGAAGCTTGAGGTATTTATATTCCTACGGCCGAGGAGTGATGAGCCTGGAGTCTGACTCCCGCCCTGGGCATGTAGAGGGCAAGCAGAGGCTCACTAACTGTTCAGTGGTGAAGCCGGGGGAGTGCCGCTGCTTTTGCATTGGCCTGCATTCCCACACTTTGCCGTGGCAGTTGAGGCATGTGTGTATTCTGTGCATCTTGCAGGAGAGAAGGAAGCGTGGGGTGGTCTTGGGTCCTTTCCAGTAGGACCATTTGAGGAAGCAAGGAGACCTCAGCACAGAGCAGCTAGGAGTGTGCCATGTGGGCTGAGGAGGGAGTTGCAGGAGACCACCCACCACAGCTGCATCCACCAGGGTCAGGGGGGCAGCTGGGATGTCCCCTTTAAATATCTGTCAGGCCCACAGGGCACAGAACCACCCAGTCTAGCAAGAACCTTCTTTCCTTTCTTACCACCTTATTTCTGCGCAGCTGGGCCCAGAGCAGTTAGCAGCTGTTAGGTAGATTGGAGGTAAGAAGAGCAGAGAGCATACAGATTATTCTTCCCCTCCCCAGCTCAGGCTCCTGGAGACTAGACGTAAGTGGGGCAGGGCTGGGAGGGGAAAGTAGCTAAAGCTACAGTAGGTGCAGATTATTTATTGTTACATAGGGTTAGACATTCTAATTGCTTGAGATGGTAAGACTGTTAACTAAGAATGAGCTGAAAAGTCATAGGCTTGCTGCAGCTTCTCTCCACAGCAGGGAACAGTGCCCGCAAATGAGAAAAGTTTGGAGGGGGGGTAGGAATAAGGTTGGGTTTGGATGGCAGCCTGTGCCTTGTGCTTGTTCAGCGTGCTTTGAGAGGTTTCTTGCTGCTGCAGTTTTTGGTGTGCTCCAGCTTTTGTTCCTGTAACACAGTCCTGCGGGAACACCGTTCCAAAGGAAACAACATGATCTTGGCAGACACACAGCTCAGCTCCAAACACTCAAGCATTTACATAATTGCACAAAGCCCGTCAGAGCTTTTCACAGACACAGACTTGCAATTAGAGCTCTCTATCCACAGGTCATCCTCCTTCCCAGGTGACTTCTCAGACTGGCCCCCTGGTTCTAGGACATTTGACCACTGTAGCAACTGCCTTACTGGTCTAATTGCTTCCATTCCTGCCCCCAAAGCCATTCATTTCCCACACAGCCAAGTGATTTTTAAAATGTATATCAGATATGTCATTTCTCTTTTTAAAATCCTTCAGTGGGTTCTCAGTATTCTGAGAACAAAAGACGTAGACTCGTTCTATGTGATCTGCCCTATGTGATCTGCCCAGGCCTCACTCTCCAACTGCATCTTAACCCACTGCTTCCTCCTGAGGCTCCAGCCACACAGGCTTTCTTTTCTTTCCTCAAGCATTCCAAGCTGCTCCTGCTGGCTCTTTACACATGCTGCCCCATCTTTCTTTTTTTTTTTTTTTTAAAGATTTTATTTATTTATTCATGAGAGACAGAGAGAGAGAGAGAGAGAAAGGCAGAGGGAGAAGCAGGCTCCCAAGGAGCAGGAAGCCCGATGCGGGACTCGATCCCAGGACCCTGAGATCACGACCTGAGCCGAAGGCAGACGCTTAACCATCTGAGCCACCCAGGCGCCCGCTGCCCCATCTTTCTACAGTACTTTTTGTGATGAGCTCATTTTCATCTTCCAGATCTTCACGCCAGTATCTGCATTTCTTCCGTAGAAGAAACTGGCTAGATGCTCACCAAAATGTCCTATTCATGGACACACAGTTAAACTCCATTTCCCAGCTCCTTGCATCAAGGTGGGGCTCTGTGAATAGTCCTCACCAATGGAAAGTAAGTAGAAGTGATGTTTTACTACCAGACCAAGGCAGCTACAGAGTGGATGAGTCTTCTCCACATTCCCACACCCGCTCCTGCCTTCCTCAGTAATCTTGAAGCACATGTTTTGAAGACAGTGAAGTCAGAACATAGAGTCTGAGTCACTGCTTGGAGGAAAGCTGTTTGACCAAGAACATCCACATTGGACTTTAAACAAAAAGAAACCTCTATTACATTAAGTTACTGAGTTTTGGGAAGGTTACAGAAGTTAGCATTATATACCCTGGCTAATATATGTTTTCTGGGCATCCTGTCCACCTTACTCTAGATCACAAAACCCTTTTTGTTTCCTTCAGGGTGCTTCAAACATACTGTTTTACCAGGTGCCAATCAACACTCCTACCTGTCCCATAACTTTGAATCTTAATTGAGAGAAAAAATGCTCACGTGAGGAAGTTGAGATACTCATTTTATCAGTTGCATTTTTTTTTTAAGATTTTATTCATTTATTTGACAGAGAACACAAGCAGGGGGAGCGGCAGGCAAAGGGAGAGGGAGAAGCAGGGAGCCGAAGGCAGATGCTTAACCGACTGAACCACCCAGGGGCCCCTGTCAGTTGCATTTTGATTGTGACCAGAAGAAAATATCCCACTGAAGAATGTCCTAAACAAATTAGATTTTTATTCTAATATTATTAGAAACCCAAAGGTAGGTGGCTGGTGACATTGGTTTAGGAACTCAAGGATGTTATTAGATCTTTGTTACTCTTGGTCTCTTGATTCTGATGGTCACAAGGTGATGTGTTCTTGATTGGTCAGGGACACCCTACTTTTTTACTTCTTGGGAGTCTCGCTGATTGCCACAGCCCTTACCTTTTTGACCTTACTTCAAGGGTCTTTCTACATTGTTAATACTCTGGTGTAAATATGTTTCATTATTCTCTACAACATAACTGAGGCCAATCTAAAATATTAGCATTTTAAATATATTTGTCTCCCTCATCTCTTCCCACACCTCAGTGACCTGTGAGCAACTTATCCAATTCAGAGCTGTTCTTCCTCCCGCTCAGTAGGGTGGGGAAACATGGTCTGTTGCTTTCACTCATTCTTTACCTCCTCTGTTACTTAGGATTGGGATGGGGAGGGCACATTGGAGGAGAAAAAGCTAAACTCCCATCAGTGTGCTCTACTAAGACAGGCATTTAAATGTTGCCTCTGTGTGAGCTATTGGGGTTCTCTGGAGGCCCCATGGGGACTTGTGCACTGACTGGCTTTGCTTCCCTCCTTATAATACACAGCCCACACTCCCCTTCAGCTCCTGCCCCTGTCCGTGAATCCACAGCCTCCTAATACTAACATCCCCCTCCCTGGGCAGCCCTCCTGGGAGCGGTCCCAGCAAACACCTCAAGACTTCTTTCAAGAAGCCCACTGGAAACTCATGCATATTTGTCCCACCAGACACTGAAAGTGCAGGCCACCCAGCAGCTGACTCCTCTCTCCCTGCTTGCCCCTGCCAGCCCGACTGACTTCTCCATATGAGAAATAAAGCACCAATCTCTACAGTCATAGGACTCCAAATCTTCATAAGTGATTCAGGTTCTATTCTCCCAAGAAGCCTTTGCCCCAGGCTCCACCTCAGTGGTCATATGGAGATGGCTCTGTTAAGTTTCTGGGTGTGGCAGACCTCTAGCTAGAGAATGTAATCTGAATGAATATAAAGCCTGTCCCCTGTGGAAACACAAAATGACTATAGATGGTTCTTTGGAGCCCTCCTCACTTGATTTAGGATGGAGGGAACAGCACTGCTCCTTTTCCTTTCAGGGAGGAAAAGTTCTCTATTCCTAAAAATTCCCATCAATGCATCTTTCATTTCCCACTTCTTATACAGTAGAAAGTTGGGGGGCTCTGGATCAGCTTTATTATCTTAGGAGTAAATCCTATGTGGATATACCCAGCACCTTCATTAGACTGTGTCAGTACCTGTTACCTATTGTGTTCAATTTTGGTGTATTACCCAAAGATCTTAGACAACTGAAAACCTCATTTAATGTCCTCGTTCTTATGTACATATTCTTAGGAAGTGTGAACTGTTTGTGTGCGTACGCTTTATTTATATAGAGTGTTACTGACCATGTATTCTTACTTTCCCACCCCCCTCCCTCACTCAGCTGTGTTTTTAATATCCATTCACCTATCAATCAGGGCCCTGTCAGGAAAGTGCAAACCACACAGTATTTCAAGTGACGGCATTTAATACGGAGAATTGATTCCAAGTGTCGGAAGGCTGAAAGAGTAGGAAGAAGTTGCTGATGTATTTCGGAAATTAATAACTGGAGATATCCGAGAACATCCCAAGTCCTGGGAAAACAAACAGGAAGAAGTGGTATAATCACCGGAAACTAGGAGCTCAGAGAAGGGGCCCCTTTTGGCTGATACTCAGAGCTTTGTGGGGGAAGCTCCTTCCATGTACCTAGTGCTTGGACATCTGAGGAAGGGCATGATGGCCTGTCTGCTGCTAAAATCTCTTGACAAGTGTGGTGAAGCTGCTGCTAAATGCAGAAGTGGCTAGTAGCTGGAAACAGCTGCCTGCCCCTGAAGTAGGGTGACAGCATCTGGAAAACAGGAATGAAGGGCCTTCCTCCTGACTTTCACTTTCAGTTTCCCTTTAGGATGTCCCATTGACAGGACCTAATGGAACCAGCTGGCAGTAGATTCTGGGAAATAAGAGTTTGCAGAATCTCAGCTGCTGCAACACAACCAGAGTGTGTTAAGGGGGTGGGCGGAGATAATGTAGTGGTTTAGGAGCCCAAAGAAAATCGGTAAATAAGGGATATAATCCATGTCGTTTCTAATGACTTTGTCACTTCTGTCAGCCACATAGTAATATGCCTCCATTCACCTCGTTGCTTCAAATTCTTTGCTACCTGGAGAAATTAAAATCCTTGGAGCTAGCGTTCTTATAAAAATTATGTTCCATCAATTAGATGCACTCACGGGATTTGGGAGGCCAGGGTCATCCTCCTGCTGCTTGGCTGTTGCTGCTGGAAAGCAGGTTTATCTAGATGTTGGGCTCTCTGTAGCCACCTTCCCCCTGACGCCAAGGATGAAGTAAGGATGCTTACTGTAATGGCTGAAGTTCCACATGGGACGGAGGTTCAACAGGTAAAATCCCATCTACTCTGTGACATGTACAGAGTTTGGCTATAACCAAGTGTGGTTAAGAAGAGAAAGTCCTGGGAGGACGTCAGTAAGTAATAAGAACTTGTGAGAAGTCCAAGGAGTGAGGCTTAGAAAACAGACTGGACCAGGAGAGGATGGACAGCTGTAAAGACTAGGGTCACAATTCAGAGTCAGTCTGGTTAGGATGGCGCTTCTGGCACCATTGCTGCTGGACTTCTTGTCTCTTTCATTGCTGCATCGATTGATGCTAAGAATTGAGTTAAGCCTCTTTGTGGTCCTGTTTTAGGATTGGCTCATGAAAGCCCCCTCTTCTGTTCTTTGTTTCCTTTATTCCTGATTCTCGCTCTTCTGTTCCTCACCCCCACAAAGGTGTTTGTTGCATGTCCCTAGATACGTATGTATCTTTGGGCAGATACATGGTTTTGGTATATATGTGTTGTGGCAGAAACCTGCCAGGTGTTCCTCACACCCATGTTCTTCTTCCTGAGAAATCAGCCGGACTCTGTTTCCCAGCTCCCCTCATGCTTAAGTGTGGCCACAGGATTGAATCTAGCCAATTGGATGATAGCAGAACTAATGTGTGCTACTTGCAGATTTGGATCCTTATATTTTCCTATGCATAGTCCTCTGTTATCCACTATGGCCACCTTCATGCATTTGCACATGTGACCTTGAAAGCTACATGCTGAAGATGCTGGAACCAAAAGATGGAGGGAGCCTAGATCCCTGAAACATCACTTAGAGAAGAGCCACCCACCAATTAGTGATGTAGAAAATGGTGGGGTTCAGAGCTGATGGCCAAGAAAGAATTCTTGAGATGTCTTTGGTGCAAAAAGATGGTTTTATGAAAGCACGGGGACAGGACCTGTGGGCAGAAAACTGCACTGGGGTCATGAGGAGTGGCCGATTATATACTTTCAAGTTGGGAGGGGGTGAGGGATAGCACAGGCTTTGAGGTATTTAGGGATAGCACAGGTTTCTAGTACCTTGAGGAGGCTAGCTCTTGTTGGGAAAAGGTCATTTATTACTGTTTAGGTTAAGACAGTTTCCCAGCTCTCATCACTTAGGAAATTCCAATGGTTGTAGAAGCTCTGTGTTAGAAATGGGAGGAAGACCAAATATGTATTTTTTATTATAAATCACAGTATCACAGGCTTAACTAGTAAGACTATACAGAAAAGCAGGGAAGTTAATATCATGAGAGTCAGGATGATGGTAACTTTGTTTTGTATGGCTGAGAGAAGCCCCAGATATCAGTGGGTCACATGCTGGGAGGATGCTTGTCAACGTGTATCTTGGGGGAGTTTAGAGATAAAGGAAATTTCCAAAGTAGTTTTTAAATGTTAAAGTTGACTGACAGGATCCTGGGGGGTCGGGCTAAGATTGCCTTTTGCCGTTAGCAAAGTATTAACATCGAGGCAGCTGAGTTCCTAGAGGAATGTCACTCTCCCTATTTCAAGGATTTGTCAATGGACTGTAAGTAGTAAGGAAATTTAATTTTTCTTTTGCCTTTGTTCTCCACATCATTAGGAACACCTGTTTTGGACTTCACATGAGTGAGAAATCATTTTCTTTATGGTTCAACCATTACACCCTTGAAGGTTTGTTGTTACAGCAACTATTGATCTTTTTTTTTCAAATCCCTTTTAGTTAAACACATCAGAAAAGTAAACAAAACACACATCCATATAGAAAAGTAAATGAAACAAAAATGGTTGGCCCATTGTTTGTCACAGGCCAGCACCATTGTAACCACCATCCAAATTGAGAAAGCCTCAGCACCTGAAAGCCTTTTATGCTACCTCCCAAACATCAACCACTTTCTTCTCTCAGCCATACAAAGTTACCATCATCCTGACTCTCATGACATTAATTTCCCTGCTTTTCTGTATAGTCTTACTAGTTAAGCCTTGTGATACTGTGATTTATAATAAAAAATACAGGGGCGCCTGGGTGGCTCAGTCATTAAGCGTCTGCCTTCGGCTCAGGTCATGATCCCAGGGTCCTGGGATCAAGCCCCGCATCGGGCTCCTTGCTCGGCAGGAAGCCTGCTTCTCCCTCTCCCACTCCCCCTGCTTGTGTTCCCTCTCTCACTATGTCTCTGTCTGTCAAATAAATAAATAAAAAATCTTAAAAAAAAAACACATACTTGGGCTTCCTCCCATTTCTAACACAGAGCTTCTAAAACCATTGGAATTTCCTAAGTGATGAGAGCTGGGAAACTGTCTTTTGTGTTAATGAGACAACTTTTGTAATGCCCCAAGTCACCTGGGATGGAAGGTTTGCCTTCCCACATGCTTTGTCCTAAGCATCTTTTCCACCTGGATGTTAAGCTGCATTCTTTATTGTATTCTTTTATAAGAAACCAGTAAATGTAAGTAAACTGTGAGCCATTCTAGGAAATTAATTGAACCCCAGGAGTGGGGCGGTCATTGGAATCTCCAATCTGTAGGCAGTTAGAAGCACCAGTTGAAACCTGGATTTTCAACTAGTGTCTTATATGAGGGAGGAGGGCATTCTTGTAGGACTGAGCCCTAAATCTGTGCAATCTGATGCTGTCTCTAGGCAGATAGTGTCAGAATTAAGGTGAGTTGTAGGACAACCTGCTGGTGTCTCAGAGAATTACTTGTTGGTATGGGGGACCCCACCCCCATGGTGGAATTCAGTGCTCAGACCCCTTTTTAAGTACCTATACCTAAATAGTATATATTTCCATGTGTCTGGCTTCTTTTACTCAACATTAAGTTTATGGGATTCATCCATGTTGTTGAGTACAAATGAATTTCTTTCACTGTTATTACTGTAGAATTATCCTGTTCTGTGAGTAAATTACAACTGTAAACCACAGTTGATTGATTCAACTATTCATGTACACTTTTGAGTGGTGGTATATCAATTAGAATGGGCTGGGCCATGCTGCAGGAAATAAAAATCCAAAATGTTAATGGCTTAACACCACAGAAGAGGCAGGGACTACTCATAGTCACTCAGGGTCCCTAGCCAATGCAGTACATGCTTCCAAAAGGAAAGAAAAGGGAACAAGGCACATCACTCCCTGGCACCAGAAGTTTCAGCCCAGAAGTAACACATGCCCTTTTTGCCTCTATGTAATTGGCCAAAACAAGTCTCCTTGCCATGTATAACTCCATAGTTGGTAAGAAAGTGCACAGTCTGGAAGTTCCTCAAAAAGTTGAAAATAGAGCTACCATACGATCCAGCAATTGCACTACTGAGTATTTACCCCAAAGATACAAATGTAGGGATCTGAAGGGGTATGTGCACCCCAATGTTTATAGCAGCAATGTCCACAATAGCCAAACTATGGAAAGAGCCAAGATGTCCATCGACAGATGAATGGATAAAGAAGATGTTGTGTGTGTGTGTGTGTGTGTCCACACACACACACACACACACACACAATGGAATATTCAGCCATCAAAAGGAATGAAATCTTGCCATTTGCAACAATGGGGATGGAACTGGAGGGTATTACGCTGAGCAAAATAAGTCAATCAGAGAGGGGCGCCTGGGTGGCTCAGTCGTTGGGCTTCTGCCTTCGGCTCGGGTCATGATCCCAGGGTCCTGGGATCGAGCCCCGCATCGGGCTCCCTGCTCGGCGGGAAGCCTGCTTCTCCCTCTCCCACTCCCCCTGCTTGTGTTCCCTCTCTCGCTGTGTCTCTCTCTGTCAAATAAATAAATAAAATCTTTAAAAAAAAAAAATAATAAGTCAATCAGAGAAAGACATGTATTAGATGATCTCACTGATACGAGGAATTTTTAATCTCAGGGAACAAACTGAGGGTTGCTGGAGTGGTGGGGGGCAGGAGGGATGGGGTGGCTGGGTGATAGACATTGGGGAGGGTATGTGCTATGGTGAGTGCTGTGAATTGTGTAAGACTGTTGAATTACAGACCTGTACCTCTGAAACAAATAATACATTATATGTTAAAAAAAAAAAAAGAAGAAGAAGAAGAAGATAGCAGGAGGGGAAG
>NC_138379.1:44330487-44343411 GCF_054177405.1 Leptonychotes weddellii
GCTTAACCAACTGAGTCACCCAGGTGCCCCAGTGCTTAATACTTTAAAAAAATTCTTAAAATTCTTAAATTTCTTAATACTTAAAAAAATATATTATTTTTCTTTTCCAGTTCCTGCAGTAGAGGCGGCAAAGGAGGAGACTAGGGAGGGAGCCATCAGGGTCCACCATATACCCCATGACTTGGCTAATTCCAGTTTATGGCCTTTCACTTACAAGTTGCTACTTCCAGGCACTGATTTCTATATTAGCAACAATTCGTTTCATTGTGATGGAAAATTAGCTTAGGCAAAAAGAGAAATACACAGACTCTTCTAACCAGTCTGGTGAAAGGCAGAAATGGAGCTGATTTCAGGGATACCTAGAACCCCTCTCTGGAGTTCTAGAGAAACAGTAATGGCAGCTACCATTTGTGGAGTGCTTCCTGGGTCCAGCAGAGTGCTTTCTATGTTATCATTTCATGTCTTCTGCACCTTGTAACCCTGGGAGGTACTCACTAATATCAATCCCATGTTGCAGACGAGTTGCAGATAAGGAAATTGAGTCGGAAGGAGCTTAAGTGACTCCTAAGTTGTCTTCCTGTGGGCCTTCCCTCATGAGATGGAGCCCTTGGGTGAACGGTGCTCCCTAGGAGCCTGGCTCATCCTCTGAGAGGAGTTCCTCTGCATCTTTCTGCCACAGAGAAGGGCTTTGTGAGAAATCAAGACGAAGAGGAGGAAGACGACAGTCGTGAAGAGTGTGATAAGGCTAAGGACAAGACAAAAGAGCGGAAGACAGAGGACAGGGAAAATGAGGAGGAGGAGGGAGAAAAGGAAGAGGAGCAAGAACACGAGGAGGAGGATGAGACAGAGAGGCAGGGGTCAAGGCCAGCCTCTGACTCTGGGTCTCTGCCCCTTCCCTACCTTCGTGTACTCTCAGGCACTGACCCAGAGTTGGGTCCTCAGCTCTGGGAGGCAGCTGCCAGTGGTGAGAATGGGTCCCCATCCACCGTGTCCCCCTCTGTGGCCCCACAAGCCTCTCACCCCCAGCCTGACCTCAGCTCCCATCCCTAAGCCAGGCACTAACTGCGTGGAAGAGCCCTGAGGGAATCCTCCCATTAGCCAGCGGGGAGCTGGTCAGAGCCAGATTTTGGGGGGGTGGGTGGGAGGGGCGCGGTGCTGGCATGGTGGGTAGGGTGTCCTTGTCGCCCCCTCATAGGCCTGCCCGTGCTACTGACCAACATGGAGCTGGGCCTAGGGTGCCAAGAACTGCAGTGGCTACTGCAGCGGGAGGAGCTGAGCCCTTCCCAGGTGCAGCCGGGCTTCTGTCTCTATCTGAGCACTAGTCTCCCTCTCAGTGCCTTGGAAAAAGGTGAGCCCCAGTGGGTAAGTTGCCACCACAGCTTTGTGGACACACTAGGCCTCCCGCTTCACTCAGTCTGGCCCCGAGCAGGCTCAGGACTGTGGGCGGGACATGCGCCTGGTGTACCCCAGCCACTGGCTTTGCCAAGGGGGAAGGGTTAAGCATCTCCCATGTGACCCAAAGTGCTAGGTTATGAACTGCTGAAGGGGCTGAATGTGCTGGATCTGAGCCTGAACATGGATATCCTAGAAGACCAGATGCTGCATGAAATCTTGGGCATAGAGTGTCCCGAGCTCAAGAGCCGTTGGCGGGACCTAAAGACCAGAGCCCTGGACAGCTGTGCAGCTGTGGAGGCTGCTGAGGTGCCTGGGGGTCCTGGCTATGGGTGGGGGTGAGCTTTGGAGGGGTCCGGGTGTGGGGGCAGAGGTGGGTGTGGATGGCTGAGGACTATGGGAAAGGATCAGACCCACGGAATGGGTGGCTGTTTGCAGGAGCGGCTGCTGCTGATGCTACTCCAGAACCCAAAACATCAGAAACCAGCTAAATTCCTACGGGACATGGTGAGGGCGCAGGCAGAGCTATGTCAGCTGCGCGCTCACTGCGAGGATCTAGAAGAGCTGAGACTGCAGGAGGTAGCATTGTGGGCGCCCTATAGGCGTGTGGTCTGGCACGCGATGGCCATAATAAAGGCCCTTAGCCCGCTGCAGAACCTGCTGCCCCTTTTCCACATGAGCCCCGACAACTGGCTAGCGGCCACGAAGCGGGCTCTGAACAGCGTGAAGCAGTGTGAGATTCACCAGGGGGAAGACCTGCCCAGCCATCTGCTGCATCTGAGAACACAGCTGACCCGCCAGCTACTGGGCAGCACCGTGGCTGCCCTGGGCCCGACCCACGTACCACTGGTGGGAGCCTTGGGTGCTTTGGCGCTGCTGCGAGTGGCAAGGAAAGCACCAGAGCTGGAGAGGCTAGCCTTTGTGCCTGGCCTGGCAGCCTCCCCTAGCACGGGCTACAGCAAGCCAGGGGTGGCTCGGCCGGCCTGGCTGGGGCTGAGAGCCTGGCATGAATGTGGCCTGTTGGAGATGTTGCCCCCATTTCCGGGGCTGTGTGCATCCCTGGCAGGCCAGTCCAGTGTTTGGCAGGCTTACCTGTCATTGTCATCCACAGTGCTGGGTCCTGCACCTGGGCCTGGGCCTGGACCCGATCCACTCAGCCTCCTCCAGAAGCTGATTCTGTGGCGTGTGCTGCGACCTGAGTGCCTGGCAGGCGCCCTGGCAGACTTTACCACCAGCCTCCTGGGCCGGCCCCTGGACGAAAACCTGGGTGCCTCCACCATACCCTTCGAACACAGCCAGGCTACTCAGCCTGTGCTGATCTTGTTGCCACCACCTGGTCACCCCACAGCCACCATGCATCCCCTGACTGTCATCCAGAAACTGGCTGCCAGGCATGAGCAGGTTTGAGCCTAGTCCCTTGGCCACAGAGACACCAGACCCCTGTGGGCCAAGATGGGGTGTGGTGGCCCCATCCCAGTATTCTTATAGATCTTTCTGGCTAACTCAGGGATTTCTGGGGTCATTTGTGGCATTCCTTTGGGTCCCTTGGGTCACCCCAGGATCACTTTGAGTTCTCTGCCACCTCTCTGTTGGTCTTCAGGGGCAGAAGCATCTGGAGGTGATCGCCCTAGGCTCTGAAGCCTGGGACCCAGTGTCAGCAGTGGTCAGCACGCTATGCCAGGCTATGCACAGAGGGCACTGGCTGGTGTTGGAGAACTGTCATCTGATGCCTCGCTGGCCAAAGGAGCTGCTACAGCCCTTGCTGGGGCTGTTGGATGGAGCCAGGGGTGTGTCTGCTACCTAATCCAGTACTGGGCCTGAGCTTGATCCCCTCACCCCTGGATCTCACTCCTGACCCCAGAGCCTCAAGTCTGACCCCTAAACTTGTGTCTGACCCTTTACCCAGTGATTGATCTCAGCCCCATATCTGACCCCTAGTGGTCTCGGACCTGGAGTTAGAACCGCTTCTAGCCCAACCCGCAAGCAGGAGTGTGACGACCGTCCACAGAGATTTCCGTCTTTGGCTTATTTTGTCTGCAGAGGCTATTGCTTCCTTACCAGGTGAGGAGTCCCCGCTATAGGCTCTCAGATTGAAGGAGGAGGGCAACTGTGCTGTGCTGACCCAGCACTCTCCTTCTGCCCCAGCTGCGCTGACTCAGCACTCCATGCCTGTTTTCTGGGAGCAGTCTCTGGAGCTGGGCCACGTCTTGATGGACAGCTTGGAGCTAGCCCAGCAAGAACTCTCTGTGCAACCCCCAGCAAGGGTGCTGCCTCTGCTTCTCTTACATGGCCTCCTGCTACACCGGCAGCAATATGGAATGAAGCTGCAGGCACACAGGGGGAGCTGGTGAGGGACCCCCGTCCATCTTGTTCAGTCAGTCATTCAGCAAACACTGAGCATTTTCCATATCCCTGAGGAGTACGACTAATTACTGCCTGGGCAGCACCAAAGTGTGAGGGCAAGGGCAAGTCAAGAAAGGCTCCTCCAAGGACTTTGAAATCTTGCTTTGAATTGAGTCTTGGAAGCAGAGGCAGATCAGGTGGAGATGGGGCTTTTCTGCGCAGAGGGAACTAAGCTCAGCAGGAGGAAAAATATTTCAATGTGGCTAAGATGGACATGCTGGGGGTTGGATGGGGAGAGGCGAGGCTTATGGTAAAGGGCCTATAAGACCATGGCAAGAGGCCTGATTTTATCCTGAGGATAGTGGGAAGCCACTGGAGAGTTTTAAGTAGAAGAAATGTGATCCTAATTATCTGCTGGAAAGATCACTCTGGCTGCAGTGTGGAGAATGGACCAGATGGGACAGGGCTGGAGGCAAGCAGAGCCGTTTTAGGAGGCTCTGGCAGTCTGAAGGGACAAGACCATGGTATGGGTGGTAGGGACTAGGGTAGTCCCAGCACGGATAGAAAGTAAATATGGAGTGAGGAAGAAAGAGGAGTCAAGGGTGGCTCCCAGATTTCTGCCTAGGACAACTGGGGGCCGGTATAGGAGGAAATGATGATTTCAGTTGAAAGCAAGTTGAATTTGAAGTGCTAAGTGGCAATGACTAGTGAACCGTCGTGAGTCTGGAGCTTGGGAGCTTGGGCTAGAAAGACCAGAGTCCTCAGCATATAGATCTTTCTGAAAGCCTACTTCCTGCTCCCCTCCCCCAGGAGTCCAGTGACCCTGACGCAGGTCCTTCAGATCCAAGAGCAGCTGTGGGCCGGCCTTAGCAATCCCAGTGCTGCCATGCAGGAGCTAGCGGGTGAGGCCCTTCCTGTCCCATGTGGTCATCAGCCCCCAGGACAGCCCTGAAAGGGCGGGAGTGGGAGTACTGGGATAGGGGCATGATTCCCAGCTTTGGTTTTGGTTTGGGAGGTGGTGGAAACTGCAGGGGCTAGAACTGAGGGACTCTGACCTTATTCTCAGCTTCCGTTTTCTATGGGGGTCCTGTGGGAGACAAGAAGGACAGGGAGGCCCTGATTAGCCTAACACAGGCCTGCCTGAGCCCCAACAGCCGGAGCTGGGCTCAACCACACACACCCCAGTATCTGCTGTCTACTCTGTTGCCCAGCCCAGGTAAGCTGCAGCCAGGTACCTGTGTTGGGCTGGGGCACAGTCTGTGTAATGCCCCCCTCAGGAATGTGAACCGCGGTACCAACAAAGGTGTAGGATGGGGCAATATTCACACAATTATGGGATGGTGGCTTAAAGTGTCACCCCTCCCCTTCACCTCCAAGAGCTAGGGGAGCTGGATGCTTTGGAAGAGTGCAAGGCCCAGATGCACCTCTTGCCCACACCTCCTGAACCCCAGAGCTGCGGACTGAGCGCTGGCCCCCAGGCCTGGCTGTTACGACGCCAGAGCCGCGCTCTCTTGAACGCGCTGCAGCGGAGTTTACCCACTTGGGTTTCTGCGTCTCGAGGAGGCTCCCGACGCGCTGAAAGGCGGCTGCGGCAGCGCCTAGTGCAGGCCAAGTGGAGGCTGGAGTCCCTGCAAGCTCTGCTGGCTGAGACCGCCCGTCAGGAAGAGTCTGGCGCCGGGTGGCTGGTGCTGGGACTGAGCTCGCAGCGGCCTCTGCAGGCCTTCCTCCAGACAGAGGTGCTGGAGCTGAGCCAGCTGGCGGGCGCACTGCTGCGGGACCTGGATTGCCTGTTGCAGCAGCTGCAGGGCGCGCCCCCGTGCGCCTCCCCGCGCTGTGCGGCCGTGGCCCAAGCTCTCTGGACCGGCCGCCTACCCCCGCCTTGGCGCCCCCATGCGCCTGCCGGCCCCCAGCCACCCTGGCACTGGCTGCGACAGCTGTCACGCCGTGGGCAGCTGTTGGTTCGCTACCTGGGCGTGGACACCAAAGTACCAGAGCGCATCTTTCACCTCTCAGCCTTTCGCCACCCACGCCGCCTGCTGCTGTCACTGCGTTGGGAGGCTACCTTTGCTACCACCGCCCTGAACCAGCGTGCGCCTAGCTCGAATTTCTCTGGTTGCCAAGGCTCCAGCTCCAGTGGGCTCCCCCATAAACATCAGGAGCTGAACAGCAACCCTTTGCACCTCCAGGTATCTTCATGCTGCCCCTCAAATCCCTGATTACACCTTACAATTACCCCACCTTGCCTCTTGGTGATCTTGCCTCCTCAGGAGCCCCATATGCACTGATACCCCTCCACTAGGAACCCTCAGCTTCCTAGCCTTGCCTGATCAGCTTCTGGCACCTCTAGGTGGTGAATGGTCCAAATCCTACCGTTCCAGAGATGGGGCTGCTGCTGATTGGGCTCCAGCTCCGGAATGCCGAGTGGGACCCATTAGCAGGGGTCCTGCAGGACAGCATCTGCAGCCAGCCCAGCCCTCTGCCTCCGATCAGCGTCAGTGCCCAGGCCCAGGGCCCCAGTGACTTGCCACCCCCACCTGGCCTGGCTGTGTATTCCTGTCCTGTGTACCTGGAAGGGCCCCTAGGTATCACTAGGCTGCACAGCAGGCACATTCTGATGCACCTGCCCCTGCCCACGAAGCTCAGCCCCGCCATCTGTGACCAACGGAGGGTCCATGTGTGCAGCCCACCTTTGCTGTGAGCCCTCAAACAAAATAAAGTTGGGGTGATTCAATGAAGGATTTCTGAGATTTAGCAGTGCAGGGGGTCTGCACATGGAGAACTGCCCTGCTGAGGGGAAGACCCAGTGTGCACAACTGAGAGGGGAATGTTGGTATCCTGTGGGAGATGGGCCTGGTGTTGGTCATGCATCCCAGGGGCTTGGCAGATGGGGATGGGTAATACACAGGATCCCGAATCCTCGCCCAGCTTTCTACTGGGGTCTGAGTACTTGTGTTAAATCCACAAGAGATATATTTTTTTTTCACAAGCGATATTTTTGAAGAGATAACATTAGAACTGAAAATTATTTTTTTTAAAGCTTTCATTGTATTATCGAGAATGCCTCCATCTTTCCCTACCAGTCATCAACCTCCGCTGTGATACATTCTCCAAGTGAGTCATATACATAAAAAACAAAAGCCAAATAAGATACAAGATTTTATGTGCATTCAACAATTATTTTTTTTAAAGATTTATTTATTTTTTGAGAGAGAGAGCGCGCATGCGGGAGAGCATGCAGGCTACTGGGGGGAGGGGCAGAGGGAGAAAGACTCTCAAACAGACTCCCCACTGAGCAGGGAGCCCCAGGCTGGGCTTGATCTCATGACCCTGAGATCATGACCTGAGCTGAAATCAAGAGTCAGACGCTTAACCAACTGAGCCCCTCAACAATTATTTATTGAGCACTCCTCTGAACCAGATGCTCTTCCTGGCACTGATGAGGTTGTTCCAGAGCAGGGAGACAGACAAGAAAAGGTCAATGTATAGGGAAGTTAAATTTGATCTGTATGTGCTATAAAGAAAATAAAGGAGGCTGATGTGTTAGAGCACGACTAGAATGGAGCAGTTAGTATCGTTTAGGTGGTCAGGCGATGCTTCCTGAATATGAGAAAGAGAGCTATTTGAAGATGTTGGAGGAGTGTTTCTGGGTAGAGCCCTCAGTAGGCGCAAAGGTCTTGAGGCAGGACAGAACATGTAGCTGGAGTATGGTGAATGAGGGGTAGGGTGATTAAAAATGATGGAAAGATATAGACAGGGGTAGATCACATAGAGCCTTTTCATGATAATCACCTTGTATTTTATTTTTAAAAGCATAAGGAGGAATCTAGTGCAGAGTATTAGGTATGAGATGACATGATGCAAAGATCACTCTGGCTGTTCTCTATGGCGGATGGGTGGAAGAAAATCCAGAGTAACAAGGAACATTTGTTTGGAGGCTTGAAGTAATTCTAGTGGGAGATGATGGAGTTTGGATAGGGTCCCAACAGCAGGGATGGAGAATTGATGGATTTAGGAAATATTTTAGAGGCAAAGCCAGCAGCACTTGCTGATGGGTTGTATGTGAAGAGTGAACAAAGAGGACAAATCTAGGATGACTCCGAGATTTTAGGCTTGAGCAACTGAGTGGATCATGGTGTCATTAACTGAGATGAGAAATTTGAGAGAGGGACTTGCTGAGGGTAGGGAATCAAGAGTTCTGCCTTGATATGTTCAGTTATTATTAGGTCTTTGCATGCTATCCCAGGACAAACTTCTCTGACAAAAATTGGGTTAGCATGTAACTGAGCTAAAAGGCCTACATGGGCTCCTCTCCTTACCCCTAAGCACCAAAACTTACTAGGTACAACCTACTTCCCCCGCTGTATGGCTAGGTGTGAACTATGTGGTGGAAGGTAATGCAAAGGGCAGTGTATACTGAGCGCTGACACACAACCTCTTGAGCCACCCGCCTCACCAGTGAATGCGGTGTAACCGATGTCCTTTAACAAAAGGCTGAGCAGAGGGGCAAAAAGTTCTACTTTCCTCAGAAACCCTTTCCTTTTCTTCTCCATGGTCAATCAGGGACAGGGCTGTTCCTTTAGGAGAGGAGATAAGCAGATTATTAAAGAAGTCCGTTTGGATAAATGAACCGTACCCTCTATCCACATATACCATCGCTACTACCTATCCTCCAGTGGAAGCAGGGAGCAACAGTGCAGTACCGGTAAAACCACCTAAAATTGGTTAGAACAGAACATTTTCTACAAATCCACACTGTTTTCTAGACTGAAATTCATTCTTTTTCTCTTTTATGTAGGATTTTCTTCTTTTATTTTTGTAATTTCAGCTTTATTGAGGTATTAAACTTTTAATTAGAGACTATAAATAAGTACCATATGACTATCTGGCTCAAATACAATGACTGCCATGTGAAAATATTCCAGACCAGACAATTTCACTATTGTCTATCAGATAAATTAAAATCCCATTAGGAAATCAAAGTCCCAAACAATGAAAGGAAGGAAGAAGTAAGACACACGACAAAAGGGAGCAACAGGTCCCATCCTGTCCTGATGGATGGGGGTAAATGAAGTAGAGACAAGAGGGACAAGTATGACAAAATCAACCTCATCTGGGACTTGGGATGCAGCAGTAAACTGAGGTACTGTGGAGAAAATGCTTTTGCCCTTTTCCCTACTAAGATTTTAAAAGGAAACTGCTCTGCAGCATGGACCTACTGTGGCCCCAAGAGCATTAAGAGGGCAGACTGGCATGGCCAGGAAGAAGTCCCTTGACCCCTTTATGGTATGGATACTGAGCAGAGACCCTTTTGGCCTGATGGATATGAGGCAGAGAATCACTGGGGTCTGCAGTACCAAAAAGGGTTGTTGAGAGGAGGCCAAACTGACAGGGAAGGGCACAAGGGCCTGACAGTGGAGACAAGACCACCAATTTATCAGCTTTAGAAGCAAATGTTGGTAGAATGCCTAGGTATGGGACGGGGCCAGCCATGCCCAGAAGATTCCAGCTTTTGCACACCCAGTAAGGTACAGGTGTAGAGGTACAGGTCTGTGATTCATCAGTTCTTACACAATCCACAGGTATAGTTCTGTACCTGTACCTCTGAAACAAATAATACATTATATGTTAAAAAAAAAAAAAGAAGAAGAAGAAGAAGGTAGTAGGAAGGGAAAAATGAGGAGGGGGAAATCAGAGGGGGAGATGAACCATGAGAGACTATGGACTCTGAGAAACAAACTGAGGGTTCTAGAGGGGAGGGGAGTGGGGGGATGGGTTAGCCTGGTGATGGGTATTAAAGAGGGCACACATTGAATGGAGCACTGGGTGTTATATGCAAACAATGGATCATGGAACACTACATCAAAAACTAATGATATAATTTATGGTGATTAACATAACATAATAAAATTAAATTAAAAAAAAAGAAAAGGTGGGATATGCGCAATGGAATATTCAGCCATAAAAAAGAATGAAATCTTGCCATTTGCAATAACATGGATCGATCTAGAGGGTATAATGTTAAGCAAAAGAAGTCAGAGAAAGACAAATACCATATGATTTCACTCATATGTGAAATTTAAGAAACAAACAAGCAAAGGGAAAAAAAGAGAGAAAGATAAACCAAGAAACAGACTCTTAACTATAGAGAACAAACTGATGGTTACCAGAGGGGAGGTGGGTGGGGGATAGGTACAAAAATATATTTACTATGTGATTCATAGAATTTGCCAGTAAAACCATCTGGGCCTAGAGTTCTTAGTTTTGTTTTTGTGGGGGAAGTCTTAAATTAAAAATTCAATTTCTTTAGTAGATTTAAGGCTAGGTTTTTTACTCGTGAATTTTGAGAGTTCTTTGTATATTCTAGCTACTAATCCTTTGTCAGATATGTAGTTGGCAAATATTTACTCCCAGTCTAAAGCATTTTCTTAACTGGATCTCTTTCATAGAGCAAAGGTTTTTAGGTTTGATGAAGTCCAGTTTATCAGTTTTCTTTTATGGATCATGCTTTTGATGTCATGTTTAAAACTTTTTGCCTCACTATAGATAATAAAGATTTTTCTCCTGTGTTTCTTTTCTAAAGTTCTTTTATTGTTTTGTACTTTACATTTAAGTCCATGATCTATTTTGAGTTAATTTTTGTCTAAGGTGTGAGATTAGGTCAAGGTTCATTTTTTTTTTTTTTTGCCTAAGGATGTCCAAGGTCTCCAGCTCCATTTGTTGAAAAGGCTTTCTCCCACCCAGTTACTTTTGCACCTTTGTCAAAAATCAGTTGGGCATAGTTGTGTGGGTCTATTCTGGGTTTTCTATTCTGTTCTACTGATTTATGTATCTATCCCTCCCTCCACCAATACCACTATAGTCTTGATTATTGTAGCTGTATAGTAAGTCTTGAAACTGCGTAGATTGATTCCTTCTACTTTATTTTTTCAAAACTCTCTTCCTATTCTAGTTCCCTTGCCTTTCCATACAAATTTTAGAATGATCTTGCCTATATCTACATAAAATCATGCTGGGATTTTGATAGGAATTGTGTTAAGCCCTCTGTGGTTTACATGTGTACACAAATGACATTTTTACCATGTTATGTTTTGCAATCTGTGAACATGGTATGTTTCTACCTTTACTTAGATCTTTGATTACTTTCATCAGCATTGTATAGTTTTTACCATACAAGTCCTACAAATGTATTTTAGGTTTCCAACTAAATATTTCTTTGTGAGCAAGTATAAATGGTATTTTTAATTTCAGTGTCTACATGTTCATTTTTAGTGTACAAAACCATGGGTTTTTTTGTATGTTTATTCTGTACCTTGTAACCCTGCTGGACTCACTTATTCTAGGAAATTTTTGTAGATCCTTTGGGATTTTCTATATAGACAAACATGTCAACTGTAAATAGCAACAGTTTGAGTCTTTTCTGATCTGTATGCCTTTTATTTCCTTTTCTTCCATACCACATTAGCTAGAACTTCTAGCACTATTCTGAATAAGAATGGAAATCCTTGCATTCTTTTCAATTTTAGGAAGAAAGCATACAATTTTTTCACCATTAAGTGTAATGTTAGCTATAGATTTTTAAGAGATTTTTTCTGAAGTTGAGAAAATTCCTCTCTATTCCTAGTTTTCTGAGTTTTTATCATGAATGGGTGCTGAATTTTGTCAAATGTCTTTTCTTATCAATTGATGTAATCCTATGACTTTTTTCTTTAGCCTTTAAATATGGTGAATTACATTGATTTTCTACTATTGAACCAGTCTTTGTATTCCTGGAATAAATTTCATCTGGCCATGGCATATAATTCTTTTTTATATATTGCTGGATTCTATTTGCTAATATTTTGTTGAAGATTTTTGTGCCTATATTCATCAGGGATATTGGTCTGTAGTTTTGTTTATACCATCTCTTCCTGGTTTTGATATCAGAGTAATATTAGCTCCATAAACTGAATTGGGAAGTGTTCCTTTCTATTTTCTGAAAAAGGTTGTGCAGAAGTGTTATTCTTTAAACAGTCGGTAGAATTCCTCAGTGAGACAGATAATCGGGGTCTAGAAATTTCTTTCTTGGGAGTTTTAAAATTGTAAGTTTAATTTCCTTAATAGTTTATAGGGTTAGTTATTTATTTCATATTGCATGAGTTGTAATACTTGTGGGTTTTTTTGGAGGAATTGTTCCATCCTAACTACGCTGTCAAATATGTGTCTATCCAGTTATTTGTAGTATTATTTTATATAGTATGTCTGTAAGATCTGTAGTAATATTTTACTCCTGATGTTGCTAATTTGTGTCTTTTCTGTTAGTCTTGTTAGAGGTTTGTAATTTTATCCATCTTTTCAAAGAAATGGCCCTTTGTTTCACTGGTTTGTTCCACAGTTTTTCTATTGTCAATTTCATGGATTTCTGCTCTTACCTTTATTATTTCCTTTCTTCTGTTTGCTTTGGATTTATTTTGCTCTTTTTCACCCCTAGATTATCAAGGTGGGAGTTTTGATTATTCATTTGAGACTCTCTTTTCTAATGTATGCTTTTAGTGCTATAAACTTCCCTCTCAGCATCGCTTTAGCTGCACGAATTTCGATATGTTGTATTTTCATTTTCATTACATGCAATGTAACTTTTAATTTCCCTGTCTCTTTGACCCATGGATTATTTGTAAGTACATTGTTTAGCTTCTGAACGTTTGAAGATTTTCCTGTTACTGATTTCTAGTTTGATTTTGTTGTGGCCAGAGAACACACTCTATATGATTTCAGTTCTTCTGAATTTTTCAAAATTTATCTTATGGCCCAAGATAGAGCCTTTCTTGGTATATGTTCCATGAGTACTTGAAAATAATGTGTATTTTCTTGGGTGAAGTATTCTATAAATGTCAATTAGATCATACTGGTGGAAGAAGTGTTGTTGAGTCCTTCTGTATACTTGTTGATTTTCTGTCTTAGTTGTTTTCCAATTTTTGAGAGGGGTGTTGAAGTCCCCAACTGCAATTGTGGTTTGGTTTTATTTCTCCTTTCTGTTCTATCAGTTTTACTTCATATATTTTGCACAATATTATTTGGTATATACACATTTACATTGTTATGTCTTCTGGATGCATTGATACATTTATCATTATATAATGTCCCTCCCTGTCTTTGTCAAATTCTCCTTCTCTACTTTATCTGGTATTAATATAGCTACTCCTGCTTTAATTA
>NC_138379.1:44343511-44349176 GCF_054177405.1 Leptonychotes weddellii
TTTTTTTAAAGATTTTATTTATTTATTTGACAGAGAGAGACACAGCGAGAGAGGGAACACAAGCAGGGGGAGTGGGAGAGGGAGAAGCAGGCTCCCCGCAGAGCAGGGAGCCCGATGCGGGACTCGATCCCAGGACCCTGGGATCATGACCTGAGCCGAAGGCAGTCGCTTAACCAACTGAGCCACCCAGGCGCCCCTTGCTTTAATTAATTTTTGCAGAAGTTGTTTTCACCCTTTCTGTTCAAATAACTTTATTCCAATAAAGAATAACCAAATAAAGAATAACCAAAAGAATGGTTATTCTTTTAGGGTAGGTCTGCTGGTGACAAATTCTCCTACATCTGAGAATGTCCAAATTTCCCCTTCATTCCTGAAGAGTATTTTCACTGGGTATAATATTCTGAGTTAATAGTTCTTTTCTTTCAAAACCTGAAAAATATCATACTACTCCCTATAGTTTCCATGGTTCATGAGAAATCTACTGTCATTCAAATTGTTTTCTTTTAGGTAAGGTGTCATTTTTTAAGCCACTTTCAATATATTTTTTTTTAATTTAGTTTTCAGAAGCTTCATTATATGTTTGATATTGACTTTTTTTTCATGTTTACCATTTGGGGTTCACTCTGCTTGTCTCTTGTCAAAATCTGGGGAATTTTCAGGTATTTTTCATCAAGTGCTTTTTCAGCTCCTTCTGGGATTTTGATGACACAATGTTAGATCTTTTGTTATAATCCCACAGGTTCCTGAGGCCCTGTCCTTTTCTTTCAGTCTGTCTTCTCTGTTATTCAAATTGAGTGATTGATATTGTTCTTCTCTTACCCCTTTTTAGTTTATACTTTTCAGTTCTAGAATTTCCATTTGGTTCCTTTTTGTAGTTCCTGTCTCTGGCAAGGTTCCCTATCTGTATATTCACTCAAGCCATACTTTCCTTTAGTTTCTTATACATATTTTCCTTTCATTGCTTGAGCACACTAATAACAGCTACTTTGAAGTATTTGACAGCTAAATCCAATATCTGAGCCCCCCAGAGTCAATTTCTATTGAGTGTCCTTTACCCTGAGTATAAATTACTGTTTATAATTTCATGTTTTTCTAACAGGGTTATAATTTCCTGTTTATTTGCATGTCTGGTAATTTTGTTTGAAAGCTGGTTGTTGTGGATAATATGTAGTAAGTTTTCCTTCTCTTATATTCTGAAGATTTACTGGTGGTGTAGTTATAGCAGGCGATCTGGGGTGAGGGTAGGCTTAAATTGCAAATCTTTTATTTCCTGTGTTATGTAACAGTAGATAGTTGTGCTTATTTCTTCCATCTTCTAGCAGCAGCTTGCTTTTTTTTTTTTTTTTAAAGCCTGGTCTCAGGGCATCTCCCATATATATAGTTTAGTCACTGGCCCAAGATGTGAGCAGACTTTGGCTCAGATTTTGGGGCTCACTTCCACTACAGTCCTTTTGCTTCTGGGGTTTTCCATTTAAATTTCCAGCTGTTCTCCATTACCAAACCCTGACCTCTGACACTTCAGTTGCTACCCAAGCTGGACATGAATTGAGGAATGCACTCAGTCAAAAAAGTAGCAAATTTGCACATCTTGGCCAGTGCACTTCTGTCATTCAAAGGAAGACTCTTCACTGGACTCTGCCCGCTTTATTTGGTAGGTCCCCTGAGTCTCCTCCGTGCATGTGTACTTTAGCAGTCACACAAAGACTTGGGCAGAGTTTATGTTCATATTTTGGTCTTACCCCTTATGCCACTCTCTCACTTCCAGGATTTCTGCTCTTAAGTTTCCAGCTGCTTTACTAGCCCTGAACTCTGTTCTCTGTTATTTTGAGCCAGTAAGGCTGTGGTTTTCTACCTTTGGAACTGGTAGATGGGGTGGGGTTGGGAAGAACCTTTAGGCAAAGACCACAAAATCACATTTTACCCACTGCAGTTGAAGTCTTTTAAGGGTAAATTCTCCTCTAGTTTTTGCCTGCTTTTGTTCACTTTTCAGTGTCTTCAAATAGTTGCTTTTTGGCTTACATTTTGTTTAGATTTTATAGTTGTTAATTTTGTTATATTTTATTTTTATTATTTTTTTAAAGATTTTATTTATTTGACAGAGAGAGACAAAGTGAAAGAAGGAACACAGGCACGGGGAGTGGGAGAGGGAGAAGCAGGCTTCCCGCTGAGCAGGGAGCCCGATGCAGGGCTCGATTCCAGGACTCTGGGATCATGACCTGAGCCGAAGGCAGATGCCTAACAACTGAGCCACCCAGGTGCCCCAATTTTGTTATATTTTATAAGGGAATAAAGGCCTGACAAATTAACTTGAAATCTGGAAGCAAGACTCAACATACGTTTTTAAGAGAACACTTATAAGAAAATTCTCTACCCAATTTTTTGTGGTCACAAGATTTGCATAATCTAAATGTCCTTTACTAGGGGTATGGATATGTTAAAAGTTCTAAACAGACACTCTGGAACACTACACAGACATTGGAGGCAAGTAAGTCCTAGATCCTAGGAGTACAGTACTGAATAAAATAGATCAAGTCCCTGCTGCCTTGGAATTTACATTCTAATGTGGAGAAATACACAGTAATCATATAAACAAATGAATGTATAACTTAAAAGGTGATGATAAGTTCCTTGAAGAAAAACTAAGCATGGTAAGGCCAGTAGAGGGGGGGACTATAAAAACTGACATTTGAACAGAGACCTGAATAAAGTGCATAGTGAGCCATGTAGATATCGTGGAAATAACAATCCACATAGAAGGAATATTAAGTACAATGACCCCGTGGCAGGGGCATGCCTAGCATTTTCAATAAATAGCATGGTGGACTGTGTAGCTGAAAAGACATGAGTAGAGGGAGTGAGTATTAGATAATTGGAATCCAGAAAATACAGGGCCTTTTTTTAATTTAATTTTTTTTTTTTAAGATTTTATTTATTTGACAGAGAGAGACACAGCGAGAGAGGGAACACAAGCAGGGGGAGTGGGAGAGGGAGAAGCAGGCTTCCCGCTGAGCAAGGAGCCTGATGTGGGGCTCAATCCCATGACCCTGAGATCATGACCTGAGCTGAAGGCAAACGCTTGATGACTGAGCCACCCAGGCATCGCAAATGCAGGGCCTTTTAGGCCACAGTAAGAACTCTGGACTATGTTATTTGAGTGAGATGGGAAGCCATTAGAGCATTTGAAGAGGAAAAGTGAGTTAAAGGTACATATAGCAACAATGTATAGCACTTAATTAAAAGCACTGTATTGAGAAAAAAAGATTTATAGGAAAATATGTTCACTCATGAGCATAGCTGTAAAAGTCCTATGCAAAATATTACCAAATTGATTTCAGCAATATATTAAAAAGGATAATAATCAACTAAGGTGATTATATTCTAAAAATTCAAGGTTGATTTCACATATGGAAATGAATCTATTACTTGCTACATTGACAGAACTTTTTTTTTAAAGATTTCTTTTTTTGAGAGAGAGAGAATGTGTGTGTGACGGGGGGCGGGGGGTGAGGGAGAGTTTCAAAGTGCAGGGCTTAATCTCATGACCCTGAGATCACGACCTGAGCCAAACCAAGAGTCAGATATAACTGACTGGGCCACCCAAACACCCTTACACTGACAGAACTTTTAAAAAATATATATGATATCTCAATTCAAAAGCAGCATTTGGCAAAATTTGAAATCCAATTCATGATAAAAATAATAGCAAACAGAAAGGCACATCATTAATCTGACAACCATTAATCAGAACCTCACTGCAAATATCATACCCAATGATGAAATACTGAAAGCTTTTCTTTCAAGTTTGAGAATGAGACAAGCACTTCCACCAACATCACTTCTCTTGAACACAGTAACAGATCTCCTGGCCAGTGAAGTAAAGCAAGAAAAAGAAATAAATGGTACAAAATTGGAAAGAATGAAATAAAATTGATAACTTCAGAAATAATGAGTATGTTTGTAGAAAAGTAAAAAATACAGATATATTATTGAATTAATTAGTAAATGAGGTTATTTATATTTAGTAAAGGTGCTGCTCCATGGTCAACACATAAAAAATAGTAATGTATTTCTATGTATAAGCAAGCAGAAAATGAAATTTTAAAAGATCCCATTTGTAAGTCATTAAAAAAAAACAACCAGTAAATGCCAAGGAATAAATCTAACAAAAGAGATGCAGAACTCTGGGGCGCCTGGGTGGCTCAGTCATTAAGCATCTGCCTTCGGCTCAGCTCATGATCCCAGGGTCCTGGGATCGAGCCCCGCATCGGGCTCCCTGCTCGGCGGGAAACCTGCTTCTCGCTCTCCCACTCCCCCTGCTTGTGTTCCTGCTCTCGCTATCTCTCTCTCTGTCAAATAAATAAATAAAATCTTTAAAAAAAAAAAGAGATGCAGAACTCTGTACATAAATCTATAAAATATTATTGACAGCAATTAAAGAAATGGAGCATATAGGCCACAGACTTGAAGACTCACTATTGTAATTCACCCCAAACTGATCCAGTGTAAGAAAATCCCATCAGGGTGTCTGGGGAGCTCGACAATCATGAAAATGCAAAGGGCCAACAACAGTCCTTTCGGAAAAGAAAAATTGTGTGGGACATGCTGTACCACCTATGAGGACTAATATTAGAAAACTATTGCAATGAAAACAGTGAGGTACTGGTGCCAAGATAGACATATAGATCTAGGAATGGATTAGGATCAGAAAACAGGCTCACACATACAGAGAAAAATATGGAAAGGAGGCAATGCATAGCAATGGGAAGGTTTTTTCAGTGAACAGTTTCGGATTAATTAGATATCCAGATGGAAATAAAATTAAACTCAGGTTCCTCTTCTAACCACACATAAAAATCAGTTGCACATGGGTTGCTGGCAAAATACAAATACTTCCAAAAGATAATTTAGTAGAATATCTTCACCATTAGGGGGTAGGAATGACTCCTTAAATAGGTACACACAGCATTAATCATAAGGGAATGATCGATAAACTAGACTATATTAAAATTAAGACTTCTATTCATCAATAAACACCCATGAAGAGTGATAAGGCAAACTGCAGAATGGGAGAGGATACTTGTAATACATATAACTTAAAGGGGTTATATTCAGTATATAGCCAAAGAACTCCAAAAACAGTAAGAAAAAGATAATCCAATAGTAATGGGCAAGGGACTTGAACAGGCACTTTATAGAAGAGTATTTTCAGATAGCCAGTAGAATCATGAAAAGATCAATCCCATTAGTAATCAGGGAAATGCAAAGCAAAACCAAATGACATTAACATTACACATACAACTGGGGGGAAATGCCACAAGATAGCAGAGATATGAAATAAAGTGAATTCTCATATGGATTAAACTCTCATATTCTTGATGAAGAGTATAAATTGAAAAATTTGGAGCAGTCTGGCATTATCTGCTAAAGTTGAAGGATATTCGTACTTTACAACCAAACAGTTCTACTCCTAGTTATATTCCCAACCTAAATGTGTACACACGCACAAGAGGCATTTGCAAGATTATTCATAACATTATTTGCAGGAATCAGAAACTGGTTATTAGGTGGTTCACAAATCTTGTTTGTCTTCCCCCTGGGTACACGGTGGGAGTGTACTTACTTTCTTTCTTTTTTTTTTTTTACCTTGAACTATATATATATATAT
>NC_138379.1:44349676-44383935 GCF_054177405.1 Leptonychotes weddellii
CTCACATTGAGGTCTTTCAACCATTTGGAGTCTATTTTTGTGTGTGGTGTAAGGAAATGGTCCAGTTTCATTCTTCTGCATGTGGCTGTCCAATTTTCCCAACACCATTTAGTGTTTGCTTAATTTTAAGGCAAATCCTAAGCCCCCACCCCATTCTAATACGAAGTGGATATGTAAGGCAGAACAGCTACAAACAGGGGACTCTTGCCCAATGTTCCTTTCATAGATAGCCGTGGGGACAATGGACAAGGAAAATTATACTGTTCATCAGAACCCAGGACAGCCAAAGTGGCTCTCCAAGAACTCACTCTATAGCCAGTGAAGTGATGCTAATCATTCGCCTTACTATCCCTGTTTGGCATCACACAGCACATGATGGAAGATTAACATACAAGTGTGTGTTTCTTACCCTTACCTGGTTTCTAGACAGGAAGTTTACTGTAGTTATCTTGATTTGATTTTGCTCCACTCTGCCTATCAGGTGTATTACTAGGGTGAGATTTAGCTTGCACTCTATCATAGGTTATAGAATCACAAAGAGCTACATCTAGGTCTGATCAAGAACAGTGAACATCGTTCACAGTTCGAGGACTCAGAATTGGATGCTGCAGCTGGAGGTTTCTTCAGGGGTCTCTTACTAGAGGGGGGTAAATTCACTTATAGTTACACATGAGATAGTTGTGTCATGGGCATTTTTGTAATGGGGTATGGGCACAATGGAAGGTTGTGCTGGACAGCCAAGGGATGGAGTGGAATAATGGTAGTAGTAATACATTAGTAGTGATACTAACATTTTTCGGAACTTATTATTTTTAGGCACTGTGTAAACCCCTTTTACATGAATTCTCTTACTTAATACAACGTTTTATGAGATGGGTATAATTAAGATGTTCATTTTATTGGCAAATAAATTTAGGCTTAGAGTGATTAAGTACCTTGCCCTATTTGCACAGCTAGTAAAGAACAGATATTTGACCCAGACAGTCTGATTTACAGAGCCCGTGTTATAGACCACTTTATTACATACCTAGTCCATTGTAGATGTCTATTATTCTCCCCAGTGCAATTCCCAACCCTTTCTTCTGGAATATAAACACCCTTTTTTCCTTCCCCTACACAACACCCTTGCTTCCTTCCCCTGGAAAACACCTCCTTCTGACACTCTACCCAGATGGGTCTCTGCTCCAAGCAGAGCTAATAGAAATATTTCCCCAGAATTCCTGAACATGGGATAAACTTGGATAGTAAGGAAGGCTCTGAGTTGTAGGCCAAGTTTCTAAGAATGCTGGGCAGACCAGGGAAGTAGAAGATCATGGACTGGTCAGCCATGTAGATTCAGAATCATTGCAATGTAGGCCCCAAGATGTAAATGTGACTAGTTGATTAATATCACATGGACTGATGAAGTCTAGGTTACCCTGGCCACAAAAATTTAGTGTCTTCATTATGAAAGGGAAGACCACATGTGGCCGAGAGTGTTGGCAGTTCAGATACCCGAGAAGCGTTATGTTCCTCATCCCTGGCTTTACCTCTGTACTCTGTGGGGCCTGGGGCCAAGCATCTAGTCTCTTGCAGAGGCAGTGGGTTCAGCCAGATGAGGGCCTGGTTGCCGGGGTCAAGCACCAGAGGCCAACGGCAACTGGAGTAGTGGGTGTTGCTTCGTAGAAGCAGGCCTGCCAGGCGGGCTGACTTCGCCTGGGGCTTCAGGTCTCGGTCCCACTGGAACTGTTCGGATTCGGAGCTCAGCAAGGACAGAAGGCTGAAGGGAGAGCGTACGGAGAGCAGGGGTTTCTTTGGTGGCACGACGACAGATTTCTGCTTCTGCTTCAGGGCTTGTGCCACATCATCTGGGCCCAGGGTCTCCTGAAAGCCCCTACACAGAGCCAGCCACTTGTCTAGTAGCTCCTGGCGCCGCACTGGCGGGAAAGGACCCAGGTAGATGATGGCAGCTGAACACAGGAGGGCGTCTCCGAACACAGTCAGGCAGTGCCCCTTCAACTTCTGGCATGGGAAGGAAGAGCAGAAGGCATGTGGGCCAGCAAGGAGGGTACAGGCAGAGAGGGAGCGAGGCAAGGGGTGCAGGAAAGCATGGCAGGGAGAGCCCAGGGAGGAGCCAAGGGGTTGGGGGCAGTGGTGCAGAAATGAGCTTTGAGGGGAACCCCGGGAGGGGCTGGTTACCTGGAGCTCTGTAGTCCAGGAGTGCATGGGTGTGAGCAGTGCAGCCTTGATGGGCCACTTGTGATATTGGCCACACTGAGCCTGACTGAGTTTCTCTATCATACGGTTGTTCGAAGCCCGGGCCTCTTCCAGCGTCTTGGCCAGATCCAAATTGTGCTCTAGGGTCTCCTGGGCCTGAAACTGGCAGTGGCCCAGGCGGGCCTGCTCCCGAGCCAGCGTGGCCTCGATCTGCCGCAGCAGTAGGCCCGTGGGCAGTCCTCGGCGCTGGGCCAGCCCATAGCGCAGAACAGCCCAGAGCCAGGCGGCCAGGTTTGCTGCGGGTATGCTTACTGCCCGCAGAGCTGCGTCACTCATACCTGGAGCCTTCAGAGCTTGGGTTAACTTTATCATCTCTGAGTCCGTCATCTTCTCCTTGGGGAAGAACACCAGCTCCTGGGAAAGTGTGTTAAGAGGGGTAGGGGCAGACATAGGTGCTCTGGACTTTGCCTCAACTGCCTCACTCTGCCAGGTACCCCCCCCCCCCCCTTAGGCCTCCACTCTCCTCCTCCATTGTGCTCCACATTCCTACCTGATAAAAATCCTCGGTGCCTAAGAGTTGCTTGGCACTGGCCCAGCCTCTTTCACAGTGGAACAGGTCGCACAGTGCATCGGTCACCTGGACCACCGATTCTGGTGGCGCTCGATAGCTCCGTATCTCCTCAAAGTCAGCCACCTGCAGCTGGCTCAGAGGTCCCAGGAAGGCCTTGCCCATCTAAATGAGGAGAGATGCACCCCTGAAGTGAGTTCCCAGAGTGTCCTCTTCCTTCAAGGTGCTGCCAGGAGGGATCATTTCTTCCTAGGGGTTCCCATGAGGGACAGTTCCTCAAGCCATCCTATTACCTTTGCCCCTCACCCCAAAGACTCCATGACAAGTCACCCCATTCTCTCCTCTGGGCATCCTGTGAAAGGTTGTCCCCTCCCAAGAGAGGACCAGTGCAGGGCAGGCAGCAGGAAAACCCACCTGCTCCAGGAAAGCCTCATGCTGAGCCTGCAGGGCATCCCGCTGCTTGGTCAGGTTCCCGATGAGGTTCTCCTGCTGCTGACACTCTCCTAGCTGCTGCTTGAACAGCAGCTTGCCCTTCTCTAGCTGCTGCTGATGTATGCTGACGGTCTGCAAACAGAGATCCAGGCTCTGCAGCTCCAGATCCTGGGCCAGTTGGGAATACCCCAGAGGGAGCCCCGTGGGCTTGGGACTCCAGCATACTCCTCGCTTGATAGTCAGGATGACCAAGTTGAACTCCATATAGGCCCAGAGCCCTGGACTGAGCCCTGAAACTGTCTCTTACTGGTGTGTGAGTCACACACCTGGTAACGCAGCTCCAAGTGGGTGATTGCTTCTCCTGATCTGCCACACAGGCCCCGGCAGTCTGACTCCAAAGCCTATGTGCTTATGCTACACTCTTCATCTTACTTGACCCATTAGCGGCATTTGTCACAGAAGACAGTTCCCTCGCTCTTGAAGCATTGTCTTCCTTTGACTTTCATGACCCCATGGTATCCTTTGGCTTTCTTCAGCTTCTTTGGTTGCTCTTTCTCAGTCTCTTCCTCTACCATCCCTTAAATATTCCTCAGCAATGTTTCAGGGCCTCTGTATCTTCTCATTCTACACTTCTATGTGTCCTCCCTAATCTCATGGCTTTGATTACCACTTCTATTTTAACAACTCTCAAATCGCTGTCTCAAGCCCGATTTTTTCCTGAGCCCCACATCCACATATCCATCTGCCTAGTGGCAGTCTCCTCTTGGATGCCTTGCATGCTGCCCGGACTCCACATGTCCCCAAAGGAACAATGTCTTGGCTACGCCCCATCAGGTCTCTTGCAATCTTATTTGCCTCCTCACCTGTTCTTTTTCTCAGAGAACTGTGGCAAAACACACCCAAGTTTCCTAAGGAAGAAAACCTCAGTGTTCCCCTGACTCCATCTCTTCTATTCCCCTGACCCCAGCCCGTCTTTAAGGCTGTTCAGGTCTGCCTCCTACCTGTCTGTCCTGTGTGCTCCCCTGCCTGGGCCCGTGCTTCCTCACTGCTGTCTCAGTTTCTGCTCTACTCCGCTCTCCTTGCTGCAGCCAAAGACCATCATCCTCACATTCCCGAACACTCCCCACTCTCCCAGTTGGTTTATGAGGCCTCTGTGCCCAGGAGGCCTCGACTCCACTTTCCAACCTCATGTCTCTCCTCCCCCAGCACCCCACTCTCCAGCCATTCCTGACTTTCAGCTCCTCCAACGTGGCATGCGTTCTCTCGCCTCTGGGCATCTGCCCATGCTTTTCCTTCAGCCTGTGACATCCTCCCCACCCAGATCTTAGCTAACCTCCAGGTATCAACGTTGTGCACTTCATTCATTTGTTTCCATATTTAAGGAATGTTTTCAGTGCTTGCCATGTTCTACACATAACTCATTGTGGCACTTTGCTTTCTCTAGAAAAGTCTTGATACTTCAGAGCACCATGGACTTTCTCTGTCATAGCACACTGTCTTGTAATTGCCTGGATGAGTCTATATGTTCCAGTAAACTAGGTACCATGAAGGCAAGGATGGTACCTTATCTTTCTTATTAGGAGGAGCTATCATTTATTGAGCTCTTACTATGTGCCAGGACATTCAAATGCTGTCCATGTGCGATCTCATTTAATCCCTATCCTAACCTCTCTGGATCTTAGTTTTCTCATCTGTAAAATGGGAAAAAGGATAGCCACCTCAAAAAGTTGTAGCAAGGATTCTATTGACCTAGATCTAGATGTAGACATAGATGTAGACACGGACATAAGTATTAATAAGTGGGTGGACAAGAAGAGTGGAGTTCAATTAATTTTTGTAGAGTACAGTAATGAATAATGAACCAGCTGAATATGAGAGAGAATAGAGACGAAGGGCTCCAGAATGACTCCTGGGATTTGGCTTAACTAAGTGGATGGTGATGCCGTTTCCTGGGGTGGGGAACTCTGAAAGAAGTACACACTATTATGGTTGTTGAATGAATGGCCAAGGGATCTGACACTGAATGCCTCTGACACTATGAACATCTCTCTCTCGCTCGCTCTCTCTTTTCTTAAGACTTTATTTTTAAGTAATCTCTACACCCAACACAGGGCTTGAACTCACAACCCTGAGATCAAGAGTTGCATGCTCTTCAGACTGAGCCAACCAGGCGCCTCCACTATGAACATCTCTTATCCAGATTTTGGGCTTCTTATGTTGTCCTTGGATATAACTGACCCAGGGATCAAAGAATAATAGCACCTTTAAACCAGATTAATAATTCCTGGTATTAATAATCTTGGGAAATGGTAGGACCCAAGACAAGAAACTGGAATTTGGAAAACATGCGGGAGGCCATTCCTGTCCCTCTGTGAACTTTTTTTTTTTTTTAATCTCAGTGAGTCTTGAGGTTTCATCTAAGCTAGTGATCCTTGGTGGTGGATGGTAGGAGGGCACCAGTACTGTGAGAACTCTAGGGAGCATCGTTTACAGAGAACACGATGACAACCATGCATGTAGATACAATGGAATACATACTCCTACTAGAGTTGTGCAGCACTGGGTGATGGCCCTGAGGCACCCACCAAAAGAGACAGGCTAGGCATTGGGAGCTTATGGCCTGAGAGCCCAGTAGAGGGGAAGCATTTGTCTGTGTGGGTTGACCACTAGTTTACTTCTCTGGAAGTTATCCCTGAACCTTCACCAAAGCCTTGTGTAGCAGGAAGAAAAAAAAAAAAGCTATTTCAGAATTCCTCTTATTAAAAACAAAATGGGATTGGGCGCCTGGGTGGCTCAGTTGGTTAAGCGACTGACTTCGGCTCAGGTCATGATCCTGGAGTCCCTGGATCGAGTCCCACATCGGGCTCCCTGCTCGGCAGGGAGTCCACTTCTCCCTCTGACCCTCCCCCCTCTCATGTGCTCTCTCTCTCATTCTCTCTCTCTCAAATAAATAAATAAAATCTTTAAAAAAAATGGGATTTAGATTTGGACTAGAAAAATTCTCTCTTGTTACATGAGAATTATATTGGACGAGCTCTAAAGGAAAGGTGGAGCACTGAATAACACTGTGGAGTGGGCACCGGGAGAGGTGAGGAGAAGAGCTGGTGACTGGGAGATACCCTGTAGAGGAGGGTGACTAAAGAAGTTCAGGACAGTGAGGTCTAGTGTACCATTCCAATCTCTTTCTGGTTCTGGTCTAAAAATGTAAATTGCTCTGCTGCCATCACCCATCCACATTTCCCCAGTGTGCATGTGAGCCTTGTGTAGTTGGTGCTTTTGTGGAAGGAAGAGGGTACAGGGACAAAGCTGTGTGGGAAAGGAGGATGGCCATAAGAGGTGTGCCAATGGGCCAGGATAGAGAATCCAGAAGAAGGGGTAAGAGTAGAGGCAACCGTGAGAATGTAATCTCTGCCTCATCCCTGATGGGAATCTATTCAGATCTTGGACAGTATACTGGACTTCCCATAGTCAAAGTACATACTAAGGACAGCAGAAGCAGACACTGGGGTTTCCTGTGTTTAGAAGAATCAGCCTGGTCTCAGCTGTGCCATGGGGAACTTTGAGCCTGAACTCTAGAGGAGGAGGCAGCAGGGATTAAAGAGATCCCCTGGGGAAAGGGGTACTCTCAGGAGATAAGAGCTAAGGTTCACTCTGGTTGGTTCCTCCAAAGCCCCCTGGGGGCTCCTGCTTTGCCCTACTGTGCATACCTCATAATCTTCTCCCCCTTTACCTTGCGGGAGCCTTTTAGCAGCTCTTCCAAGTTGAAGACAAAGTTGGTGTAGGCATTGTGCTTCTCGATCAGCATTCTCAAATTTTCTAAGGCATTCTGGATCCTGGAGATACGATGTACCAATAAAGTGGGCCCAAGGAAGCAGAAGGAGGTACAGCGCAGGAAATGGGAGCACTCACCGCTGGAACTTGTTCTTAATCTGCAGAGTCATCTGTTGCTGCAGCAGCATGAAGGCGTCCAGAAAGTCTAGGAAAGTCTTGGGGGTCACGAGTGGTAACTCAGGGCATAGATGTCCATAGTAGCTGACAGCCGAAAGGTGAATGAGAGCCATGGCTTTGGCCACCCTGGGAATTGACGCCCGGAGGTCTGGGCACTTCAAGGAGTCTGAAATGGGCATGAATTTAGCTTGTGAGTTTATAGGAGAATGGGAAAGAAAAGGGACCCTCTTTTGATTCAGGAAGGAAGGCAGAAAAGGTGAAGGGGATCACTAGGTTCTAGGGAGAGAGAGATATATATATAGAGAGAGAGAGAGACTGACCTGAGTCCTCACTAACACCTGGTTGAGAGGAGTAGTGAGAACAGGTAGAAAGGGCTCACCATCATCAATGGATAGATTCTGAGCGCTTTCCAGGTAGTACCGGACCACACTGATCAGGGAGTCTTGGTCCCAGGGTTCATAGCGGTCAATGCTAGCAATGGCCAGTTGAAGAAGCCTCAGGAAAAGGGTGGAGGGCAGCTGTCTGTGGGTCTGGTCATCTCCAAGCAGGATGAACATATGCAGGTGGTTGCAGACTTGCTGATAGAACCTGCGGGCCAGGGGCTCAGATACCATCCTCCCCTTTATCCCTGTTTGCCCATCTAGGCCCCAGTCCCAAACCTGACCCCTTAGCCCTCATCTTCTGAGCCCTCACAGCAGCTCTTAGATTTCTTTTTGGCCTTTTGGCCAGTGTAGAGCGAGAGCAGAGCAGCCCCTCCCATGGGGTTCCTGGCCTCACCTCTGCAACAGCGTTTCCTTCTTGCTGTTCTGCTTGACACTAAGGTTCTCCCTGGGGAGATGTTCTTCAATGCTGTCCAGATCTGCCTCTGTATACTGGTCAGGGAAACTGCCCAAGGTTGCCAGGGCCAGCAGACGATGAAGGGTGGTAAGATCCACACCCTTGGGCACCAGCAGGGCCACCGGCTGGCCTAACACGCCAGCATGCCAACTGGCCTCCCGTAGGCACTGGAGGACGGCGTCCTCTGCGCCAGACGGCAGATGGAAGAGGCGGGCCTGGCAGATGCTAGCTGCCAGAGTGATGGCCGTACGGCGCCCAGTACCCAGAGCCCTTGAGAACAACAGGCCGTGCTGCCGGGGCCTGGCCAGCACCCGGACCAGGCGGGCCACGTGCTTGGCCATGGAGTGGCACCGGGCAAGGTGGGCGCTCAGCTTCAACTGAGCAGCTGCAGTGGACAGCTGCTCCTCCAGGCTCTCCCACTGCCGTTCCAGGTACAAGCTGGGGCTCTCAGAGTTGGACCCCAGGATCAGCTCCTGACTGAACACCAGGTCTGAGGGCTTTTCCTGGGGGCGGAGTAGTAGCACTGGTAGCAGAAGGGGTGAGGCCATGTCCATCCGGGAGGTTTTCTGCCACCTATTCTTGCTTCTGTTTAACTGGAGTCTGTAGCCAGAAGCCTTTGTGCCCTCCTCCTGGCTTATCTGTGGACTTAGGCTTTCTATGGTCTCCCTCCTTACTGGTGCTATGGAAGGTGCTAGACCCGAATCACAGGAGGGTGAGCTGGTGGTGACCTGCAGGCCATAAGGGTCCTCCTCCTCCTCTGTCTCACTGTCGCTGTTGCTTAAGTCCTCCCACTGGGCCAGCTCCCCTTCGGATTCCACTTCAGGCACCCTCTCCTCCTCCTCCTCTTCCTCCTCCTCCTCCTCCTCAGAGCCCTTGGCCCCATTCTGGGGTGCTGGCCCACAGCAGAACACACTCTGAGCTACTTCTAGGAGCAGCTTGGCGCAGTGAGAGCGTTCCCTAGGGCTGTCCAGCCGGTCACAAAAGGTTCTCTGGGCCTCGTGCAACCAGAGACGCACCATGTTGCGCATGGCCACCATAATCGTCAGGCGGGTGCCACGCAAGCCTGACACCCGGCGCAAGTGCTCCTGATGGCTGGGACAGTCCAGAAAGCCCCGGGAGCCCATCCTGGTGGGCAGCAGCTGTAAGCTGCCCAGTAGTTGGCTCACAGAGTGCAGGGAGAAGCGGTAATGTGGGTGGAGGGGGGAAGGCAGAAAGCAGTTGCCCACGGCCTCCCAGGCCTCCACCGAGGCCCGGACCAAGGCTTTTGCTAGAAGCCCCTCCCGTTCCACAGAGGGAAAGCGCTCAAGCCAGGCCTGGATGCTCGGTGTGTGCCTGCTCAGCAGCATGGCCTGGGTCACGCTCCCCAGGGCCAGCACTGTGAAGAGTCGAAAGAGGCGTGGGCACAGTGGGCGCTCACAGAAGCCTGGTACTGTGGCCGTGGCCAGGAAGTTGACTACAGGCTGCAGCGTCTGCAATTCCAAGGTGCTGTGGGCGTACACCGTGCCATCTATGGCCTGGCGCAGAGTCTCCAACACTGGCTGGCAGCTCTTCTCTGGGTCTGTGGGACATGAAGACCAACAGTGAGGACATGCAGGGGTGCACATGACAGTGTCACTCTCTTCTTCCTGTCCCTGCATCACTGGCTTTACTTCTGGCGCACACAGTGTTCTAAAGGAATTTTGTACAACGCCAGATGCGTTGGGACTCGGTCATGTCTGAGTAAATTGATCTCTCTCCCCCACACTCTCCCTACACATAAGTAATTTCTTCTTTCTTCTCCCCGCAAATCCCACTTCTGTGACCAATTATTCGTTAACGGTAGGAAGGTTTGGAAGCTGCGATGGATGGAAACCTGATCTGACCACAAGAGGGGGAAAGTGCAACCATCACACGCAGAGGGAGGAGTTAGCACATGTGCTTTTCTGTAAAGTCAATGTTAAGATATGATTTATATAAAATAAAATGTACACATTTTAAATGTATAGTTCAGTGAGTTTTGACGAATGTATACACCTATGTAACTGCTACCCCAATGATATTTAGAACATTTTCATCATCTCAGAAAGTTACCTCATGATCCTTTGCAGTCAGTCCCCCTACCACATTGTCCCAGGAACTTCCATCTGATCTGATTTCTATCACTATCGATTAGCTTTGCCTGTTCTTTTTTTTTTTTTTTTTAAGGTTTTACTTATTTTAGAGAGTGAGCACGAGCAGGGGTTGGGGCAGAGGGAGAGGGAGAATCCCAAGCCGACTCTACGCCAAGCCGAGCCCAGAGCCTGAGCAGGGCTCAATCCCATGACCCCGAGACAACGACCCGGGCCGAAACCAAGAGTTGGATGCTGAGCCACCCAGGAGCCCCATAGCTTTGCCTGTTCTAAAGCTTCATATAAAGGGAATCATATAGTATGTAGTTTGCCACGTCTGGCTTCTCTTACTCAGCATGATTCTGGGATTCACCCATGTTTTGTGTGCATCAGTGTGTTGCATTTTATTGGAATAGTAGTATTCCAGTATAAAAATACCAGAATTGTAGATCCACTGACACACTGATGGGCATTTAGGTTGTTTCCATGTTTTGACTCTGCAGAATAATACTGCAACATGTCCTATTGGCCACTCACAAATCTTACCTTTGTGAAGTATCTATTCTTTTATCCATTTTTTAAAAAATGGAGTTTGTTTTCTTATTGAGTTGTAAGAGCTTTTTTATGTATTCTGGGCAGGTCCTTTGTCAGATATGTGTATCATATTTCTGTGTATGGCCCATTTTTCATTTTCTTAACAGTGTCTTTTGAAGGGCATAGGTTTTTAATTTTCCTAAAATCCAATTTTTGTGTCCTATTTAAGAAATCATTTCATCTAGCCAAGGTCACACAGATTTTTCTCTAACATTTTTTTGTAAAGTTTTATAGTTTTAGCTTTTACATTTAGGTCTTGAATTGGTTTATAATTAATTTTTGTGTATGTCATGGGGTAGGATTTACGGTTCCCTTTCGCCCACACAGATATGTAGTTGTTTCAACTCCATTCCTTGAAAGGACTATCCTTTCCCCTTTTGAATTATCTTGGCACAATTGTTGAAAACCAATTGACCATATATGTTCATATATCAGATTCTCTATTCTGTTCCATTAGTCTGTTTGTATCCATGTCCTTATACCAGTACCCTACTCTCTTGATTACTATAGCTGTATAGGAAGCCTTGAAATAACTAGTATAAGCCCTTCTACTTTGTTCTCCTTTTTCAAAGTCGTTTTGGCTCTTCTAGGCCTTTTGCATTTCCGTAAGTCTCAGAATGAGTTTATCAATCCTGTCATTTTCTACAAAAAAAAAAAAGTCTGCTCAGATTTAGATTGGCATTGCATTGAATCTATAGATCAATTTGGGAAGAATGAGCACCTTAATGATATTGACTCCTCTGACCCATGAACATGGTATATCTCTCCATTAATTTAAGTTTCCTTTATCTCAGCAATATTTAGTAATTTTCAGTGTACATCTCTAATTAAGTTTATTCCTAAATATTTTAAGCTTTCAGATGATATTTTAACTATATTTAAAATTTTTGCTCGTTACTAGGATATAGAAACACTAACGATTTCAATAGATTGACTATGTATCCTATGATGCTGCTAAATTTTTTTTAAAGATTTTATTTATTTGAGAAAGAGAGAGAGCACACAAGTGGAGGGGAGAGGCAGAGGGAGAATAGCAGACTCTCCGCTGAACAGGGAAGCCCTACACGGGGCTCGATCCCAGGACCCCGGGATCATGACCAGAGCCAAAGGCAGATGCTTAACCGACTGAGCCACCCAGGCGCCCCAACCCTGCTAAATTAAATTCACTTATTTATTCTAGCAGTTTTGTAGGGTTTGTTTTTGTTGTTGTAGATTCCTTAGGATTCTCTAGGTAGAAAATCATATTATATGTCAGCAGAGACAGTATTACTTTGTCTTTTCCAATTTTAAAGGCTTTTATTTCTTTTTCTTATTGCACTGATGTGGGTCTCTGGTGCAATATTGAATAGAAGCAGTGAAAGTGGACATTGTTGCCTTGTGACTGATCTTTGAAAGTGTTCAATATTTCACCATTAAGTATATAATTAGCTATAGGTTTTAATAGATGCCCTTCATCAAACTGTGAAAGTTCCCTTCTATTCCTAGTTTGCAACCATGAACAGAGTTGAATTTTATCAAGTGCTTTCTCTTTATCTATTGTGATGATCTTAAACTTTTCCTCATTCTGTTAACGTCATGAATTACACTGATTTTTGAATGTTGAGTCACCTTTGCATTCTGGGGATATACTGCTTAAGCTACATCCCACAGATTTTTTTTTTTTTAAGATTTTATTTATTTATTTGACAGAGAGTGAGCACGAGAGGGGGAGTGGCAGGCAGAGGGAGAAGCAGGCTCCCCGCTGAGCAAGGAGCCCGATGTGGGACTCGATCCCAGGACCCTGGGATCATGACCTGAGCCGAAGACAGAAGCTTAACCCACTGGGCCACCAGGCACCCCATCCCACAGATTTTGATAACTTTTTTTTTCATTATTTTTCAGTTCAAAATATTTTCTAATTTACCCTGTGGTTTCTTGGATGCATGAGTTATTTAGAAGTGTGGTTTTTATTTTATTTTATTTATTTTATTTTATTTTATTTATTTTTTAGAGAGTGTGAGGGAGGGGGCAGTGAGGAGGGGCAGAGGAAGAGGGAGAGAGAGGATCTTAAGCAGGCTCCACGCCCAGCACAGAGCCTGACGTGGGGCTCGATCTCATGACCCTGAGATCATGACCTGAGCTGAAATCAAGAACCAGATGCTTAGCTGACTATGGCACCCAGGCACCCCTAAAAGTGTGTTGTTTAATTTTAAAGAATTTGGGAATTTTCTAGGTATATTATTGTTACTGAGTTTTATTGTTGTAGTCAGAGAAAATATTCTATAAATTTTAATCCTTTGAAATTTGTTGAGACTTATTTTATAGCCCAGCATATCATCTATCTTGGAGAATGTTCCATGTACTCTTTTTTTTTTTTTAAAGATTTTATTTATTTATTTGAGACAGAATGAGAGAGATAGAGAGAGCACATGAGAGGGGGGAGGGTCAGAGGGAGAAGCAGGCTCCCTGCCGAGCAGGAAGCCCGATGCGGGACTCGATCCAGGGACTCCAGGATCATGACCTGAGCCGAAGGCAGTCGCTTAACCGACTGAGCTACCCAGGCGCCCCCCATGTACTCTTGAAAGGAAAATGCATTTTGCAGTTGGTGGGTATGACGTTCTGTAAATGTACATACAGTTGATAGTGTTATGTAGATCTATACCTTATTTCCTTTTCCTCTCTCCTGTTCTATCAATTATTGAGAGGAGTGTTAAATCTCCTACTATGATTTTTGTACCTGCTATTTCTTTCTCGTTTCTATCCATTTTTTTCTTTATATATTTTGAAGCTGTTTCAGGTGCATTCACATTTAGAACTTTGATGTCTTTTTGATTAATTAAATCTTTTAAGGAGGAGATATCCAGTTCTCTCTCTCTGGTAATACCCTTTGTCTTGAAGGACTTTTTGGAGTGCTTAGGAGTTTACATTTAATGTCATTATTCATATGGTTGGTTTAAAGTCCATCATACTATCATTTGTCTTCTAATTGTCTCTTTTATTTTTAATTTCTCTATTGCTCATTTTCCGCTTCCTTTTACAAAACTTAAGTATTTGTATATTTAAAATATTATATATTTTAAATTATATTCTTTGCTATTATTAGTGATTTTTTAAAAGATTTTATTTATTTATTTGACAGAGAGAGACACAGTGAGAGAGGGAACACAAACAGAGGGAGTGGGAGAGGGAGAAGCAGGCTTCCCAAGAGCAGGGAGCCTGATGCAGGGCTCAATCCCAGGACCCTGGGATCACGACCTGAGCCGAAGGCAGACGCTTAACGACTGAACCACCCAGGCGCCCCTATTTAGTGATTTTTCCAGGGTAATATTATGCCTCCCTAATGATTTGATACTTTTAAGTAATATCATGCCACTTCACACTTCATACCTGACCTTTCCCACTTCCTATCTCATATTGCACGAATGTAAGAACCTTACAATAGTATAATTTTTACTCCCTGCTCCCTACCCTATCCTTTTACTAGTGTCCCAATTTATTTTCTACCTCTGTCTACATTACCAACTCCATCTAGAAACGTTATTACTTAAATTTCACATGAGTAAAATCATATGGTATTGTTTTTCTCTGATGTATTTTGCTTAGCATAATACATTCTAGCTCCATCCACATCATTGCAAATGACACATGAACATATGGGGAGGGGGAGAGAGAGGGAAGCAAACCATAAGAGACTCTTCAAGATAAAGAACTGAGGGTTGATGGAGGGAAGTGGGTAGGAGATAGGCTAGATGGGTGATGGGTATGGAGGAGGGCATTTGTGTTGGGCACTAGGTGTTGTATGTAAGTGATGAATCACTGAATTCTACTCCTGAAACCAATACTGCACTGTAAGTTAACTAACTGGAATTTAAATAAAAATTTTTAAACTGTTGACTTTGTTTTAAGGAAATTAAGAGATGAAAAAGATGGTTATTTATATGCACCCACATATTTACCATTTCTGGTGCTCTTCATTCTTTTCTGTAGATCTGAGTTTCCATATGATACTATTTCCCTTCTACCTGAAGAACATCTTTTAGGCATTTTTTTTTTAAGAGAGAGAGAGCATGAGGGGCAGGGAGCCAGGGTAGGGGGGTGGGCATGCAGTTCAGAGGGAGAGGGAGAGAGAGAATCTTAAGCAGGCTCCCCACCCAGCGTGGAGCCCATCGCAGGCCTTGATCTTACAAGACCCTGAGATCATGACCTGAGCCGAAATCGAGTCGGCCGTTTAACTGACTGAGCCGCCCAGGTGTCCCTTTTAGCATTTCTATTTTTTTTTTCTAAAGATTTTATTTATTTATTTGAAAGAGAGAGATGATATGCTGTCAACAAATTTCAAAGGATTAAAATTTATAGAATATTTTCTCTGACTACAACAATAAAACTCAGTAACAATAATATACCTAGAAAATTCCCAAATTCTTTGAAATTAAACAACACACTCCTAGGGGTGCCTGGGTGCCATAGTCAGCTAAGCGTCTGGTTCTTGATTTCAGTTCAGGTCATGATCTCAGGGTCATGAGATCGAGCCCTGCATCAGACTCTGTGCTGGGCGTGGAGCCTGCTTTAGATCCTCTCTCTCCCTCTTCCTCTGCCCCTCCTCACCCCTCGCTCTCACACTCTCTAAAAAATAAATAAAATAAAATAAAAATAAAAACCACACTTCTAAATAACTCATGCATCCAAGAAACCACAGGGTAAATTAGAAAATATTTTGAACTAAAAAATAATGAAAAAAAAAGTTATCAAAATCTGTGGGATGGGGCGCCTGGTGGCCCAGTGGGTTAAGCTTCTGTCTTCGGCTCAGGTCATGACTATGATGTGCCTAGGGATGGTTTTCTTTTTATTATTTTACTTGGGGATAACTGAGCTTTCTATATCTGAAAAGTCAGTATTTTCCAAGAAATTTGGGGAAGTTTTGATCATTATTTCCTCACAGGTTTTTTTTTTCTGCCCTATTCTCTCCCCTTTCCTTCTGGAACTCCAGTTGTGTGTGTGTATGTGTGTGTGTGTGTGTGTGTGTATGGAGCTCTATTCATATTCAATATTTTTTTGTTTTTCAGGATTCACTGACTTTCTTTTGCTAGCTCCAATCTGCTATTAAACCATACAGTGAATTTTTCATTTCAGTTACTGTATTTTCCACTTCTAAAATTTCTGTTTAGTTATTTTTAGTAGTTTCCATTTCTTTGCAGAGATTACCTATGTGTTCATTCATTCAGGTCATATTTTCCTTTAAGTACCTGAGGACTTTTATAATAGCTGTAATAGCTGCTATAAATATTTGCTGGATTCAACTTCTTGACCATTTCAAGGTCAGTTTTTATTGACTGTTTTTTCCAGACAGTGGGTCACAGTTTTTTGTTTTGTTGTACATTTATTAATTTTTTATTTTATACTAGATGTTTTAGTGGCTGTCACCCTGGGATATCTTTTATGCTGCCGGCTGTAATATACTTCACTCCACAACACTACTTGCAATGTTTTCAACCTTCCTGTTGAAATCTCTTCTCAGTTGCTATTCACAGATCTGAATTTACTCTTTCTATTGTCCACTGACAATAACAAATTATTTGTGCAAATTCACTGAAAGGCCCAAATAATAGAGTTGTAGAAAATTACAGGTTTTGGTGCTACACAGACTTAAATTTTAATCTTGGTTCTGACACTTACTGGCTAGAGTGTCTTGGGCAAGTTATAAAATCTTTCAGTTTCTTCATCTTTAAAATGATCATAACAAATCTTCATCTTTTTTAAAGATTTTATTTATTCGTTTTAGAGAGAGAGAGAGAGAGAGAGAGAGAGAGCACAAGCAGGGGGAGAGGCAGAGGGAGAGGGAAATGCAGACTCCCCGCCGACCAGGGAGCCCCATGGGGGCTCGATCCTAGGACCTAGAGATCAGGACCTGAGCCAAAAGCAGACCCTTAACCATCTGAGCCACCCGGGCACCCAAACAAATCTCCACCTTAATGGGCTTTTATAAACACTAAAGATGATCTAGATAAAACGTGCAGAACATAGCCCTCAATAAATTGTATACCACCTGATTCAAGTTTTCTACATCCCATAAAAGACTTCAGTGTCTAACTGGACAATCCAGCTAATGCTTTAGTCCACTCACTTCCCTGACTCCATTTCTGCCCATTCCCATGGCCATATTCAAACCTGTCACCATCTAGAAGCACACCACTTTAGAAACTTTAAACTTCAACATTCCAAACTTTTACCACAATTTCCCCTTTCCTTTCTAATCTTTGCTTCTACAAGCTCTTACTGAGCACTTGCTTCCTGTTGAGTCTATCAAAATGAGTAAGACAAATCTCTCTTCTCATGAAGCTCAGAGTGTAGTGGAAAGATCAACAAGTGAACATATGATCATAAAACCATGGTTGTCACAGACTTTTGTACAGAACACAAAGTGAGTATCTAACCTAGCCAGGAGGCTCAGGTTTCCTGAAGAAGATAGTGACTAAGATTATTTGTAAAGAACAAGGACCTAGCCAGATAAATAGAGTAGGGAAGGCAGAGAGGACAGCAATCCCAGAGGCTAGAGGAAGCTTCACTTACTGAATGCCTGTACATAGATGAGTCCAGTTAGAGTACAGAGTGTAAGAGCCTAGAGAAGAAAGCCTCACCGCAAGGAGCCTTGCAAGAGCATTCCCAATGGTCCGGGTAATGACTGTCTGAACCAGGGAAGATGGACTGGAAATAAGTGGAAAGATTTGAGAAATATTTAGAATGCCAAATTGAGAGACACAGTGAATGGACTTTGGTAAGAAAGGGGGAGATGCCAACAAGATTTCTAGCTTAAGTGACTGGATGGATGGTTGTACTAGTTACTTAGAGGACAGGAGCAGGTTTTAGGGGTAAGATGATGAGTTGAGTCTGAAGTGCCAATGGGACAACAAGGTAGAGATACACAGTAAGTAGTTGGATAAACAGGTCTAGTGCTTAGAAGAAAAGCCTGACCTGGGGATAAAGATTTAGCAGCCAAACACAGAGATGGTGTGATTGTTCGGGGAGCACATGAACAATGAGCAGATATGAGCAGATACGAAGAATGGGATGCTGAGATTTGGTCTGTAGGTGTCTAATTGGGAGTCAGCAAGTATTATTAGGGATTTTACAGCCTTAAGAGATCACAACGACTCCTTCCTTCCCTCCACCCAGCTCCTTACCAGAAGCGGCCAGGTGCAGATCCTCCAGCAGGAAGAGGAGGGAGCCCTTAGAATCCACGTGCTGCCCAGGCCATGGGGCAGCTTGTGCTTGGCCCTGGGCCCCTCGACTCAGCAGCAGGCGAAGGTGGATGGGAGTGAAGGCAGGGTGGATGGGGCTGCGCACGTACGGATGCTGGGGCCCCACAAGCACCTCCACAAAGGTGGACTTCCCGGTTGCCGCCTCTCCAGCCAGCAGCACGGGGTGTCCCTCTGACAGAAGCAGGTCCACCACATACAAGAGCCGTTCAGTCTGTGGGACAGGAGCAGGGCTTTACTGGGGCAGCACCAGTTTAGGAGAGTAATTTAGCTGAAAGCGAAGTCTAGGGGTCTCGGCTTAGAGCTGCACTCGCAGAACACTTCACATGTTCTCGTGATGGTGAGAACGTATCAAAGAACGGGAGCAGGTGGGCCTTAGCTGGGCCGAGAACATGGATTCCCCCAGGATATCTCCTTGAGCCCCAACCCCAGCTGCTGCCCCACTGTCTTCACACCTGCGGAGAAGGGTGGAAGGTGCCCAGAGTTCCCCTGATGCAGCTGCCCAGGTAATGGCCAGTGAAGGGGACCAGGGTCCCATTATCAGGGCACACATGTAGATCAAACACCAAGGCTGAAGGCGGTGGCTCAGGATAGTTGGAGAGGCAACTAATAGAACCCCTCAAGAAGGAATCAAAGAGGGGCCAGAGCCTGTTCAGATGGGTGTACGAGCAAAAGTGTCAGTTACAACAGTACCATTTGTGACACACACTCCACCCGCCCCCCGACAGTGATGTCACCTGGGTTTTTAACTCCCATGCGCCAGTCCATCTCAGCCCTCCGCGTCACCCCCCCAGCCCCGCCCCTGCAGATACCTGGAGGGAAGGTGGGCTCCAAAGCCCCAGATCAATGCGAAAAGAAAGCTGCTGACAGCCAGCAAATGTTCCTTGCGCTGATTAGGTACATCATCACTGTCAACCTGGGACCAGTTCAGAGAGCTGCTTTTTGAGGACTTGAAGCTTTGGGCCACCTCGCTAAGGCTGAGGTCTTCTGCAAAGGTCCCCATGGCCAGAATGGGAGCCCGGGTAGGAAAAAGTGGGGGTGGGGGGTGGGGAGAGAGTAGAGATTGGCTGTCACTGTCCACTTCCGGTCCCCTGGCCCAAGCCCACCGAAGAACCCATGCTCCAGGCACCAGCTCTCTGCCAGCTCTCCTCAAGGCCCCTCATCTCCAAACCGTCCCTTCCCTTTCCCTTCCCTTCACCTGAGATATGTGCCTTCTGCCCCTCATCTATGCGCAGGTAGGGGTCCAGCAGACAGCGTAAGATACGGGCCAGGCTGGTGACTTCAGCCACACCTGGGCAAACGGCCTGCTGCCCATGTACATGCAGCAGAGAGCTGGCGCCCTGGCGGGTGAGGAACTGGAACGTTGCTGGCACCAGCACTTTGGCCAGGTGGTTGAGCTCGGTGACCGTGTGTTGCTGCAGGCGGTACTCGTGGGGCAGGGCTGCCATCAGGACGCTAAGCATCCCCTGCCACGTCTGCTCCCCACCACACCAGACCAGGGCACACTGGCTCACCACTGTGGGGGACACGCCTGTTGCATCTCCCACCTCCATCAGGAGAAAAGTACCTGGGGGTCGTGCTATCTGCTGACCGTTGGGGAGGCTGAGCTGGGGGGCGTCTTTCAGGAGGCAGGTGATGGAGTCCAGCCAAGCCGCACTGGCGACCCCATCACATATTATCCAGTGCTGGGTCCCCACTGATTCCTGTGGTGGCCCCTTTGGGCCCACAGTCTTACCCGGACTGGCTGTACGCAGCAGCCTAGAGAAGACGCCGTGGTGCCAGCAGGGGCCCTCTAGCCATCCCAGGAACTCCTGGGGGCTGAGGACATTGGGGTACAGGTGCGTGATCTCCACCGGCTGGCAGCCCTGGGTTGAGGCGTCCTCCCTGGCCGCCAGCCGATTCTGGATCTTAAATAAGCTGTGCCAACAAGTGGTTTTGCCACTGCCGGCAGGGCCCAGGAGCAAAACACCCAGAGCCCGGCCCAGAGCCTGGCTCAGCTGCTCCAGGGACCCCAAACTGTCAGGGCTGGGATGAATGCCCATCTGCTGCAGTTCCTCCACCAGCAGTGGCTTCCTCGGCGCGTGGGCCACAGGCTGTGCCAACAGCTGCCTGGCATTAGGGAAGAGCCCACAGAGCAGCTCTTGGAGGTTGTGCAGGCGGATACCAGTGAGGATGCTGAACAGCGGTGAGCGTAGCAGGGCACGCAGTAGGGCAGCCTCTTCGGTCACAGCCAGGCTGTGGGCCTGCTGGGACCTGGGCTCCTCCTTGGTCGTGTTTAAATCCTGTATCATGTCTTCCAGTACGTGCTGGAGCAGGGCCAAGCGGCAAGGCAGGGGCGCAGACACCAGCTCGAGCTCCAGGGCGAAGAATCTCGATAGGCAGGAAGCCATGCGGGAGGCATCCCGCATCCCTGCACCCAGCAGGGTCAGCTCTGCCACTCGCTGCAGGTCAGGCAGCGTCAAGGCCACAGGCCGCAGCAGCAAGCGCAGGTTGGCAGGCACGGCAGGGCTCAGGGAGCGCAGCGTCAGGAGAGAGCCATAGCCAAGGCGCACGTATACGTGGTGTTTCTCAAAGAAGCCACTGCCGAGGAGCTGGGGTTGCGTGGGGTCCATGGTGCTGATGCTGCGGGAGGCCTCCTGGTACAGCGGGGCATAGAGGTGGTGCAGGTCAGCCAGGCGCCGGCCCAGGGCGGAGAGCAAGCCAGGGGGCAGGCGCTGGGCGGCTTCCAACAGCAACCAGGCACCGCCCTGCAAGGCCCCATGCAGGTAGTTGCTTAGGCTCTGGGCCTCTATCTGAGGCAGGCAAGGCATCGTCACCAGCTGGCGCCCCAGGGCCCGTGCCAGGCTCTTCGCCGTGGCTGCCTTGCCTACTCCCTCGGGGCCCAGCAGAGTCCCACAGGCCACCTCCTCCAGGGCCAGCAGCAGTACCAGGGCTGGCCGCTCAGGCAGCAGGCTGGGCAGAGACCCCAGTCTGGGACCCAGGTACTCATAATTGTACAGGAAGGACCGGCCTAGCACGTCTACCCAGCACGCCGCTGGCGACGGAGAACTCGCAGCCGATGCAATGGTCTTGAGACTCTGCAGGGGGCTTTGGGGGACGATGTGAGGTGAACCCAGGTGGTATTTGAGTTGGCGAGCCCAGTGGAAATCTGTCAGATCGCTGACCTGGTGCTCCTGCAGGAGCTGTGCTATATCCCGGTGAGTCACTGCCATGACCAGCAGGGCACTGAGCAGGCTGGTCTGGCGGACAGAAGCCAGGGGCTGCTCGCCCTGGGAGGCCCTCTGGGCCCGTATAAAGTGCACCAGTGTCTCGAGCTTGCACACATGCACGGGGACCATGGCTGAGGCCCTCCCCCCGAGCAGAGCCTCCTCCACCTCCGCCCGCCACAGCACTTCCTCAGCCACCAGCACACACTGCCAAGGGAAGGCCTGAACTAGGTGGAGCCAGTGGTGGGCGAACAGCTGTGGGGGCAGCTGGTCTTTCTGGGGCAGCTGCTTGAAAGCCTCGTCCATCGGTGGGCCCAGAGCAAGGCGGGAAGCCACACAGCCCTGCAACTTGTGCACTAGTGCCGAACGCAGACACTTCTCCAGGGAGGCCAGCCACTTGGGGAGATCTGGATGCAGGGGAACGGACCTCTGCAGCTTCACCTGCTCCCCACCTGCCCCCAGCACCGCCAGGGCCTCCACCTGAGCCGATGTGTTGGGGCTTGCCTCCCGGCCACCCACGTGTTCGTCAGGTGGGCTGGACGTGAAGCTCACAGCGTGCACATGAGGAAAGCAGCGTCTTACCCACAGCTGAGCCTCACAGGACTCCAGTGGGGCAGCCAGCAGGGCCACCAGCTCACTATCACTGAGGAAGAAGAGGCGGGGGAAATGAGCACACACACCATAGAGCACGTTCTTCAGAGCCATAATGATGCCCTCCAGCTCCACGGAGCCTGCTTGCAGCAGCTGCTGCAGCTGCTGCCCTTGGAAATGAGGGCTCCGCTTGACCCTGGGCACTATAAGTGACAGAACCAGGGGGTCATCCACAGAGATCTGCATCAGGGTCCGATACTGATCATCCGTGGCCTTGAACCGGGAGTTCTGCAGTGAGAGAGGGGGTAAAAGTGAGGGCAGCTCTCCCCCCCCACCTGAGACCCACAGCGCAGTAGCCCTTGTCCACCTGCCTCACTCTTTTTCCCTACCAGGTCAGGACTAGGAAACTCGATCTTCATCTCGTGCAGGACTTTATTCAGAAAAATCCACTGCTGCTGGAAAGTCACCCACACCTCCAGCAGGGCACCTGTGTGAGCAGCCAGAGGAACACTGGATGGAGACTAGGGCTTAGCTTCTGTGAGGGGGTCCAGCTGGTCCTGACCTCTCAGGATGCCCCCCCAAAACACTCAGCAGGACCCAGGGATCTTGCTTGGAAGACAGCAAACTTTCGCCATGAATAAACTTTCGCCTGGTCACCTCAGCCCAAGAAGTGGCTCTGAAGGGGGTCCTCACTCTGTCCTTCTGATCTCTCCCGCCACCCAAACCCCACCTCTTACCCCATCCCTCCAGGCTGTCCCACCTCAGGTCCCGCCCACTCACCCAGCTAGAGGCCGGCACTCACTCAGGCTATGCATGATGGTTACCCACTCCAAAGCTACTTTGTTTAAGTCTCCTGACTTTTGGATGGCCAGGATCTTGAACAACACCTGAAGACTTTCCTGGATAGAATCCTGCAGGCTGCTGTAATCTAAGGAAGAGTGGGTTCCAGCTCAGCTGAGCTGGCAGTCAGATGGGGCAAGGGCAGGGATGACTATTACCCAAATTACACTGAAACTCACAGTTCTCAAGCTATTCTCTAGAAGACCCAAACATGTCTTCTTCCACTAGGTGAAAAGTATGCTCACCTAGAGTCAGAATGTGTCTGCAAGCCTGTTCATGTGAGTTATAATCTTAAGTACAGAATTTGATCTAATATTATGTTAAGCACTGAAATATGGGTGGGGAAGGAGTTGCTGGTTCTACAGACACTATGGAAAGCCTTCAGTAAAGGTGAGTTGATAAAAACATGATATTAAATTAGGTATAGGCCAGTCAATTTTTAAAACTTGGGAAATTATAATAAAAATCTAGAAAAATTCTGGACTCTAGCAACTTCACAAGTGTCTTCATGTCACTGCCCAACTTTACAGAAATTGAAAGTGGAAATGGTGGACAATGCATTAATGCAGGAAAGGCGATGAGGAACTTCTATCAGTCAACGACAAATCAAAGTAAAGCTCTTATCCTTTGGATAAAAGGTTAGTAAATCAATGTATGTTTATATGTTTTAAGCTAAAGTAAAAATCTTAAGCCATATACACATCATATTTTATGATCTTCCTATTTAACTTTGAATTTGCCGGTTGGGTTTCAAGTGGGCTGGATAAGAGAATTTCTCTCCTACTGGCAATTCCCTAACTATGCCATCTCGGGGCCTGTACATATGTTGTTCCCTCTGCCTGGCATGCTCTTCTCTCCCTGTAAGTTTGGCAAACTCCTACTCCCTCAGGGGTCAGCATGAGGCCTTTGCCTGTGGGAAGAGAAGATTCCTCTGACTCTCCCCGGTCCTTTGAAGCTAGTCCTCTTTCTGAGATTCTACTGCCCTCAGTTAGGTTCTCCACCATGCACTCATCTCTATTCTATTGTCCTCTTTCACTGGACTGGGAGCTCCTGAGGGACAGGACTTCTGTCTGTGAACCCCCACGCCTCCTGTATTTGGCTCAGAGAAGGCAGGTAGGTTTCATGTAGGAACGACAAAAGAGGAAATGAGTGGGCAGAAGATCAGACAGCAGGATGCAATCTAGAGGAAAGAGCACTGGAAAATGGAGAGACATGACGGTGAGGGATTTCTTAGTACACCCAGAAAGGGAAGGACCTTTGCTGAACAGGCAGGCACTGGGCAGGAGGAGGGAGCTCCCAAGATTAAGACTTAATAGGAGCTACATGAGGGCGCCTGGGTGGCTCAGTTGGTTAAGAGACTGCCTTCGGCTCAGGTCATGATCCTGGAGTCTCTGGATCGAGTCCCGCATCGGGCTCCCTGCTCGGCAGGGAGTCTGCTTCTCTCTCTGACCCTCCCCCCTCTCATGTGCTCTCTCTCATTCTCTCTCTTTCAAATAAATAAATAAAATCTTTAAAAAAAAAAATAGGAGCTACATGAAAGACACTGTCTCAGGACAGACTGATGTCTCCTCCTGTCCAGTAAGGATGGGGCCCTGCTGGAGAAGCTAGATCCCACAGGGCTTGGTGGACACAGTGGACAAATGTGGCCCCTGGCAGCGGCCTATCACTGGGCCGCAAGGGCTGGGTCTCACCTGAAAGGATGAAGGTGCCGCTATCCTTGGCCACCACCTCCCACTGGGGGCTACGGATCACTTGCTTCTTGGAGCGCTCCAAGGCTGGGGGCTCATAGGGCACATGCAGGATGAAGTTGATGAGGCGAAGCTGGCGTGACTCCCAGACCCGCTGCAGCCGCCGTAGGGTTTCTTGGGCATGGATTCGTTCATTTTCACCCTGCCAGATCTGGAACAGCTGGGTCTCAGGGACCAGCACTGGGTGATGGCTCAGGGGATACCCTTGAAGCTGGGACTCAAGGGCCAGGGCTCAAGGGAGTGGAAGTGTCAGAGATTGAGAGTAGGACCATTTGGCTTCAGATATGCCATCCGCAGCAGGCTTTGACCTAAAACTGCTGCCTTGAAACCCACTCTTTTGCAAGGTTTCAGCTGGGGACACTACCTTAATCAGTTCATGTTGGAACTGGGCAGGTGTTGGGGGACATCTGCTATCCTGTGTGCCCACAACTTTGGGAGTGGGGCATACTCTCAGAGTCTGAAACCACCCATCAGACCCCCACAACCTCCAGGCAGGACAGCAAACTCAACTTCCCACCTTCCCACCCACAAGCCAGTATCTACGACCCCCTGTCGCAAGGGGTTGCTGGAACTTAACTGGATCTATTACAGCTTAGCAAATAGGTCCTGGGTTTGGACCAACTCCTCCTCTCTGGAGGGCCCCACCTGATTGATTCGATCTGCAAAATCCAGCAGCGGACAAGTGAGCAGCTGGCCCAGTGTTAGGAGTTCCATGTTGTAGAGACTGTCTAGCCCTAAGGCTGGAGGTAGAGGGGACAAGTCGGAGCAACACCCAGTGTATGGCAGAGCCTGGCCCATATCCCAGAGCCCCAGATCTGCAGCCCTGAGCCCAGCCCAGCCCAGCCCCCAGAGAGCAGATCTGAAAGCACAACACAGAGCCAAGAACTCAGAACATAGGGTCCAGAGCACAACACAGAGCCCACAGCTAAGACTCGAGCCTGAGTCTAGCCCAAGTCAGCAGAGAGGACCCACATGATGGTGCAGAGGTTCAGAAATGTTGGTCCCTGTGGGAGCAAGGCAGGGAGCAACCCAGGGAGGAAAGATGTTGCCTATAGGAGGAGCAGGGAACCAAGTTGTTACATCGTTCTAATCCCCACGTCCTTTCCTTCCCCTCCCCCTGACTCTACCCAAAACACACCTCTGAGAAGGGCTTGGAGGCTCTGCAGCTGGAGGCTGCCCAGCTTGGTCAGTAATGGCAGGTAGCTGCGAAACTCCTCCAGGATGCGCACGCAGCACTGCAGGACTGGGCTGTGCAGCCCCAGGCTTGTACTCATCCGGGCTGCCTCCGTCAGCCAGCCGTCTGTCTTCTCCTGGGCCATAGTCATGCTGAACTGGAGCGACAAAGGTTCATGTCAGCCGGAGACCCTTCCCCACCTTCCCCCCCGGCAGACGGCAGACTCTCCACTCTCAGGCAGGGGCTCCGAGGGAGGTGTCAGAACCTTGGCAAAAGCCACGCACTTCCATTCGCTGATGCTCTCAGAGATGACCCGGTACAGATGCCAGATGCGCTGCTGCAGCACAATCGGACGGGTCCCGCGGACTGGCAAGGGCACAGGACTCTCGTCCCCTGTGGGGTAGGGCAGGATGAGGCCTGGGCGGGGGGGCGGGGGGGGGCGGTGCGGGGAGGGGCGTGGTGGGGAATGGTCAGTCAAGAGCCCGTAATGGCAGAAACAATGGTCTGAAAGCCACAATTGTCCAGTACAATGTAGGTGGGGACCATCCAAGGGACAGTTTTTCCTGTTGCTCAGATGCACCAGGCATGCTCTCTCCTGCTGAGGGCTTCTGACTGGAGGTCACTCTTCTGGAACTCTCTCCCCTCAGAGAACCATATACCTCACTCCCTCACCAAATCCAAGTCCTTCTGCATGAGACCCGTGGAGCCCGAGCTGTTACGAACTGCTACCCTCCCTGCCTTCCCCGACACCTCTTACCTGCTCTCTTCTTTTCTCTGGGCCACTTCGCACTTTCTAAAATACCCCATAATTTGGTTATATTTTACGTTTATAATTTGTTGTCTTTCTCTCCCAGCTACAATATTGGGCCTGTGAGGGCAGGAGGTCTGTGATTTGTCCACTGATACACTGCAAGCCCCGTGCACAGCACAGGCACTCAACAAATATCTGTTAGACAGATGGACAAATCCACAGAGATGCATATGCTAAAGATTGGGCCCACGGAGAAGGCCGTAAAATGTAAATGGAGATGCTTCCTATTTTGTGTACTTCGGGTCATCATTCCCTCCCTTCATCTCATAAGCTGTTGCATTAGTTCTTGACCAATAATTTATATTCGGTTGCGAGATATGTGTCAAAAGTAATTTGCAGGTAATATTAATTGTAGTTCTGAGGGGGCACCTGGGTGGCTCAGTTGGTCGTCCAACTCTTGGTTTCAGCTCAGGTCATGATCTCATAGGTAGTGAGAGAGAGCCCCACGTCAGCTCCACACTCAGTGGGGAGTCTGCTTGAGGTTTCTCTCCCCCAGCCCCTCCCTGCTGTGCATGCGTGTGTGCATGCTCTCTCTCTCAAATAAATAAATCTTTAAAAATAATAATTATTATTATTATAGTCCTGAGATTTGCAATTAAAAGCTATCAGACCAGATTTAAGGATATTGCAGTAAAATTGTCATTCTCATTCATTTGAGTTCCAGTATACTTTCTTGAGTGAGAGAAAAAGTGATAAAATAAAGCCCAGATGCTGGGAATCATGCATCTTACATGTGTAAACATCATCCATCATGGAGAGCAGAATACTGAAAGGCTTAGAATCACTATCACGCTAACAGAGCTCTCATCTGATCCAGGCCCGCCCCAAAAATGATAGTGAATTTAAACTCTTCCAATCTTTCTTTGTCTGAACTCAAAAGATCTGGCTACAGACTCATATAATCTTTGGTAGCAGTTGTCTCAACATCAAATATTGGACAAATGAGGAACTTCCTCTGTAAGAAAGAACAGGCATTATATCTCCAGACACATGAGAGGAGAAAGACAAACTTGAGGATTAACAGCAAATATCCTCTGACAGACATTTGCTGTGGTATCTACTCAGTAAATTCCACTGCATTTTAAAACTTTATTTGGAAGTGATTTCACTTTTTTTTTTTTTTTAAGAGAGAGCACACACGCGAGTGGAGATGGGGAGGGGGAGTGGGAGAGGGAGAGAATCTTAAGCAGACTCCGCCCTGAGTGCAGAGGCTGCTGAGGGGGTCAATCTCAACAACCCTGAGATCACAACCCAAGCCCAAATCAAGAGTTGGACACTTAACCAACTGAGCTACCCAGGCGCCCTGTGATTTCAAATCTTTTAAATTTGCAAGCAAAAGCGGTAACAAGAATATCTATATACCATTTCCTGAGATTCACTTTTTGTTAACATTTTACCCGTTTTCTTTATCAGTTGTGTTTCCATGCTCTGTGTGTGTATGGGCATATGTATACACAAACACATAATTCTTTTCTGAACTACTGAAGGGTAAGTTACATATTTCATGGCCCTATTATCCGAAAACTCAAATGAGTATTTCCTAAGAAGAGGGATATTCTCTTATATAACTATAGTATAGTGATCAACTTCATATATTACATTGATAGAATTCTTTAATCTACAGTCTGTGTTCCAATGTTGTCAGCTGACCTAATAATGTCCTATATAGCATTTTTCCCCTCAAGTACAGCATCCAGCCCAGGATCAAGTACCACATTTACTTGTCATGTCCCTGTAACTTCTTTTAATCTAGAACATTCCTCACAGCCTTTATCTTTTCTAACAGACATTTTTGAAGTATACTGACCCCCTTGTCTCTTTTTTTTTGTTAACAGAAAGTTCATGTTCTGTATGACTTTCATGACTGAAGTTATTAATTTTCAGCTGGACTACTGAATAGTTTTTGTGTCCTCTGGGTATCATGTCTGGAGGTACATGATGTCCATCTGTCCCTCACTGGTGATGTTAATCTTTGATCACCTGGTCAAAATGTTGCCCAATTTCTCTACTAAATAATTGCTAAGGTGTTTTTTCCCCTCCCTTGCAATTAATAAGTAGTCTCTGTAGGAGAATCTCTAAGACTGTGCAAATGTTCTACTCCTCATCAAATTTGCCCCCAGATTTGACATCCACTAATGATCCTTACCTGATCCAATATTTATTAGAATGTTTGCAAAATGATGATTTTTCCCTACAGATTTTCTCCAGTTGACTCTTGGCACTCTACTATAAGTGCAAGTCCTCATTTCTCCCTCATTGATTTATTTATCTATTTATTATTAGTGTGGATAATCAATTCCTATTTTTCCAATAGTTTACTTTGTACTTTGGTGCTTAAATTGTCCCAGTTTTGGCCAGTGGCATCCCTTCTGTGTCCTTGTGACATGCTCCCATCACTTATTAAAGGAATTTATTACTCTCTTACTTTCTGGGTTAAAAAAATATTCTAGGCTCATCTTGTACCTACCCTGTGATAGCCCTGGAATCATCCACTCTCTGAGGAGCCCTGGTAGGGAATGATCTTAGCAACCAAGATCCATTCAGGTTTGTATACGCATACGCATTCACTTACATACATATACATGTGCACATAAGCATGCATACACATACAATATGTGTGCGCATTTTAAAATGCAATGGAAATTACAGAGAGTGGAAGTTTATAAGACAAGCTCATGATATTTCTCCAGGATTCAGAATAAAGGAATGACTCATGATGAAGATAAAAGAAATGGAGAAGAGATCCAGAAAATCCAAAATATAAGTATGAATTCTGAAAGGAGACCAGAGCAAATATAATAACAGCCATTATCAAATAACTGATAAACAGATTACCTATCCAGGAAAAAAAATTAGATTGGTATCAAATTTGCCCACAATGCCAACTATCAGAAGGCAGTGATGCAATAGCCTAAGTTTGGGGAAAAAAATTTGTGAATTCAGAATTCAGTATTTAGCCAAGCTGTGATGTAAGGACATTATAAAGTCATTCTAGGCATAAAGATCTTAGAAATTTTAACATCTCTAACTCCCTTCTTAGAAAAAATAAATACTCAAAGTATCAAAGAAATATTATAGCCATTTAAGGAAAGAATGAAAATAATGAAAAGATGTGGTATTTCTAAAAATGGTAGTGTGACAACACGGATGGACCTAGAGGGTATTATGCTAAGTGAAATAAGTCAGACAAAGACAAATTCCATACAATTTCACTTATATATGGAATCTAAAAAAAAAAAAAGAATAAACAAAAAGCAGAAACAGACCCCTAAATACAGAGAACTCAGATTTGCCAGAGGGAAGGGGGTGGGGGTTGGGCACAATTGGTGAAGGGGAGGGGGACATAGCTCTCGTTATGGAATGAAGAAGTCATTGGGATGAAAGAGACAGCATAGGGATATAGTCAACAGTACTGTAATAGAATTATATGGGGACAGATGGTAGCTACACTTGTGGTCCACACAGCATAATATATAGAATCATTTGTCAAATCACTATGTTATACACCTGAAACTACTGTAACATTCATTGTCGACTATACTTCAATTTAAAAAAATGGTAGTGGGTGGGGCGCCTGGGTGGCTCAGTCATTAAGCGTCTGCCTTCGGTTCAGGTCATGATCCCAGGGTCCTGGGATCAAGCCCCACATCTGGCTCCCTGCTCCATGGGAAGCCTGTTTCTCCCTCCCCCACTCCTCCTGCTTGTGTTCCCTCTCTCGCTGTGTCTCTGTCAAATAAATAAATAAAATCTCAAAAAAAAAAATGGTAGTGGGTAAACAAAATCAGTAAACCTTAGATGTCAAAATAGTTGTTAACGTGGTTATAAAACCAAGCAAATGTCAAAAGTATTCAGTAAAATAAAAGATACGTAATGAACAATAAAGAATAGTATTAATAATCTAGCTCTAAGATCCTGGATTCTTTTAACAAACACTGGGAGTCTGGTGAAGAGCTGGGAATGGAAGAAGGAGCTAAAAGCAGTACTGTGGGGTTTCCTGGGCCTAGCATCACAGGGCCTGGGTTCCCAATCTCTTTTCCACAAACATCCCCAATCCCTAGAGGAAAGTTCAAGCTCTGTCGTCTATGTCAGTTAGAGTATGGGACAAGGATCTCTCCATACTTGGCCAAAGAAAAAGTTCCTTGCTTGAGGAAGGTCCAGGGTGTCCTCCACCTTACATCTGGCCCAATGGCCCTGGGACTGGGGATGCCCACAGGCAGAGTTGGCAATAGTTGGTAGTTGGCCAAGAGGCAACTCAGAAGCAATGTGACCTTCCAGGGGATAAAAGTAACCAATAGAAGTGACTGCACCTGAGAAAAGAAACTTGAGCCCACAAAGTTCTTTATGTGCAGAAGGGAACCAGCCTAGCTGCACCATTGTACGGAGGGCTCAACAGTTCTGCTGGTCTCAGCCTATGGGTCAGGGAGACCCACAGCAGCTGCCCGTCTACACCACATTGCCTGGGAGCAGTGGCTACGGCTTATCAAGACCTATTTTTATCTAGGCCTTGCAGCCTGGAACTGGGTTGAATAGGCTAAGAATTACAAGGAGGGCACCTTTTCATCTCTCCTGCACGGGCTTTCAGCCCTCTAACCCCATCGCATACTAATGGAACATTCACCTATTTGCCTTCCTGTGACTTCCTGTGAGCCCCCGTCTCCCCACCCTAAGCACAACCCTTGACATAGCCAATGCAAGATTTTATCCTGCAATTTTCATTTATAGAAGAGACTAAAAGGAAGCTCTGTGATTCCCGAGACTTGCTTAGGGACACTCAGGACACAGGACCCTTATCTCAGTTGCAGGGTCTATCACAGGATGGTGTGGGGGGCAGGGATCCTCAGTACCAGTGAAGGTGGCGTAGGCATGGTGCAGCTCACTGAGGTGGCTGGCTGTGTTCTGGAACTGACGCTCCAGGGAGATGAGCTGGCGCTCAGTGCTCCTCTGCTCTTGCGCAGGGTCCATGAAGGGGCCGGAGAGGGCCTTGTCAATCAGGCCTTCCAGCTCCGCCAGTGACGCGGCTATCAGCTGCTGCAGCTTGGGCACGATGGCATGCCGCTTGCTGAGCAGGAACTCTGAGGCCTGGCTTTTCTCAAATTGAAATGCCTCCCACACATCCAGGAGCTGTGGGGCAAGCAGAACGCGGTCAAGCAGAAGCGTGTGGGGGGGAGGGGGGCTGGGAGGCATGGGTGACTTCGGGAATTGCCTTCTCACCGAGATGTCCAGTGCCTCGTTCTCAGCACTAAAGAGGCTAAAGTGGTTCCGGATGAGTTCGTGGAGTGACCGTATGTATTCCATTCGCTCCTCCAGCGTGTTGTACTGCTCATTGGCCTCGTTCAACTGCAGGGGCCACAGCATGAGACCAGCACCCCCACAACCCTGCACACCAGTCTGGGCTCACCCCTGAGGGGCACTCCCACCTTCTAGAGGCTCCAGACCCCAGCAGCCACCATTGACCCAACTGGGAGCAGGGGCACTGTGGGATCAGATCCCATCTGACCCAGGTCTCTGTGAAGACAGCGCAGCTCCGCCCACACCAAATCATGACAGGGCAATAGATCCCTAGCTGACTGTCACAGAGAGCAGAACTATCTCTGAAAGCAGGACCGTGGTTCTCATCTTGCCACGGCCTCTTCCTGACATGAGGAAACTGAGGGCCATGAGAACAGGGTGAGAGTTAGTAAGGGCAGATCACATACGTGAGCCTAGTTTAAAAGCATCAAGTCCCATTGGGAGCTCACCAGAGACCTGAAGAAGAGTGTGCTGAGCATGTGAGCAAAATGGGCCCCTGGATAAGCTGGGAAGGAAAGGCAGGAAGAGCCTACCTTCTGGGAGCACCGTGCAATGGTATGAATGTCCGAGTTGATGGTTTGGAAGACCTCCGTGAAATCCATGAGCTCTGTTATTAGTTGCTGACTGAGGGTCCAGCACTCATTCTGCACATGTGTAAGAATGTCCTTCCTGATGCTATCCAGCTTGGATTCTGAAGACAGGAGAGGGTCAGATGGTAGGGGGCTATATGAAAGAGAAGGGGTGCTGGGGAAGTGCTGTGGGTCCAGAGTGGGGAAGGAGTAATGGGGAAGCCAGACCATGAATTCATTCCGTCACTCAGTGAACACTTACTGGACCCCTGCCCAGTGTCTGGTCAGCGGCTCTTCACTGGTGCTGTCCACAGCTGTCCACAGCTGTCCACAGCTACTAAAGGCTGTGCCAGGCACCAGGAGACCAGAGTGACTGGGTGAGACAGAAAGTGTTCCCACCCTCAGAAGTTCACAGTATGGTGGCAGAGACAAACACATGGACAATCACAAACCAGTGTGATAAATGCTCTGCAAGTCCTGAGCCTGATATAGTGAAAGGAGAGGAGGCCTGTGGAGGCTGGGAAAGGCCTCCCCTGGGAGGGAACACTGGAGCTGAATGTGTCGAGTAGCTAATGCTCCAAAGAGCAAAGCCACGCCAAGCAGATGAAATAGCACGTGCAAAGGCACGGGAATGACATGTTCGTGAATAGCAGAATGCCCTATTGCGATGAAAGCTTTCTGTTTGCGGAGCCTTAGTGGCTTTGCTCCAGTAGAAGAGGTACCAAGAAGAATGTGTCATCTGCCCTTTGTTTTTAAGGATTAAAAGAAGAAGCTATCAGATGGATATGGGGCTAGAAGGTAATCTTAGAGGCTGCCTTTGGTGATATGAACAACTCCACCGTTTCCAAGGGCAGGAGTAACATTGGCATGAGGCCTCACCAAATCACTGATAGCACCAAGATACCACTGATTATAAGAAACACCATTTATTTTATATACCACGCAAAAAGAAAAAATTGATGCCATTTAAAATCTGACATTCCATCACTTATAATACACCTCTTAAGTTCAGAGATGTTAAAATATGCACAGGAGAGCAAAATACAATATAGAAATATGATATGCAGGGGCGCCTGGGTGGCTCAGTCAGTTAAGCATCTGATTCTTGATCTCAGCTCAGGTCTTGATCTCAGGATCATGAGTTCAAGCCCTACACTGGGCTCCACACTGGACGTGGAGCCTACTTACAGAAAAAAAAAAAAGGAAGAAGAAGAAGAAGAAGAAGAAGAAGAGGAAGAAGAAGAAGAAGAAGAAGAAGAAGAAGAAGAAGAGGAAGAAGAAGAAGAAGAAGAAGAAGAAAAGAAAAGACAAAGAAAAAAGAAATATGAAATGCAGTATACCACAAAATACAGCATAGAGTGCTTGTTTACTACATGCCATATACAATATCAACTACTTTACCTGTATTAACCCTTTAAATCCTCACAAAAACTCTTTGAAGTAGATAATATTATTGTCCCTGTTTTACAGATTAATAAACTGAGCCTCAGAGGGGTTCAACGACATTATCAACATCACACAATGGCAACAAAACTCCAGGACCACATGGCTTCACAGGCAAATTCTACCAAACATTTATTTATTTACTTTTTTTTTTTTTGCAGAGTACAAATGCCTTGTTCTTTTTTTTTAAATTGTATTATGTTATGTTAATCACCATACATTACATCATTAGTTTCTGATGTAATGTTCCGTGATTCATTGTTTGCGTATAACACCCAGTGTTCCATTCAGTACGTGTGCAAGCTGGTGCAGCCACTCTGGAAAACAGTATGGAGGTTCCTCAAAAAGTTGAAAATAGAGCTACCATACGATCCAGCAATTGCACTACTGGGTATTTACCCCAAAGATACAAATGTAGTGATCTGAAGGGATACATGCACCCCGATGTTTATAGCAGCAATGTCCACAATAGCCAAACTGTGGAAAGAGCCAAGATGTCCATCGACAGATGAATGGATAAAGAAGATGTGGTATATATATACAATGGGATATTATGCAGCCATCAAAAGGAATGAGATCTTGCCATTTGCAACGACGTGGATGGAACTGGAGGGTGTTATGCTGAGCGAAATAAGTCAATCAGAGAAGGACATGTATCATATGACCTCACTGATATGAGGAATTCTTAATCTCA
>NC_138379.1:44384435-44399563 GCF_054177405.1 Leptonychotes weddellii
ATTGGGGAGGGTATGTGCTATGGTGAGCGCTGTGAATTGTGCAAGACTGTTGAATCACAGATCTGTACCTCTGAAACAAATAATGCAATATATGTTAAGAAAAAAAGAAGAAGATAGCAGGAGGGGAAGAATGAAGGGGGGAAAATCGAAGAGGGAGATGAACCATGAGAGATGATGGACTCTGAAAAACAAACTGAGGGTTCTAGAGGGGAGGGGGGTGGGGGATGGGTTAGCCTGGTGGTGGGTATTAAAGAGGGCACGTACTGAATGGAGCACTGGGTGTTATCTACCAAACACTTAAAGAAGAGTTAATACCTATTCTTCTCAAACTATTCCAAAAAATAGAAAAGGAAGGAAAACTACATTCATTCTATGTGGCCAGCACTACCCTGACACCAAAGCCAGATAAAGACACCACTAAAAAAGAGAACTTCAGGCCAATATCCCTGATGATCATAGATGCAAAAATTCTCAATAAAATACTAGCAAACCGTATGGGGATTAACATAAGAATAAAAAAAAATAATAAAAATAAAAAAAAATACTAGCAAACCGAATCCAATAATACATTAAAATAATCATTCACCATGATCAAGTGGGATTTATTCCTGGGCTGCAAGAATGGTTCAATATTTGCAAATGAATCAATGTGATACATCACATTAATAAAAGAAAGGATAAGAATCATGATCTTTTCAGTAGATGCAGAAAAAGCACTTGACAAAGTACAACATCCATTCATGATAAAAACCCTCAACAAAGTAGGTTTAGAGGGAACATACTTCAACATAATAAGGGCCATTTATGAAAAACCCACAACTAATATTATCCTAAATGGGGGGAAAAACTGAGACCTTTCCACTACAGTCAGGAACAAGACAGGGATGTCCACTCTCACCATTTTTATTCAAAATAGTACTGGAGGGACACCTGGGTGGCTCAGTCAGTTAAGCGTCTGCCTTCGTCTCAGCTCATGATCCCAGCATCCTGGGATTGAGCCCTGCATTGGGCTCTCCACTCAATGGGGAGTCTGCTTCTCCCTCTGTCCCTCCCCCTCCTTGTGCACTCTCTCTCAAATAAATAAAATCTCAAAAAAAAGAAAAAGATAGTACTGGAAGTCCTAGCCACAGTAATCAGACAACAAAAAGAAATAAAAGGCATCCAGATCAGCAAGGAAGAAGTCAAACATTCATTATTTGTAGATGACATGATACTATATATAGAAAACCCAAAAGACCACCAAAAAGCTGCTAGAACTAATAAACAAATTCAGTGAAGTTGCAGGATACAAAATAAACGTGCAGACATCTGTTACATTTCTCTACACCAATAATGAAACAGCAGATAGAAAAATTAAGGAATGAATCCCATTTACAACTGCACCGAGAACAAAAAGACACCTAGGAATAGATTTAACCTAAGACATGAAAGACCTGTACTCTGAAAACTATAAACACTGATGAAAGAAATTAAAAAGGACACAAAGAAATGGAAAGACATTCCATGCTCAAGGATTGGAAGAACAAATATTGTTAAAATGTCTATACTACCCAAAGCAATCTACACATTTAATGCAATCCCTATCAAAATACCAACAGCATTTTTCACAGAGCTAAAACAAACAATCCTAAAATTTGTATGGAACCACAGAAGGCCCTGAATAGCCAAAGCAATCTTGAAAAAGAAACGAAAAGCTGGAGGCATCACAATTCCAGACTTCAAGTTATATTACAAAGCTGTAGTGATCAAGACAGTATGGTACTGGCACAAAAAACAGATACAAACTCACAATTACATGGTCAATTAATCTTCAACAAAGCAGAAAAGAATATCCAATGGGAAAAAGACTGTCTCTTCAACAAGTGGTATTGGGAAAACTGGACATCTATGTGCAAAAGAATGAAAGTTGACCACTTTTTACACCACACACAAAAATAAATTCAAAATGGATTAAAGACCTAAATGTGAGACAGAAAACCATCAAAATCCTAGATGAGAACACAGGCAATAACCTCTCTGACATGGGCCAGAGCAACTTCTTACTAGATATGACTCCTGAGGCAAGAGAAACAAAAGCAAAAATGAACTATTGGGATTTCATCAAAATAAAAAACTTCTGCACAGCAAAGGAAACAATCAACAAAAGTAAATGGCAACCTATAGAATGGAAGAAAATATTTGCAAGTGATATATCTGATAAAGGGTTAGTATCCAAAATATATAAAGAACTTATAAAACTCAACACTGCAAAAATGAATAATCCAATTGAGAAATGGGCAGCAGATATGAAGAGACATGTTTCCAAATAAGACATACAGATAGATGGCCAACAGACACATGAAAAGATGCTCAACATCACTCATCATCAGGGAAAGGCAAATCAAAACCACAATAAGATATCACCTCACACCTGTTAGAATGGCTAAAATTAATACCACAAGAAACAACAAGTCTTTTTTTTCTAAATTTCTTTTTTTTAAAGATTTTATTTATTTATTTGAGAGAGCGAGAGTGAGAGAGAGAGAGAGATCACGAGCAGGGGGGAGGGGTAGAGGGAGAAGCCAACTCCCCGCTGAACAGGGAGCCGGATGCAGAACTCCATCCCAGGACCCTGGGATCATGACCTGAGCTGAAGGCAGAGGCTTCACCAACTGAGCCACCCAGGCACCCAAGAAACAACAGTGTTGGCAAGGATGTGGAGAAAGAGGAACCCTCTTGCATTGTTGGTGGGAATGCAGACTGGGTACAGCCACTCTGGAAAACAGTATGGAGATTCCTCAAAAAGTTAAAAATAGAACTACCCTAAGATCTAGCAATTGCACTACCAGGTATTTACCCATAGAATACAAAGATACTAATTCAGAGGGATACATTCACCCAGATGTTTATAGCAGCATTATGTACAATAGCCAAATTATGGAAGCAGCCCAGGTATCCATCGATTAATGAATGGATAAAGAAGATGTGGTATATATACACAATGGAATATTATTCAGCCATAAAAAGAATAAAATCTTGTCATTTGCAACAACATTGATGGAGCTGGAGAGTATTAGGTTAAGCAAAATAAGTCAGTCTGAGAAAGACAATTACCATATGCTTTCATTCATATGTAGAATTTAAGAAACAAAAGAGCAAAGGGGAAAAAAGAGGAGGGGGGGCAAACCAAAAAACAGACTCCTAACTGTAGAGAACAATCTGATGGTTACCAGAGGGGAGGTTGGTGGGGGGATAGGTGAAATAGATGATGGGGACTAAGGGGGGCACTTGCTGTGATGAGCACAGGGTGTTGTATGGAAGTGTTGAGTTACTATATTGTACACCTGAAACTAATATTATGCTCTATGTTAACTGACTGGAATTTAAATAAAAACTTAAAAAAAAAATCACACAGTGGCAGAGCAAAGATTCATAATCAGGCAGCCTAGCTGCACTCTGTTCTATGTTGTGAGGGGTGAAAATAAACTGACTTATCCTCTATGAGCATCCGCAACTGAAGAGTGAGATAGTGAGTTCCAGGGACAGAGAATTGAAACGCACTGGGTATGACCCTTCTGGAGCCTTGAAGGAAGTAACCAATGGGATTCAATACCAAGAACTGAGACTGAGAAAACTGAGAAGGGGGGAACGCCTGGAGGGGCACGTGAAGTTGAAGAGAACACCAAGAAGAGAACTTAACCTTTTACAAATGATCCCTGGGGCCCATCACAGTAGCTGGGCTGGTGCTGCTTTTAAGAGCCACAGGGGCAGACAGGTGAGGGCAGAGAGGAGCTCAACAGTGACATGGGACGGTCTAAATCAGCGATAGGCTGGAAATACCAGGGCTGCTGGGGGTTAGAAATTGGAGACGGATGGGAAACAGACTTAAGAGAGATTTAGCAGGCAGAAAATGGGAGGGATTTGGTGACAGCCTGGATGTGGTGGAGTCCGGGAGAGGGAAGAATAAAGGATGGGCGCTAACTCACAAGAGTGACTACGTCATTCACAGTTCAAGGAAGCCCAGGCAGAAGAGGAACAGAGTTGGAGGATAAGCAGACAAAACTAGATCACAAGAAGGATAAGGGTAGACAGAAGGGGATAAGGTTAAGTGAAAAAATTAAGCACCTACTGCATGCCTGTCTCAATGCTAGAAACATTGCAAATAATATCTCATTTACTCTTCCTTGTCAGAACCCTGTGAGTGACTGCATTATTATGTCCCTGTTACAAACAAATAAACTGAATGAAGCCCAGGGACCTGAGGTCACACAAACCAGTGAAAAGCAGACCCAGGATTCTGAACCCCATGTTTTTCTCTCTCCACCTGTTGTTTTTGAAGAGGCCAGTTGATCTTGGACTAAGGACCAAGAATCTAACCAACGAGGAAGAACAGAGACTTCCCGAACAACACTGGAGAAAGCCTTCCCAAAACGGGGTCAGAAACAAAGCAGGCCAGCCACAGGCCCTCCCTGTTCCTGCCATGCCAGCCTGAACCCCCTGTACATTTAGGTGGGGTGGAGGGAGGGAAGAGTGGGGAATTTTTGTGGCCCAAAAGATGCATAATTAGGCATGCGTTTTCATCTGTTGAAGAGCAAAGACAAAGGGCAAGGCAGGCAAGCATTTTCAAGCAAGCTCTTTCAGGGCCCCCCAAGGCCACCCACCTTCATAAAGAAAGCACGCCTGCAGGCCATGAGTCTGACAGTATCTACTCTTTGCAGGAAGCAGACACTATTGGTTATTGGGAGCTAGGTGAGAAAACAGAACCACCTCCTGTTCCCTAGAAGAACAAATCAGTGGCTTCCGGTCTACCCCACTGTGAGCCTTTCTAAGACCAGCTTCTAGGCAGAGACACTTTAGCTAGTAAACAATAGCACGAGACATCCTTCCTGTTGGAAGGGAGGAAAAAAACAGGAACAAAATGAAGTCTTAAAGAAGATTTCTCAGAGACCCAGGGAGACCCGACAGCTGGGCCTTGGCCTACTCGGGGGACAGAGGGAAACCAAGACAAGAAGGAAACCCAGATGGGTTGAAGAGGAAACAGATGACAGAGTGGGCTTGAGCTCCGCTTTCCATGTGGAACTTCGGGAAGTTACCACTGCAGAGTACCCATGTGCCAACATGAGATAGTCATGCCAGCATAGAAATCACAGTGTGGTGCCTTGTGGCAAAGAGAGGGCCAAATACATTGCTCCCAAGTCCCCCACAAGTCCCAAATGGCAGGAGACACAGAAGACAATGGAAAGTTAATAACCAGTGGGCCTGGATGGGTTCCATGCAGTGGGGTGAGGGACCCTAAAGCAGAAGCTATGGGGCTAGCCAGCTTAAGACGAAGACTAGATGAAGGGTTCACTAAAATCCCAAGGGCCTGCAAAGCCAGCAGGAGCTAATGGAGGCCCAAGTCAGCAAAGGTAGGCACTATGGGCTCCCACCAGCCAAGAGAACACATATAGTTACACCAGCTCAGGCCACAGCTGCACCAGAAGCAGCTATGTTAGAAGGAGGGCAGAGGCCAGGCAGAGATGTATTACACTTGGTAAGGGCAGACAGAAGCCAGCAAAGAAGAGCACACAGCCCAGCAGCCCTCTCTAATGCCAGATGCCACCTTGCGGGAGACGAAGAACAGAGGGCACTTGAGAATAAAAACAACCCAGAACTGTAGAATGAATTTTGAATTGATCAAATACCCAAAATAGCCTGAATTAGACCCTAAGTGCTGCTTTAAATGAAAAATGCTTTCACTTTCAATTGGAATACATTCTCTCAGCATCTGCAGAAGTTATGACTACAGAGTAAGACCATAACAGTTAAAGAGAATAACTTTTTATACATGCAAATTATACTGTCAATTTTGACTCCGCTGCATCCGTGGGGAGGGGCACTCCTGATTCCTGAGAATATCTGCAAAGAAACTGAGCTCACGAGCCTAAGGAGTACGTTAAGATTTTTCTCAGTCACATTTGATTTAAACTACTTCCAGGTCAGAAAAATAGAAAGTGTCAGGTGACAGAAACATGACTCCTGAAGAGTATGGGGAGTGAGCAGGGCCAAAACAGATAGAGAGGCTATCCTCTGTAATGGTCACACCTTTAATTGCAAAGGGAAGGGCCTGGGACCTGGGCCTTTGGGAGGCTCTACAGGTCCAATGAGGGGCCTTCACCAAAAGTCCTTGGAGGACATTCCAGGCCAGAGGAGGGCCAAGTGGATAAGACAAGGAAGGCGGAAGGAAAGGAAAGAGGATAAGCAGCACTCACCCATCTCTGACTGTATGTGATGGCAGCTCAGCAGCATCAATCTGCCTTTTGTGACCAACTTGTCAGGTATATTGGAGACATGGGTCTGCCAAATGTTCAGGCAGCCCACCAGCATCACGTAGTTCTTGATAGGACAACCTCTCATGGACTCCAGCTTCTGAGGCCCCCAGGCTTGCAGGAACTGATGAATGCCTGTCATCCAGTGATGTTCCCTGCAGAATTCCTTCACCTCCCACAGCATGCCCTAGGCACAGACAAGGTGCTTATGACAGGAATTAGTGGGCATCACCCCCCTCCTTAAACCTCTCTTCTCACCTCCAGCAAGGCCTGTTGCGTAGTCAGTGCTTGCTGGATCCGAGGATTGTTGTCCAGATCCTCTTGCAGCTGCTTATAATTGGGGGGCAAGTACTGGCCCCGTAGCCGGTACCCACGGACCTCTAGGGCTTCGGTAATAGTGTGAGATTTCCAGGGCCACACCAACCCTATATTCGGGCCACAGAAGATGTGCACAGCATCGCTGGGCTGGCCCTGGAGCTTGGGCATCACGAATTCCGTGTTCGAATCTTCCTCTTCATCTTCTTCTAGTGGGGCACATGCCATAATTGTCCATTGAGTACCCTGCAGGGTCCCCACACAACCTCTGTCTCTCCCTGAGTGTATACATTACACACACACACACACACACACACTCCTTGCTCCTGAGTGAGTTTACACATACATCTATATCACAAACACAGACCCACTGAGGGAATTTATTATTTAGGGTTCAGGTTTGGAAAACAGAATTTATTTAGTATAAGCAGTAAGGGAATTATTATAGAATATTAAATGGTTTGCAAATAGTTGGAAGAACTGAAAAACAAACACTCTAGGCTAAGCATCCATGGCTCAGTGCTGCCTGGCAAATTGGGATGTCACTTCCACACCACCAGCCACAGAAGCACACTACCTCTGTCACGATCGCCTCCAGCAGAATGGAAGGCATAGGCGCTGCCTCTCTCCCACTCTTACCTCCGTTCTGTCTGAACTGAAGTCCCATGCACACCTAAATCACATACAACACCTCGCTGCAAGGAGATCTGGGAAATGTAGTTCGTAGAACTCCAGCCTCTGTAGAACAGAGGAGGAGTGGGCAAAGCTGTTGAACATGGCTGTCCTTAGTATCTGTCTTAAGGAATATCCTTGAGCCTGGCTTCCCCTTTAACTTCTTAGAAACTGGTTAATTGCCAATTTCAGTATTTGTGTTAAAACTTTGTGCAAAAAGGGGGGAAAAGCATCGAAATGTTCAGAAATTAGATGCACAGTACTCTCTCTTTCTCTCAAATAAATAAATCTTTAAAAAACAAAAGCAAAAACTACATTTTGAAAGAGCATAATTGAAGACACTGCCTCAGAATGTTCAACAACAAGACATATTCTACTAAAATTACTGAATTTCAAGAAAAAAAAATGTCCAGGTATCCAGGAAAAAAGGAAAATAAATTTTTGCTCCCACAAACCCTTCCTAAGGAATCTAAATAGAGAATGAGCTTCACACAATTACTGAGAGACCGATCAACATAAAGACTGCTGGTTAGCTTAAACATATTGTTACTTGTAGAACTAAAATTAAATAAGGTTTTATTAAATATAAATTATTAGGAGGGAAATAATACAGTATGAAATGATGCTGTAGAGAATGCTGGTAACTCTCTTGCTTGCCACGTTTTGAGAATGGAAGAATGGAACCTTGGAAGGCATACTGGCTGACTACCCAAGAGCTACTTCATTCTCCCTTCTTCTGCAGTGGAAGAGCCCATCTTCTGTGAGAAACTAGAAATGTCAGCCATTTGATTTCGCAGCCCTTCTTGCTGCTGGAGGTAGCCACATGACCTAGATTTTTACAATGAGATATAAAAGTGAGTCTGCTGGGGAGTTTCTGGAAGATTTCCTTTCCTGATAAAATGTGAGAGTCAGGCAAGGAGAGATCTCCCTCCAATGTTCCTCCCCTTTTCCCCTGATCTTGCATAAGAATGGGATGCTTGGAGCTGGAGCTTGTCTTGCAACTATGAGGCCTTGGGATGAAAACGTTTCTAATTCAGCCTCCCCTGCCACACACACCCCTCTAAGAGAATTTGCCCTTACCTACAGCTGACCTCAGAAAGGAGTAGGGGAAGGATATAAGGAGCCTGATTCTTGATGACATCTTTGAGCCACTGAACCAACCCTGGGAGCATCTACCTAGAGACTTCTTGCTATGTGAGATAATTGTTGTCATTGTTAGGCTACTCTTAGGTCTTCCGTTACTTCCACTGAAAGCATTCTCAGTGACTCAGAATTCGAACACACAAGCAAAGTCAAAAGACTAAGAAAGAGAAATAAAGCCTTGATGACATTGCCTGGGCCTTGAATCCAGCTGAGCCTGAATTTAGCTGCATCCAGGTATTTCTTAGTTATGGGAGTCAATAAATTCCCCTTTTTGCTTACCGAGTTCTAAGTCAGAAATATGTTATCCAAAACCAACGTGCACATTTAGGCCTACATAATGAATGTTTGTAGCCAATACAAGCATAGCTGAAGATTTGAGCCTCCACCAAACACACCCTTCTTAGAGGATCTGCTTTTCCTTATAGCTAAAACCAATTAATTTGTACCATAACCCAATTCCCCTTTGCCAGAGCTTATGGATATGTGGTTCTCTCTATAGGATAGGCTGAATCAATATATTCCTGGTCTTGAAAATTTGAAATAAGTCAGTCACACATACAGGAAAACTGAAAGACCGTATCGAGTCAAGGATGGAGTTGGTACCATAGAAAGCCCAAGTCATTTGGAAGCAAGTTATAAGGGAGCAGAAAGTTCAAAGGAGGCAGAAACAGCTCGTTTTAGGGGAGAGTCAGGGGAACTGGGAAGAAGCACAGAGAGAAGTTGAGATAAAAGGATAAGCAGCAACTTGAGAGACAGGGCTCTCTTCCTGACAACCTAGTTTTTCCATTTCTGTGAAGCATGGTGCTGCCACAGCTTTTCTGTCTTTGAATTTGGTCACTTTCCGTTTTGTGAGCTCCAAAACACAAGACGAGGTTGAAGAACTGTGATTCAAGGTGCCAAGACCCACGAGAGTGCTCAAGCAATATGGTGCGATACAGTTGATTCATGTGTGATTCTGAGCAATGGGAAGAAAAGCTAGTGTATTCTTAACACAACTTGGTGACTGCAATATCCCAACAAAACAAAACGGAAATCACTAATAACTTACTTCATAGCCAACGTAAGAGTAAAATAAAGCTTGCTTATGATAAGAAGTCTGATATCAACTAAATCAAAGAAACACAAAAGTCAACATGGAGCTGCATTTTAAAATGTCAATCCAACTGTGAAAAACCAAATGATATAGACGTTCACTGTAGGTTCCTTTGAATGAGTCACTCAGACATTTTACACACAGCAGCAAAGCGGCTTGTCAAGCATATTTATACAACTCTTCATCTCTTCAGAATTTCTTAGTCACAGAGTGGCAAGAAAAAAGTCTCTCTTCTCTTTCAACGATCAATCCACTCACTGCTACACTGCTTACCTCTATTCTTTCTCTTGCTGGTCATACTGTTCATACCTCACACACCCAAGACACCTGCCCCCCGCCCCCAGCCACATGCAGCCCCCTGGCAAAAAAATACAATAATGACCGGTTCATTCTTTGCATAATATCTCTCAGCTAACTTCAAAGCCATCCCAACCAAAACATATACAAAAGAGTTTATCATAAAATACCAAAAAGATACACTGATCTTGGTAAAGTTAATGTAAAAACTTTAAGTTCCTGAACTTGACACCTGCCAGATGAGAAAAATCTTATCCAATTGTAATTTCCCAGTTTTAAATTGCAGAAAATTCCTGATAAGATTGTAAGGACATCAGATAACAATATTGATCATCTCTTTTTAGTTGCAAAATGTTCCAGTACGAAGACTGTTCTCTGGAAAATGTTGGAGAATGCAGCCTAAGACTGCAGGATTTGCTGCACCTGTTTTATTAGTAATAGGCTGGGTCTTCTTCTAGGGACCAGAACCTAGTCAGTGTGTAAGTTTCTACTGTAAGCGGCTGATTTTTCATATTCTTGAAAATATACACAGAGGCACCAAAATCATTTTGTAATTTGGTTAAAATGCCATGCAAATTTTGCCTCACTTAAGTAAAAGATTTCTCAGATAGATGTACATTTCTTAAAGACTACTAGTTGTGTTTTAACTACTCAGTATTTACTTTTATTAAATGCTACTCCAATTTTCATAAAGAACTTAAGAAAATCCCTAAATCAGAACTTTGGTTCTGGTTCCTCCATGATATTACTTCGATTTTCCGTGCCGATCTTTTTTTTTTCCTTCAAATTTTGATTCCGAAAAATCTCAAATATGTAGAGAAGTTTAAAGGTACTACAAATCCCTTTATCCATCCACTTTGATTCAACAGTTATTAACATTTTGTCACATTGCTTTGTTTGTTTTTCCTCCTCTCTTTCCCCTAAAACATGTGAACGTAAGATAACAAGCATCAGGACATTTAACCCCTAAATACATCAGTCTATGGTGTTCTTTTAAAAGTAGAAGGGGTGGGCAAACCTCTCGGGTCCCCTCCCTCTTTGGGAGCTTTGGCCTATCGCCCAATAAACTTTGCTTTGCTGCCCACCAAGAAAAAAAAAAGTAGAAGGGGTAACCCAAGACACTGCAAGTAAACATTTTCACTTTCATTAGAACTTAGAATAAAATTTTTAAGGTTTTTATCTGTTTTGCCATTCAAAGAAAATTACTACAGTATGCCAAAATACGAATTAGTATTAAATGGGAGAATAATGTGAAATATCTGGTTTATTTCTATCTTTAATACTAGTAACAGTAAGAAATTACTATCTATAGCATGTATCACTACGTGCTGAGCACTACACTAGACATATTACCTCTTTTAATCCTGCAAGTTAGGTATTCTTCTTATTCCCATGTTATAGGTTAGTAAACTAACATGTTTGGTCCCACTGTACCATGTAAACAAACATCAGTTGTCTCTACCCATTATCCTAGATTCACTTGAGAAAAGAATGTGCCCCAGTTGGTGTCATCTGTAAAAGACATGGACTCCTTTCAATGAACCTTTTCCTCCCCTGTCACCTATTTCCTAAAATTAACTTCATGTCTTTAAATCATCTTCATGAAAACATACTAGTTGAATTAAGGGCGGGGGGAGCACCTACATGTCAGATGTGACTGAATGCCTGTATTGATTTTATTTGTAACTGGGTTAGTATTCCAAATAAAGGAAGTGTGAAGATGTATTTCCTCCCTGGTGGTTCACAAGTTTGAGGACTGATAACCAGTAATAACTGGTAACCATAATGGCTCAGTAATATTAATGGATTATCCTATATGAAATAAAAAAGAGCTGTATGAAATAAAGCAAATATTGAACAAGCAGAGTTCTTCAAGTAAGTACAAATTAACTTAGCAATCAAATTTAACAGGAAACAAAATGCCATTACAACATTAGAGAAAAGCCTCACAGAGTTTGGATGAACCAGAGGAAGGACAATGTACTCACTCACATTCTTTCATACACCTCTCATTCCACTCGACTGCATGCACACACATACACACAAGCACACGCCTGAGTGAGCAAAGACACGCCCCCCCCAACCCCCTGCCCCCAACACCTGTGTGCACTACCCAGATACAGCTGTTCCATCCACACCCAAGGCCTGATTCTATGGCCATGCCCTTGATACTGTGCATGTGCCTGTCCCCCTCCTTCCACCCTCCCTACCCCCTGCCTAAGTCTCCTTACTTAAATACCTTCAGAATACAAGGAGTCGCAGGGGCTCTTCAGGTCTGGAGATTGCATTACCTTCATGCCAAGGTATGTAGAGGGGGCAGAAATGGAAACCAGTGAGGGTTCAGACCAGGCTGAGAGCTTCTAATTACACAGAGGATAGGAATTGGGAATTCCTACAGCCAGCCCCCTGCCCAATCCAGAATACCTTCAGGACAGAGGCCTTGACAGACTGCAGGCCCACATTTAAAATCTGGATCATATTTTCAATACACGGCTCATGAGACAGCTGGCCATGATTGTCAAAGACCAGCTGGGCTGAGAGAAAGGGTTTCTTCCTTGGGGCCTGTAAGGAAGGGCCAGGAGAGGTCAGGGGGCTACATGTCAGTGTCTGCTGCCTGCCTCTGCCCACCTCCCCACATGCCACCCACCACCTCACTTGCAGCATGTTGGCCACAAAGGAGGTTATCTCCTCCTCTACGATAGACACAAGGCTCTGGCAAATCATGTAGTCTACTAGGCGGGCCAGCTGTCCCAGCCGCAGCAACCAGGCCTCTGCCTGCTTCAGCTTCTGCTCCAGCTGTTGGCACTCTACCCTCTGAAGGTATATGGAGCGTTGGTCCGTCCTGATCCTCTTGCAGTTTTTCACTCGCTCCTGCAGGCCCTGTTGCATGTGATACGTATCCTCGTGAACCTGTCAGCATAGAGTGGGCAACTAACTGAAGGAGGATGGAGGACAAACGGGATACCCACTGGCCTCTGCAAAACTCGCAGGTCTCAGAGCCTGAAACCTAGCACCTACATATTCCCAAGGAGGGCTGCTTTTTAATAGAGAGTAGCCCCCAAAATCTTTCAGTGACCAGAAAAGATGCAAAATGAAGAACATACATTAAGAGGTCACAATGCTAATTTGATAGGCCAGGCCTGTCTACTAAAAAGCCCCTGGGGTAGACCTCAAATAGAATTTGTGCATGTGTAAACAGAGAGGTTCACAATGTACAGATTACATAGAGAAGGAGAAAGACTGGATAAGTAAGGCTCAGCAATAATTCCAGGACATGGATTCCAATCACATGGCCTGGGAGGTGTGGCCTGCTGACTAGCATAACACTCCTTTGTGTGACAGTGGAAGGGGTCTCTGGCTCCTGAGACTTTCCACTGGGGGTGGGAAATGTGGGGTAAAAGTCTAAGAGCCTCTTTATGGGTCCTTCTCACATCTGGGAGGTTTCTTGGCCTACACAGCCGCTGACAGTTGCCACCTCTCTGGACAGAGGGGAGACACCAGCAAGATATGCTTGGCCAGATGGACTGACTGTCCCTGACGCTCTCCTGTCCTTTTTGATGTCTGGTAGAGCCTGTGATTAGAACTAACTGGTGTGTGTGGATTGTATTCTACACTCACCCTGAGTTCAAATCCCAGTCTTTGGAGACCCAGACATAAGGCACTCGAGGCCTAAGCTACACATCATGCACAAACGTGCCCTCTGACTTGGTGAGATGTTCTCTTCCATGCTCTAGAAATACCCTCTGTACTAAGTGCTTCCCACTTCGTAGCCCTTAGTCCAGTGCATCACCACTATCTAGTTACTCGTGTGATTTGTCCACTACACTGCAAATTCTTCGAGGAAGGCCTTCGTCACATCTTATTTCATTTCTCTTTGCTTAACCCAGTGCCTGGCACAGCTACTTCCAAAGTTAACTATAAAAAGAATGTAGCACTCACACTGAAAGGGCTCACTGAGCGCCAATTAGGATAAAACCACACAAACAACAACAATAATTACTATACCAGATCATAATTAGTATACATTTTTAAAACCTCACCACTGAGGGGTAACATCTTCAATACCTTCAAAGTTATGAGGAAATTTTTTTTTTAAGATTTTATTTATTTATTTGAGAGAGAGAGAATGAGAGAGAGCGAGTACATGAGAGGGGGGAGGGTCAGAGGGAAAAGCAGACTCCCTGCCGAGCAGGGAGCCCGATGCGGGACTCAATCCAGGGACTCCAGGATCATGACCTGAGCCGAAGGCAGTCGCTTAACCAACTGAGCCACCCAGGCGCCCCGAGGAAATTTTTTAAACCTGGAATTCTGTATGTAGCCACAGTATCACTGAAGATTGGAGATGAATAAAGACATTTCTAGATATACAAAGACCCCCAAAATTTACCATCCACAGATTCTCTCTGAAAAAAAATATACAAAAGTATATTTCTGAGAGAGGAAAATGAATACAAGAGCTACAAGAAGCTTTGATGAGCAAAGACATTTGTAAAACATATTGCCAAGTCTAAATGAGTAGGCTGCAAAACAAGAATCCTCACAACCATCCGGAATTAAATTCCAGGGAATCTTAACATAAGCATAAAGCATACTAGGAAGGGTGGAGGGTGAGGAGAAGATGAGAGGTGAGAAAGGAAACCAGAAGAGCACTAAGATTCTTACTGTGCTTGGGAGAAAGACGTGGATACAAATCCACACTTGACATTCATTCACTCAAAACACTCACTGAGCACCTACTACTCTATGGCATAACCTATGAGGAGCACTAGAGGTATAGGAGTGAATGAAACAAATAAAAGTCCCTACCCTTTTGGAGGCAGGGGGAGAGATACAATAAACAAAATAAGTAAGTAATTTATACTATATGTAAAAAGTTGATAGGGCTATGAAAAGAAAACAGAGTAGGGAAAGAGAGATCAGGAATGCTGGTGACAGTGTGGGTTTGCAATTAGGGCTTTTAGAAAAAGAGATGAAAGAGACATTGTTATAAAAATATAAGTGGAACGTGGGCGGGGGGAGCAAGATAGCGGAGGAGTAGGAGACCTGGATTTCGTCTGGTCCCAGGATTTCAGCTGGATGGGATCAAACCATTCTGAACACCTACGAACTCAACAGGAGATCAAAGAAAGGAATAGCAGCAACTCTCTGAACAGAAAAGCGACCACTTTCTGGAAGGTAGGACGGGCGGAGAAGTGAATCCGAGGCGATATTCGGAGAATAGACGGCGGGGGAGGGGGCCTCCGTGGGCCCCTTCTGGCAAGTGATAGAGCCGCAGAGCACAAAATCGGAACTTTTAGAAGTCAGCTCCGCTGAGGGACGTC
>NC_138379.1:44400063-44469490 GCF_054177405.1 Leptonychotes weddellii
GAGAAAGAACAGCAAATAAAGCCTAAATCCAGTGGGAGAAAAGAAATAATAAAGAACATAGCAGAAATCAATGAAATAGAAACCAAAAGAACAGTAGGACAGATCAACGAAACTAGGAGCATCTTTGAAAGAATTGAACAAGATGGATAAACCCCTGGCCAGACTTATCAAAAAGAAAAGAGAAATGACCCAAATCAACAAAATCATGCATGAAAGAGGATAGATCACAACGAACACCAAAGAAACACAAACAATTATAAGAATATATTATGAGCAACTATATGCCAGCAAACTAGATAATCTGGAAGAAATGGATGCATTCCTAGAGATGTATCAATGACCAAAACGGAACCAGGAAGAAATAGAAAACCTGACCAGACCTATAACCACTAAGGAAATTGAAGCAGTCATCAAAAATCTCCCGACAAACAAAAGCCCAGGGCCAGATGGCTTCCCAGGGGAATTCTACCAAACATTTAAAGAAGAATTAATACCTATTCTTCTGAAACTGTTCCAAAGGTAATTGACTCTTTATCACCTATGATAACCTGGCTCACCACTGAGGATGCACACATGATTTTTAAATACATGTTGCAAAATGAAAGAATATCAAGGAGAAATTAATAAATCTATAGTTAAAAGAGGGGCTTTTTAACATATATCTCTCAGAAACTGAAAGATAAAGTGGATAAGAAAAGTTATCACACGGGAAGAGAGGAAAAAATGAAACAAGACAAAACCAGAGAGGGAGGCAAACCATAAGAGACTCTTAATCTCCGGAAACAAACTGAGGGTTGCTGGAGGGGAGAGGGGTGGAGGGATGGGGTAACTGGGTGATGGACATTGGGGAGGGCATGTGTTGTAATGAACACTGGGTATTATATAAGACTGAAGAATCACAGACCTCTACCCCTGAAACAAATAATACCCAGTTTAAAAAAAAATTTTTTTTAAAGTTACTGTGGCTGTAGAATATTTGCATAAAACAATGAATGAACTTGGTCTAATATAATTTTCTTAGACTGGATTCCCCACAAATTTGGGGAAATGTGATTTATTGAAGGCATGGTCTTCAGGAAACAAGCCTCTAAGGGAGAGCAGGAAGCAAAACAGGAAAGGGGAAATTGCCAAGCAAGAGCTCAGCTAAGGCTGTTCTTGGTCTGATGTGGTGAGAGAGGTGGCCTTGAAATGAAGACCCTATTGTAGAGCTGTCCCATGATGAAACAAGGAACCAAAAAGAAGGCAGAGGAACTGTGACATAGGAAAGGGAATAAGGAGAAGTGACCACTAAATGCAATGCAGGATTCTGGACTGGATCCTGAAACAAGAAAAAAAACAGAAATAAAGGACATTCTTGGAATAACTTGCAAATTTTTAATAAGGACTGTGAGTTAGATAAAAATTGTATCAAAGTGAAATTTCCTAATTTTTGATAATTATACTAGAATTATGGAAGAAAGTGCCCTTGTTCTTAAGAGAAACACACTGGCATATTTAAGGGTAAATGAATTTAATATCTGCAACTTAAACCTTTCAAATGGTTGAGGAAAATAATGTATACATACATAGAGGAAGAATAAGCATGAATGATAAAGGAGACAAACAAACTATCTGGGTAAAAGGTAGATGAAAATTTATTACACTATCCTTGCAACTCTCCTAATAAATCTGAACTTATATAAAAATAAAAAGTTATACAAGAAAGAAAGGAAATGGGTTTATCCCAGTAATGCAAAAGTGGTCTAACACCGACAGTTCACCATATTAGTTTAAAGGAGAAAAATTCCCATAATCATTTAAATAGAAGCAGAAAATAAATCACTGGACAAATTTTAACATTCATTCATGATAAAACCTCTTAGCAAACTAAGAATTGATGGAAATATCCTTAAAAATTGATAAAGGTTATCTACCAAATGCTTACATTTTTATATCATTATTTATTTAATGTTTCAAATTTTAGTTATTTAGTAATGCTACAATTTAATGGGCAGCTTTTATTGGGCACAGAGTACAAACTTGGTTCTGTAACAATTCAGTTACCAGGTGGGATGATGACCAATCCTCTCCTTCCCCTACATCACCCCCAACTTCTGGGGTGACTGCCAACAGGGACAAGTTCCATTCCATCCCACACAACAGCATAGAAAGTGGCTCTACATGTTGCCTTTGCTTGTCTTTTCACTCTGTGGTGCTTTTTAAAAAGTTAATTGTAATATAGATAAATGTCTTGATTTTTTTATGGTTTATATTTTTTATATTTTATTTAAGAAACCTTGAGATAATAAAAATGTTACACTGTCTTCTGGAAGCTTTTTGGATTTTCTTTTCACACTTATGTCTTTTATCCATCAGGAACTAATTTTTGTATAGGGTACAGCAACTATTAGAAAACAGTAACATTTTAGGGCGCCTGGGTGGCTCAGTCATTAAGTGTCTGCCTTCAGCTCAGGTCATGATCTCAGGGTCCTGGGATGGAGCCCTGCATGGGGCTCTCTGCTTGGCGGAGAGCCTGTTTCTCCCTCTCCCACTCCCCCTGCTTGTGTTCCCTCTCTCACTGTGTCTCTCTCTGTCAAATAAATAAATAAAATCTTTAAAAAAATTTTTTAGAAAACAATAACATTTTAAAAATACCATTTATAATAGCAACAAAAAAATATCAAATATCTAGTAATAAATCTAATGAAATATATTCAAGACCTCTACAGGAAACCTATAAAACCTTAGTAGGAGAAATTAAAGAAATCAAAATAAATGAAGAGATCCATGTTTATGAATTAGAAAGTGAAATATTATTAAGATATCAATTCTCCTTCAAACTGATTTACAAATTTAAAGCAAGCCAATAAAAAAATCCCAGTAAAATTATTTTGTGGAAATTAACAAGCTGATTCTAAACCTTATATGGAAATTCAAAGAACCTAGCATAGGTTGTATAATAAATGTATAATAAAAAACTTGTATAACAAAAAGTTATAGGACTTATAATACCAGATATCAAGACATACCATAAAGCTACTATAATTAAGATGGTGTAACACTGACAAAAAGACACTTGCAACGATGTGGATGGAACTAGAATGTATTATGCTAAGCGAAATAAGTCAGTCAGAGAAAGACAAATACCATTTGATTTCACCCATATGTGGACTTTAAGAAACAAAATAGATACACATAGGGGAAGGGAAGGAAAAACAAAATAAAATGAAAACAGAGAGGGAGGCAAACTATAAAACACTCTTAACTATAGGAAACAAACTGAGGGTTGCTAGAGGGGAGATGGGTGGGGGGATGGGGTAACTGGGTGATGGGCATTAAGTAGGGCACTTGATGTAATGAGCACTGTAATATTATATGCAACAGATGAATCGCTAAATTCTACCCCTGAAACTAATAATACAGTTTATGTTAACTAAATTGAACTTAACTAAAATTTTTTAAAAAAAACAGATAAATAGACTAATGGGACAGAAGAGAGTCCAGAAACAGACCCACACGTATAATCATCTGATTTAAGAAAAAGACACCACTGGGCGCCTGGGTGGCTCAGTTGGTTAAGCGACTGCCTTCGGCTCAGGTCATGATCCTGGCGTCCCGGGATCGAGTCCCGCATCGGGCTCCCTGCTCAGCAGGGAGTCTGCTTCTCCCTCTGACCTTCCTCCTTCTCATGCTCTCTGTCTCTCATTCTCTCTCTCTCAAATAAATAAATAAAATCTTTAAAAAAAAAAGAAAAAGACACCACTGTAATTAAGTGGGGAAAAGATGGTTTTTTTTCAATAAATAGGAAAAATAAAACTTGACTCTTACCTCACACCATACATAAAAATTAATCTGAAATGTCTCATAGACCTAAATATGAAAGAAAAAGTAATAAAAGTTCTAGAAGAAAACTGGAAAATATCTACATGACTTTGGGATAGGCAAAGTTTTCTTAAACCAGGACTCAAAAGGCACCAACCAGAAAAGATTGATAAAATGAATTTCAAGAAAATTAAGAACTGTTAATCAAAAGACACCATTAAAATAAAATAGTAAAAATGGTAAAATTTTACCCAATAAAATAGTAAAAGGGTAAGCCACAGACTGGGAGAAAATATCTATAATACATATATTTGATATAGGACTCATATCTAGAATATGTAAAGAACTCCTACATATTAATAGGAAAAAAAACAGATGACCCAGTTAAAAATGAGCAAGAGAGTAAGACATTTCACAGAAGAGGATACCAAAACAGCCAATAAACATATGAAAAGATGCTCAACAACCTTGGTGATCATAGAAACACAAATTAAAATGATAATGAGATACCACTGTATACCAGTTTGGCTAAAATTAAAAACCCTGACAATACAAGTGTTGGTGAGAACATAGGGCAACTGGAAATCTCCTACATTGCTAGGGTAATATAAACCTGGTACAACCACTCTAGAAAACTGTTTGGCACTGCAAAATATACATATACCCTATTCCAGCAATTTCACTCCTAGAACATATACTCCAAACAAATGAGTGTTTATATCCACCAAAAGACTTGTACAAGAATGTTCATATCAGGGGCGCCTGGGTGGCTCAGTCGTTGAGCATCTGCCTTCCGCTCGGGTCATGATCCCGGGGTCCTGGGATCGAGCCCCACATCTGGCTCCCTGCTTGGCCGGGAAGCCTGCTTCTCCCTTTCCCACTCCCCCACTTGTGTTCCCTCTCTAGCTGTCTCTCTGTCTCTGTCAAGTAAATAAATAAAATCTTAAAAAAAAAAAAATAATGTTCATATCAGTATTATTCATAATAGCAAAAACTGGAACAAACTCAAATGTCCATCAATAGGAGAATAAATAAATTGTGGTACATTCAGGGAGGGAAATACTACATAGCATACAAAAAAGTGAACCATCACTACTTAGAAGATTATGGATAAATCTCACTAACATTATGTTGAGTGGGGAAAAAAAAGGCCAGCCATGCTGATTCCATTTATATGAAATTCAAAAGCAGACTAAATAAATCTATGGTGACAAAGACCAGAGTATTGGTTACCTTTGTGGGGGTACTGACAGGAGAGGTACAAGGGAGCTTGCTGAGATATTGGAAATGTTCTATAACTCGATCTGGGTGGTGGTTACATGGATGTATATATATGCAAATATTTCAACAAACTGCACAGTTAAAATTTGTTTACTGCATATAAATTATACCTTAATTAACAAAATAAACTACTGACTGTTAAAAAATTATAACGAGTTTTGTAACATTAAAACAAAAGTGGGATTTAGGAACTAGGAGGTAGAGAAAGGCCGTAGAAGAGCTCGCCCCCACCTTCTGCCCTGTTTAGCTCAGTGCAATGGCAGGTCCAGCTGTTACTGTCTGGAGGCTAAAGGAGCCACAAGGAGCCTCTTCTACATTATTTCTCATGTTCACAAAATCTGGGTGGGTCCCCTCTCTCGGAACTAGATGATCCCTGCAGATGGTGATCAGCCAGACAACTGTGTAAATATCCAGCCCTACCTGACAGACAACAAATGATAGCGACAGAAACGAACACACAGCAGGGCCTCCAGGAACCCTAGGCAGGGGGCATGTACTACAGATGCAAAGTAGGCATAATTAGGAAGGACGCCATCACTGGATGCTTCTACCAGCCACAGTGGCCTGCCAAAGGTTCAAATAGGTTCAAAGATAAGCCCAGCAGCATAAAAGATCCAGATTCCAACTTTCAAATTCCCTAATGCCCTCGGCACAAACAACTGAAGAAAAAGTATTGTTATGTTTCTTCTCCTCCCTGCTCAAGGCCACGACCAACCCTTAGGGAAAAGGTTGAGTCCAAGCCTCTGCCCATCTATAATCGATCCATCCACCCCACAACAGAGACCGCTGTTGCTGCGCAGGACCCTGGCTGCGAGCCACCTGCAGCATCCAGGCCACACAGGGGATCCCAGGAGAAGCTTAAGCCAAGAGGACACTGGAACTCTGGCAAGCTCACCTTGGAGAAAAGGGTCACGATAAGCTGGAGCGTCTTACCAGTTGCAGGATGGATGTGCAGAGGTGCAGGCAGCGACTGAGCAGCCGCAGAGCCTTGTGGTTCTCCTTGGCTAGAGCCCGCTGCAAGTCCAGCAGCTCGTAGCATCGATCCGACTCTTGGGGGAGCCAGGATACAGAGCGCAGCTCCTGCAAAAGCCTGGGATCAAGGGCGAAGCTCATCAGAGCCGGCATCTCAGCCTTCTTTCCTTGAATACCTTTGACCTCTTTCTAGCCCAGCTCACCTCAGAATAAGCAAAGGTCAGGAAGGGTTATAATATTCCTAGTGACCTCCAGTGACAGCTTCCTCTTGGAGAGCTCTTTGGAAGAATTCAAGCTGAGGAAGTTGCTGGCTGGGGAATTCTTTGGGAAAGGCCTGGGGTATGTGCAAATGTTAATACTAAGTGACTTTCTGCTAGGAGAGGGTCAAATGATCCCAAAGTCTGACTTAGAAGGAGAGACTACACAGGCTTCTTCCTTGGAATAGAGGAAGCTAAGGGCCCTAAAAGTCTAGGTGGACAGATGAGTTTTAGGATTACAGGTGGTGAACCTCCAACTTCTCCATGGGCTATCCCTGAGAAAATCTGCCTCTGCTATCCACTACCAAGCCACCCTCTCTGAGAACCCTACATCTCTAAAAATGCCTGAAGAAGACGAAAGACCCCAAATAAGCAGAGGATGATCATAATGGGTGTCATTTTATTCAGTACCTGTTAAGAGGCATTTAACATGGTATTTTATATTTACAATCTCACTTTATTCTCACCATAGCTGTGTAGTAGAAATCTTCATCCCTAGTTTTCATATCAGGAAATGAGGCTCAAAGAGCAAAATCCCTTGCTAGTATTCAGGATTTAAATTCAGATCTGTCCAGCCTCCAAGCCCTCATGTCTTTAATTATACCATGATGATTAGGCTAGACTGGAGGATCCCTAGAGCAGAGGTTGCAAACTGGTAGGCTGTGGGTCAAATTCAGATTGAAAATGTTTTCATATGTTCCACTAAGAGTTGTCCAACCCACTGTTTTAATAAAAATTTGAGTTAACTAGGTAAAATCAAAGCACTTTAAAACAAAATGCGTATTTCCAGGAAATCCTGAAAAAAAAAAATAAGGCAGCTGGCAAGCTGTACCCATATTCCCAGTGGTAACAGTCAGCTGGAATTGAGTAGTGACTGTCCTACTTACATGTAGCCTCCAGATTGCATTCCCCACAGTCCCTAATGTATTGCACCTAACCCACTGCATTTCTTCCAGAGCTCCCGCACAGGCCCCATAGACATTTGAGTTTGCATCTTCTGTCAGAGAAGATAATTAGAAGTGGCTGAGGAGCGTAGGAAAAGTAAAAAAAAAGTACTGAAAATAGGAATAACTAAGTCCCCCACCCCCCCAAAAAAAGAATCCAAAAGATACCATGGAAAAAGTAGAGACTTTGGATTCACACACTGAAGGTATATCCCCAGATCCAATAGTTAATAATTGTATGATCTGGGGCAAGTTGATGTGGGGAATACACAATTACAAGAAGATATGCTCAGAATAGATTATTCAGAAAAAAAAAAACAAACCTGGTTACTTAACAATATGTCAAGTATGACCACATTTGTATATAGGTGATAGAAAAAAAGACTAGAAGGATTTGCAACAAAATGTCTGTCGTGGTTAGTTATGTGTGGTTAAGATTAAAGATTTTTTTTTCCTTCATGCTTTTTTGTGTTTTCCAAAATTTCTACAAGGAACACGTTAATACTTTTTGTCAAAATAATTTTAAAACATCCATTGGCAGTGTGTTTTGAAGACCCTACCTGCTAATATGCAGAAGCCCAGCTCCAAAGTGGGGCACAGCCAAGAGCAGGTGCTTCCCGAGGAAAGTCCGGCACCGGTGGAGCCCCTGTAACGTCACGCTCCTCTTCCAACTACAGATCAGAGGGCAGTGACATGCTATTGCTCCCTGCAGCCCTTGTCCCCAAACCCCATACCAGCACCACCTACCGGGTCAAGGCCTTGTATAAGAGGCAATATTTGAAGAATGGAATGGACTGGAGCTGCTGCCAGAGGACAGAGTGGCGGTGCCAGGTGCCCAGCGTCATTGTCTCACTGCCCTCCACAGGATGCACATGCAGGATCCCAAAGGGAGAGAAGATGTAGTGCTCAGGGTTCACCTTCTTTGGTGGCACCACCATCAGGCTATAGGGCCTTTAAAAAAAGAGCTCTGATCAGCAGGAGCCCTGGAAACTTGGGCAGGCTTCGGGAAGGGACCAAAGAAGAGAGAGCAGAAACACGGAGGCAGGGATGAAGGCAGAGGAGAGTTGCAAGAGGGGAAAGAGAGCAGAATGATGTTCAAACTAAAAAAAGGAAACAGATTTTTTTTTAAAGATTTTATTTATTTATTTGAGAGAGAGAGAGTGCGTGCAAGAGAGAGAGCGCGAACAGGGGGAGAGGCAGAGGGAGAAGCATACTCCCCGCCAAGCAGGGAGCCTGGTACTGGGGTCATGACCTGAGCCAAAGGCAGCCGCTTAACCGACTGAGGTTAAATATTTAAATATTTAAATACTTGTTTGAGGAAACAAATATTATTAAGAATAAATGGAAGCCAGGGGTACCTGGATGGCACAGTCAGTTAAGCGCCCGATTCTTGGTTTCAGCTCAGGTCGTGATCTCCGGGTCGTGACACTGAGCCCCAGTGTTAAGCTGTAGTGTGGGCTTCTTGCTCAGTGTAGTTGGCTTGAGTTTCTCTCTCCCTCTGCCCCAGCCCCTGCGCACTCACACACGTGTGTGTGCTTTCTCTTCCTCTCTCTCTCTCAAATAAATAAATCTTAAAAAAAAAAAAAAAGAATAAATGGAAGCCAAAGATAGAGGAGAAAAAAGAAAAAGGCACCTAGCCAGTTCTAAGGCATTCGTATCTCCAGATCCAGATACTTTACATCTTATCAAATCTAAGATGCCATCAGTTGTAAGCTGCAGCATTCTTTTTTAATGAAACACTAAAATTTAAAATGCTGCCAACGTGATACTCCACCAATTTGTAAGATGCATCACAATTTCAGAGATGTTAAAATGTGAGAAAAAGTACATCTTAGAAATGATAAAATATGTATATCTCTAGGTACTGAAATAACACACAGAGATCATTAGGGGGTGCTCTTTGGAGTAAATGAGAATGAGGAAAAGCAGGGGGTGACTAGAAGGCTAGACACACCAAATCAAGAGGAAAACTGCACCCTAGAGAACCAGACAAGTGCCTCCAGAGCCATCTTAAAATCCTACTAAGTTCTCTTACTTCGGCACAATGCACCTACATCCCACACTGAGTGGCATTTATATGCAGCTATACAATAGTATCTAGTTGCAGGAGACTAGTTAGCATAATGCTATGTTTGGGCACATTCAATAAAGCAAATTTATCCATTTTTATTTTGCAGTTTTATTTTCATAACTTGGAACCAATAATATTTTTAAGTATTAAGTATATTTTAGAGCCCTTTAAAAGCTATTATGTCTCAGGTCCTATGCCTATAATGCCTAAGAGCTAAAATGGCCCTCCTCTATCTCTTCTCTCAACTTTCTAGAATACATTATTAAGCAAATGACTTAAGAGAATTTAGATAGAGAGGTGCCTGGGTGGCTCAGTCAGTTAAGCGTCCGACTGTTGATTTCGACTCAGGTCATGATCTCACTCAGGGTTGTGAGATTGAGCCCTGCGTCAGGCTCCCAGCTTTGCGGGGAGTCTGCCTGAGGATTCTCTCCCTTTCCCTTTGCCTATCCCCCGGCTCATGCTCTCTCATGCACTCTCTCTCTCAAAATAAATAAATAAAATCTTAAAAAAAAAAAAAAAGAGCATTTAGATAGATACCAGAATGAACTCACTAAATCAAGTCATATAAAAGCTTTGTTTCCTTTCTGACAAAGTGACTAGATTTTCCCAAGTACCCTTTCCCCCAAACTATTTCTTCTGAAGTAAAGAGGAGTTAGAACTTTGTCCAAGGTAGTTAAGGGAAAAATATAGGACTTAAAACCAAATCTACCTGACTCAAGCCACCCCTCTTAACCACTGGGCTTCTTAGATTCCCACAGGATAGCCTCCTATCCCAACTGATCCCAGGCTCTCCCAAGGGATCCTTCCCCTATGACCTTTCTAATGAACACTACTCCTTCTTTTTTCCTTTTTTAAAGTTGCTTTTTTCCTCTTCTTCTCATTTATGATTTTATAGAGTTTAGTTAAACCATTTATCAAGTTTCCCTTCTGTCCAAGCACTGTGTTGGAGATGAGGACAGAGAAATAACTACTACATAGTCCTTGCCCTCAAAGGGCTCAGATCAGTTAGAGTATTAAGCGATGCTAGAGACTATTCACCTGCTTCCAAAACATTGCAAACTCTATGCCTTAATGAAACACAGCAAGTTCTATACTGAACTCATCATTTACTGCCTCTAAATCTGTTCCTACTCTGGATCATTCATTCATTTATTCATTCAACAAATGTTATTGGGTCTCTACTCTATGCCAAACTGTTCTAAACTCAGGATACATTGTTAAACACAACAAACAAAAATCCCTGCCCTGATGATAAATGTAATAAATGAGAGGGGAAGAAAAGCAGAGGCAAAGGAGGTTGGCAGTGCCAGGGGAGGTTGGAGGGTGAAGATGGGACAGTTGAGCAAAGGCTCTAAGGAAGTAAAGGAATAAATTCCTTTCTGAGTATGAATCAACATCTAGGAAAAATACCAATATAACATTGAATCTTAAATATATTACAATTAAAATAAAAAATGTAATAAAAAAATCTAGGGCAAATACAAGAAAAATTGGGCAAATTCAAACACATTGAAAAAAACCCTGATACTCGACAAATAAACAAAACGAAACAATAAATGCCAAGGTTCTGCTTTTACTGATGGTACAACTAGAAATTTGGAACTAACACCCTCACTTGAGAACAACTAGAAAAAGGCAAAATAAGTGAATAAAATATGAAAATCATCTGTATGAACACAACAGAGAACTCGAAGCTAAATGCCCTGGGCTCTGGGTTGGGACCCTGGTGACATTATAGGTTGAAGCAGAAAACACATCCCTCCTGGGTGTGGGCCCCAAGCTGCAGCCTCTGATCTTTGGCTGTCTGTGCCTGTGCAAAGCTCAACTCCTCTTCTCAGTCTTTCAGGAATAGATAGTAAAACTGACACACAATTGCTGATACTGGAATCGACAGGCATCTCTGTTTGGGGAAAAGCACCACCAAATGCTAAAGACACTTCACTGGGTTTCCTTCTTTGGCAGATGTTGGTCCTATAATTATCCACTGCCTTTTTAGTTCTCTTGCTCATGGTTTCTTGTCTCTCTATGTGTCTAATTATCTTTGATGGTGCTGCTTCTCTGATTATGATGGAGCTGATAGTTTCAAGTTCTAAGCTTGTAATTTTCTCTTGTGTAAGCTCTCTGCCACAGCCAGTAAGCACCCCATCCCACATTGACACCATTACCATTACCTCCAGTCGGTCAAGTGTGGTGGCGCCTGGGTATCAGTAGGTAGTTCATCACATTCAGCCACAAGTGATAATTTAATTAGTCTTGATGTCACTACATGTCATGGATTCCTAGTATCCTATATCCCATTAGCACAGAGTTCAGTACTGTTCAAGGTCAAGGACATTGAGAAATCAATCTCAGAATTCCATATTTGAGGTTCATTTCCTTTCATGAGATCAGTAAGGGTCCAATCAGGAAAACAGAAACCAAACTCGGCATTTCAACAAAGTGAATTTAACAGACAGTATTTTTTTTTTAATGTGTTGAAGAAATGAAAAGCAAAAAGGGAACACTGAGATAGCACAGATACAATAACCACAGGAATTGATGCCAACTCTAGAACTAGAGGAACAAAGGGAAGGAACTGGATTCTCAGAAGCTCTGGGCCTGGAGGAGGGGCTTGTGGAGTTGGGACCTGGATTTCTAAGGAGATGCTGCTGGGCTCCTACTGGTACCGAAGGAGTTTGGAGGAGGGGCCGTGCAGTCAAGATGCAGAACTCTGATGGGAAGGTGCCCCCCAGCTCAGAATCATGAAGAAGCTAATTCAGAAGTGCCTACTGTCGCCAGGGTGAAGGACCGGTACTGACAGAAAGAGCAAGCGAGGGAAATAGAAATACCCTTCTCTTATCTTGCTGTCCAGTCTCCTTCTAGCACCCTCTATTAATCAAACCTAACAGGTGGTCAGCTGAAAAAGGAGGAATAAAGTTTGCAGAGTCTCAGCCCCAGTATCTCGAAGCAGGGAGAGGAGAGGAAAGTTAGAGCCAAAAGACAATTGCTTAACAACTGGCACAATGCTCTCAGTGAAAATATGTTAGTGAACTGATTAATGAATGCATGGATAATACGGATCAGTAGGGCTACATAAACTCAGGAGAAAGAGAGCAGTGTATGCAGGAAATAAGGCTTTCTGGGAGGATATATGATGTACGACTTAAGAGCATGGACTTCTGAGTTAAGACAGTCCTAGGTTTGTCTGTTTCTACCACTTACTTTGTGACAAGTTACTTAACCTCTTTATGCATCAGGGCACTCATCTCATATATGGAAATAATAATAGCACCTACCTGGTAGGTGAAGGTTAAGTAACACGTCATGTGTTTATTATTATTAGCACAATGCCTGGAAAAACTTAATTAATGGTAATTGTTGTTATTTCTGGGAAGAGATGGGACTTGAATCAGGCTTTAAAAAATATGTAAACTTTAGAGCTAATAGAAGAAAATGAAAGCCTCCTGAGTCATGTGGAAGGAGGAGAGACTTGTTTTTATAGCCCCAGGGATAAAACTAGGACCAGAAGGTAGAAGTTAAAAGAAAGCAGATTTTGGTTCAGTCTAAGGAAGGGGATACCCTGGCAAACTCAAAGCTTTGTCTCACTGTAAAGATTCAAACACCTGACTCCTGTATTGGAGTTGGGAGAGACAACCATTAAATTCCCTTCTGAGGCTATGACCACATGTTTCTATCCTCTTAGGACAGAATAAAGAAGACAGAACCAAAAGTAGAAGAGGACGACTAAAACCAAAGGTTGTGAGAGCAAAGGGGAGCAAAGCAGAGGTGCAGAATGGAAAGGAGGAGGCTGAGAAGCGAAGAGGGAGGGAAACTGGAAGACAGAGGAGAGGCAGCTAGAGAGGAGGAAGGACAGGAGACAGCATGGGCGGAAACCAGGGAGTGGCCAGAGTAGAAGGGGTCAGGACACACCTCTTACCTAAAGTACCGGCTGGGAGCTACATTGAGATAGAGGAAGTGGATCTTCTTCAGGTATCTCTCTGTCTTCAGAATGGTCTTCACCTGGCTACCCAGGAGGGAAGTCTGAGGTGAGAAGCTAGTGCTTCTCTTCTGGAAGTTCTCCTTACCAGGAACTTCTGAATCAAGCTGAGGCCTGTACAATAAAAAATCAGGAGAAAAGAGACCAAGCAGGAGGTCAGGTTGGTACCGGTAGCCAGTGAAAGGAGAAGCTAGATCAGGTGCCTAGGAGGGCGTGATGTGGTCTTGCCAGAGCCTGTCTACCACCTATACCCACAGTACTCACATACTGGGCAAATGTAGTCAAACAGCTGTATTCACACAGACCTATGTATGAACAACCCCTCCCTTTCTGATACATGAATAACCATTCTGGACTTAATGTGATTACTATGAAGTCAGTATTACAGAATACTGAATAAAAGTAATAGGAATACTTTGTTTTCCCAACTCATCACCTTGCAAGCCCACAGTCCTGGATTTCTCCTCCATAGGAACCTTCCTAAGGTTCTAGATCTATCTTTGCCCCCATTATGCCTGCTTTCCAACTCTGCATGATCTCTTTGCCTGTGACTCTTGCTCTTCCCCCATCACCACCCAACTTCTAGTTTCACAGCCTTTCCTTTCCAGTCAGGATCCAATGGTGCATCCTTCGTCCCCCTCAAGCCTGCACTGGTGCTCTCAATCTTCTCACCTTTCCAGAACACCAGCCAACAAAATTGATATGAAAATTAATTATCCAAGACACCAAAAACTAATCACCTGGACTAATAATTCTGGTTGGAGTGACCTCAGAGCACGAGCCAAACAAACAAAAAATCTGAATAATTAAACTTAGACTTAATCTGTCAAGTATACTAATGTCATTAATTGACCCAAACCTAGATAAACAGAACAAGGTACCCCAGGGATAACAGTGCAATCCTATTCTAAAATTCGTATCAACAATAGGGTTTGTAACTTTGATGTTGGATCAGGACATCTTAATGGTGTAACAGTTTAAAGTTTCATTTCCTCAACAATTAAAGTCCTACATGATCTAAATTGGTTCAGAAGATTGAAGAACCAGGAATATCAGCTCCTCTATGGATTTCTGGTATCTAATCTCAACTATGGGCTCACTCTGCTCTGATATCTTCATACAAGTCCTCAGGCGGCTCTCTCTTTCAGACTCTTCAGCTGCTATTCCACAGGCCTCCACCTACCCCTATGCCCAGCCCTGCCAGGCCCCCGTCCCATCCCCTTCTCTGCCTCCTTCTCTGCCCAGAGAAAACTGGGGCTCTCAGCCATGAACTAACTTCCTCTAGTTCAGCTGCCTTCCCACACAGTTATCTGCACAGACTCCCATCCTAATCCCCTCCTAATCAACTTGAGAGGAAGCAATGTCCTTTCTTCTCTGCAAGACTAATTCCTCCATTTGTGCGATGGATCCCTGATTGCCTCTTCGTGATGTATCTTCAGGCTCTTCCTTTTCTTACCGTTAGCCTATATTTACTCATTCACTGTACAGATAGTTATTAAATGCCCACTGCTCAAGCACTGCCTGAAGGGCTATGAACATCTCTCCATCTTTTTTTTTTAAGAGTCCTATCCAGACACTTTTATTTCCCTCTGTCCTATTATTTCTCTCTCCCTTTCAAACCAAGCTTCATGAAAGAATAGTAAAATGTGATTTCTACTTTCTCATCTCCCATTTGCTCCTGAATGCACTAAAATCTGGCTTCCTCCTCACAAAACTCCCCTGAAATAAATCACACTCACCAACTTCCTCCTTGTTACTAAAACCAATGAATATTTTTCAGATTTTTCTTACTTGCCTCAGTAGCATTTAATTCTACTAACTGCTTCCTCCTCATTGAAACTCTCCTCTTATTTCCCCTCATAACCTGCAAGATATTTTGTTAATAACTCCAATCTAAACCCAAACCCCTCTGATGTGCTTTCCCCTACCTGTACACACACACACACACACACACACACACACACACACACAGAGGAACAGCCAGGAGAAAGGCAGTATTCTCTGATTTTTTAGCACTTACCACAATTTGTAATTATATTTTACTGGTATCAACTTATTTAATACCTACTCTCCTAACTGTAAAACTCCAAAGAAAGAGATTTGAGTCTGTTTTGTTCACTTCTGTATCTCCAGCATCTAGCAGTTCCTGATACATTTTGGATATCCAATAATACTTATTGCATGAATGGATGCCTAGGGCAACAGGCCTGGAGAACTTCATGCAAATTAAGTCACATTAGCTAGGCCTCAGGGGTTTATCACCAGGTTCAATGAGAAGGCATAGAACTTGACCCCTTCCCAACATCTCAGCCCATTCTCACTTCCAATACATTTTCCAGGAAAGGAAACCTACTCAGAGCACAGGGCAGGTCTTTGAAAAAGAAAGAGTCTCCTGGGGGTATTGAAGACATAAATTGTTGGCACTGGCCCCTTCCATCAGGGCCCCAAGAGCCTATCTATCTGTCCACCATATGGCTCTAAGTTTTTTAGGAAAAACTTTGACCCAGCCATAAACTTACAGCAAAAACTGAGGAAGCCAACCTAGATTAAAGGTAAAGCTACTATTCTTCCCACACAGTGAATATGTCCTAGACAAGCTGCAAAGCACTTAGAAAATCAGGCCAGAGGATGGGGAGAAATTCTTAGACTAGAGTTAGAGAACTCTCAGAAGAGGAGGTCTCTGTAGGTATTGTGAAATCCTGAAAGAAGCAATGAGAACCAGATGGGGGGCAGGGAATAATCAGCCCTCAAGGGGCCAGGATACCCACACCGGCAGGGCAGGAAGAGACTCTGGAAGGGTCAGAATGAAAGTCCCATTTGGCAGTGCTGCCAACTCTGATCTGCTCTGGGGCTGGCTTAGCTCACATAGACATGAGTGGGAAGGTCCCTCAGACATGCACTCACCTAGGAACACCCTGAGGGAAGGACCTGTACACAACATCCAGCACCCAGCCCTGGGTAGGCCCAGAGGCGAGGCTCAGGGATTATGAATGAGTAAGAAAAAGAACTAAGGAAGCTTCTAGCACCATCTGAGAAAGAATGGACACTCTGGAAACTCAAGCTGTTTTCTGAAGCTTTGGCTTCCTTACAGCTGACTCTTGATTTTCATGAATTTCTGCATTGCCCAATGGGGATGAACAGTAAGACCACTCAATTTATTTGCAGACAAAAAGGAAGAGAGAAGCAGCTTCGACCAGCATGGCTTGGGGTCAGGCTAATGCCTAAAATCAATAGCGATCTGGCCCTAGACATCCAAGTGACCCTAGAGGAACCCATAAACTAGCTTCTTTTTCTCGTCCGCTCAAAGCCCCAGTCTGGGTCCCTCACTTACTCAGTCTCAGTTCTTCCAACAGGTTCCTCCACTGCGTTGTCAGTGCCCCTGCATTCATACTGTATGGGGATGTCTGTCGCCAGTGCCAAGGGCAGGAGGCTAAGGCCATCCAGCCACCAGGCCTCTCTCAGGGCCACCTGAGCACCAACAATACCCAGGCTGTGCTGTAGCTCAGGCAGTGTCACTGGTCGCAGCCATGTAGCCAACTCCTCCCCTACTTGCTGCCCACCCCACCGGGCCTGCACAAAGGGGCAGGCTGGGCGTGGGGGCCCATGATGGAACTTCTGCTTCTGGGGACAGCACTCAATATGGGAGGCACCCTCTAACAAAGAGGTATCTGGGGGGAAGGCCTGCTCAATGGCATCTAGCAGGTCCAGCTGGAACTGGGATTGGACCCAGGGGGCCCAGTGGGACAGCTGCTCCAGGAAGGGCAGCAGATCAAGGCGACCAACAAGCAGTGCACGATATGGAGGCAGCAGATGCAGCACGGCATGCAGGTAGTGCCAAGCTGCGGGGCTGCCGTCCTGCAGCACAGCTGAGAACAGAGTTTGGAGCTCCGCCACCAGGAGCTCCAGCACCGTGGGCTGCTGTGACTGGCTCACTGCCTTCAGGAACTTCCTCTGCTGCCTCTGATGGTCCTGGGGCTGCTCTTCTGCTTCTGGAACACAGACGGAGTGCTGGGATTCACGGTCTTCAGATGCCGCGTCTTCAGGAGACGGACCTGCCTTCCGCTCTGAGACCAAGAGGAGCTGGGCATTCAACTGCTGTCGAACTGACCTTGCCCACTGTTCAGGCTCTGATTGCCAGTTCCAGGCTCCTGGCTGCTGGGTCTCACCTGCTTGGCCCAGCCCAGGAGAGGAGCAAGAGAAGGGGCCTTAGGCTCTGGGCCAGGGATGGTCAGGGTCTAAGGTGCTGGGGGAAGGGGAAAGAGTTAGGACAGGGAAATGGATGGAGCTGCAGGCAGAGCCAGAACAGCAGAAGACAACTCTCCCTACAGCTTCCCAAAAGCCTCTGGTAAGAAGCAGGCCCAAAACAGGCGGGGGGCCCTCTTTGCACAAGAGTTCCTTCCCACCACCCAGGGTACAGTTCCCCTCACCTGGCCTAAGGGGTACAGGAAGCAATGGAAGGGAAGAGAGACTGATGTGCTGGTGAGGTTCCATCCCAATTGCCTGTTGGAGAAATTGGTGAACTGGGACTTGGGTCCCAAGCACAGGCTCACGCTACTCACAGCTGCCCACACAGAGAGACTGGCACACACAGGAGTGATCACTTGCAGAGGCAAACTGACACACCGGTAGAGGGCTCACTCAGAGAACCGTGGTAACAGCAAGGAACCGTCACTGGGAGTGGAGCCTGGCAATGGCCTGAAGGGCAGAGACAGGTCGTCACTCAGAGGCCGCAAAGCCCCAGTCCCATCTGCCCATGGGCTGTCGGGGGCTGTTGAGGGCAGAAAGCACAGAGCACTACTTGGGATGAGGTTGGGGGGATTGTAGAGAGGAAAAAGTGGCAAAGGACCAAGCGCGGAGGAGGAGGAAGGGTAGGAGGAACGGAAGGAGGAAAGGGAGGAGGAAGAAAGGGAAGGGGAGGAGGAGAGGGGGAAGGGGAGTGGGGAGGTCCATGGGAGTGCGGGAGGAGGGGATCTTCCTGGGGGCAGTGGAGAGGGTGGTCTAGGGGCAAAGGGCAGCGGATTACAAGCTGTGGCCTGACCCGCAGCTCCATCCCTTTCCAGCTGTTAAACGGTTACACGGTCCCAAGAGGCCTGAGCCCCCACCCCAGAACGCCGGCGGAACAGCCGAGGAGCCGGAAAGGGGAGGGGTCGGCGTCCGTGTTGGGCCAGGGTCGCACAAGGGCGGGGCGAGGGGCTAGAAGGAAGGCAGGGAAGGGCTGCCTTCGGCCCAGGTCTAACCTGCTGGCTGCCCATATATATACCTTGGGAATAGGCGATCAGCCTGGCTGGGTATGAAAACGAATGACGCGGTTGATCTGGGGAAGTAGCAACCCTGAGGGAATCGTGGGAAGGTGTAATCCGTGTGCCTATTTAACCATTCACTGAGCGTCTAAGCTAGCGCCAGGTACCAAAAAGCTATGTCTTTGGGACCCTACCCGAACACCATCCATATATCCACCAACCCCACCTCACCGACCCCCTCAAGAAAACCCATAATAAGACAAAATCTTTGATCATAGCAAGCCCAAAATCGAGGGTGGGAAGTTCTGAATGATGAAAGAAAGAGAGCGAGGGAGAGAAAGAGAGGAAGGAAGGAAGGAAGGAAGGAAGGAAGGGAAGGAGGGAGGGAGGGAGGAAGGAAGGAGGGAAGGAAGGAAGGAAGGAAAGGGAAAGAGGGAGAAAAAAAAGAACGAAGAAAGAGAGAAAGGGAAAGAAAGAAATTCAGCATATGATAGAGTCCCATCTCTGTTTTGCAATCCAGATTTGTACATCCATCTGCTTAGTTACTGGCTCTACTTAGATATCTGATAAAGATCTCAAACTTAAAATCTTAAAATGTCCAAACCAGCCTCCTAACTACCACCCCTCTCCCAAGGGCAAAAGAAACCTGCTCTTTTCACTGCCTTCCCCAAAATGACGTCCATTTTTTCCGGTTACTTGGGTCAAAACCTTGGCGTCACCTTTGATTTTTCCCTCTCCCTCCCTCCCTTCCCACTTCACTCTACATCCCTTGTTGACTCCTTTAGCAAATTCTGTTGGCTATAGCTTCAAAATCTATCCAGAATCCAACTATTTCTCACCACCTTAAGTGCTACAACCTTAGCCTATGTCACTCTCTCTTCTCACCTGGATTATTCCAGAGCCTTCTTAATGGGACTCCCTCCTTCCACCCTTGCCCCTACTATCTGTTCTTTCCAGAGCAGCCAGTGACCCTTTTCAAATACAGGCAGCTCGTCACTCCTCTGCTCAAAACTCACTAATGCCTTATCATCTCATTCCCTCAGGTGAAAGCCAAAACCCCAGATGGTCTCCAAGTTGCTATGTGATCAGCTGCCTATTACCTTTGGGACCTTCTCTTTCTACTCTCTCATTATTCACTCCACTTGAGATGTGCTTGGATCACACCAAGCATGCTCCCACCCCAGAGCATATGTACATATGTACATCTCTACTGTGTACCAATTAGGACATGTACAAGTTTTCTGTGCTTGTGTAACAAATTACCATAAACTAAGCAGCTTAAAGACAAACACCCATTTAGTATGTCACAGTTCTGTAGATCGATGTCCAGCATGGCTTGGCTGGGTTCTCTGCTCAGGGTATCATAAACCTGAAATCAAGATGTTGTCTGGGTTGAGTTCTCATCTGGAGGCTCTGGGGAGAAATCCCCTTCCAAGCTCATTCTTGTTGACAGGATTCAGATCATTGCAGTTGTAGGACTAGGTCCTGGTTTCCTTCCTGGCCATCAGCTGGGGGCCATGCTGAGGTCCTAGAAGCTACCCACCTTCCTTGCCTTATGGCCCATTCATCTTCAGGCCAGCAACAGTGCCTCAACCCCTTCTCAAGCTTGGAATCTTTCTGCATCCAGCCAGAGAAATCTCCCTGCTTTTAAAAAGTGCATGTGGTTAGGTCAGACCCACCCAGATAATATCCCTTTCTTATAGTCAGGTATGCCATATAATATAAGCTGATCACATAAGTAAAATCTATCATACTCATAGTCCTAGGGATTATGTAGGATGTGCACACAGGGAGTGAGAAATTCAGGACCATCTTGAAATTCTGCCTACCACATATGTCGTAATAACAAAAGGATCCCAAAATACAGTGGTTTGAACCTGATAGAAGTTCTTTTTTCCTCTTACATAACTGTCCAAGTAGAAATGCTTGAGGGCTAATACAGCAGCCTCTTAGTTGTTCTGCCTTCTCCAAGGAAGTTCTGTATCTTCAATGTCCAGGCAGGCTAGGTCTGCTAGGTCCCATCCCAGTCAGTGGAGGAAAGACGGGGAGGCACAGCCTTACTCTTAAGGGCACAATCTGGCAATGCACACATTATTCTATCACACGTACACACCTAGTTGAAAGGAAAGCTGCAAAATCTAATCTTTATTTTCAGTGGCCATGTGGCCAGATAAAAGTAAGGGGTTCTATTAGTAAAGGAAGAAGGGAACAATGGATACTGAGGGACAACTAGAGGCTTATACCACAGCGAACACTCTTCTTCCAGATGTCCACAAGCCTTATTCCCTCATTTCAAGTCTCTGCTCAAAGAGACCTCATAAATGACTTCTCTGACTACCCAGCATAAAATAACAACACTGTTCCCACCTTCCTCATCCTTCCTACCCTGCATTATTTTTCTCCACAGCATTTAATGCCATCTCATATAAATCTTTATTTGCTTATTGTCTATTTCCCCTGACTAGAAACATAAGCTCCATGGTGGCAGAGATTCTGATTGCTCTCTGCTCTAACCCCATCCCCTAGTGCTGGCACCAAGAGTAGGTAATTAGAAAATATTTGTGGAACAAATGCATAAATGTATAGCAATCTTCATTGATGAGAAAGGGGATCACCTCTGGAGTCAGACTGTCTGGATTAAAAACCTGACTCCACCACTCACTAGTTGTAGGGTATTTTGCCTCAGTTTCTTTTTTCTTTCTTTCTTTTTTTCTTTCTTCTTTCTTTCTTTCTTTCTTTTCTTTTCCTTTCTTTCTTTCCTTCTTCTTTTCTTTCTTTCTTTCTTTCTTTCTTTTTGTAAAATGAAAGTAATAGTATCTACCTTGCAGGGTTGCTGTAAGGATTAAATGAGTTAATGCCTGTAAAATGCTTAGAATAGAGCCTGGTCAATAATAAACACTTGATATAATTGATATGTTTTTGCTGTTTGTGGCACCCTACCAAATGCTGTTTACATAAAGGTGAACAAGTGCTCAGTGAATAGTAGTGCTCAGTGAGGGCAGGAATAAGGGCAGCCCTTTCTGGAAAGGGCAAAGAGTCACAGCAGGTCTTGAAGTTTATGGCCTTAAAACAACGGTTCTCTACACAGACAAGGACAGAAGGGAATCTGTTCAGTAGCCTCTACTGAACCCTCAATACCACTTAAAAATTGAATTATATTTTTTGCGTCAGTCCACTCTTCCATTCTGTGCAAATACTATTTCAAACCTGTACTCTCTCATCTTCCATTTTTTTGTTTTACTCTCCAATGATAATTTCACTTCAACTCCTATTAAAAAAAATTAGAGGAAACAGAAACAAGAGGATACACACACAATATATAGATAGATAGGTAAGTAGGTAGATAGATTTATTTTAAAGAACTGGCTCACATGATTGTGGGGGCTAGCAAGTCCAAAATCTGTAGGATAGGTTGCTAGAAACTCAGGCAGGAATTAATGCTGCAGTCTTGAGGCAGAATTTCTTCTTTGAGAAATCTCACTTTCTGCTCTTATGGTCTCCAACTGATTGAATGAATCCCACCCTCATTATTAAGAGTAGTTTTGTTACTTAAAGTTAACTAATTGTAGATGTTAACCACATCTATCAAATACCTTCACCGCAACACCTAGATTAGTGTTTGATTAAATAACGGTACTATAACCTAGCCGAGTTGACACATAACACTAACCATCACACATGATATTTAAAAGAAACTCTCTCAATCTCTCAATACCAATAAAAAAAACTTAGATCTGCTTTATCCATTCCTCCATCCTTCCTGTTACCAATAAGAGATGTTCCTCCTCTCTCTAAAGCCAAGCTCTAGACCTTTGCTCTGGAACCCTCTCTCCTGCCTTCACTTACTCAACAAATATTTATTGAGCATCAACTGTGTTGGGTACTATTTTAGATGTTTGGTTATATCACTCTACAGAGCAATAACATTGACAAAATTCCTGATTTATGACTTAGAGAATGTAAATTCTAGTGGGAGTTACAAGTGATAAATGATAAAAATGAGCCCCTTTACCCATTTCACCAATGGGTGAAGGGGACCAAAAGGTAAATAAAAATAAAAATAAATAGAACCTAGGCAGAGTATAATTATGAATCACGGACTGGCCAACAAACACATAGGATATGATTTAAAAGTCTCAATTTCCATAGAAATATTAGTGATCTTAATCTTCAACCTCTTCAGTAGAATCACATTTAGAGAACTTAAATCACTAATCTTGGGAAAGAAAATAATATCTTGAATCTGAAGGAAGAGAATTACCTGCAAAATTACCTGTTTAGATTAGATGATAAAACAAGCCTATTCCAAAAGTCTACACTATTTACTGTTTATGGGTGATAACAGTCTAAAATAGTCTTGCAGGAAAGAAAAAAATACAGTAATGCGTGTAAAACACTGCAGGAGACAATGCCAATATAAATAATTTTGTATAATCATGGTAGTATATAGAACAAATTTTATTAGAATCTTGATCCAGAATTAAAAAAAAAAACCAAAATAAGTTAATTATATAGTATGTGAGAAATGACAGTGCTATGGAAAAAAACAGCAGAATAAAGAGGATCAGGAGTGTCTGAAGGGAGGATAGGTTGCAATTTTAAATAGCGTAATCAGAATAAGCCTTAATAAAAATGAGACATCTAAGCAAAGACATGAAGGAAAGGAGGGTAGCCCTCCCCCTGTCTTTTGCTTGGTAAATTCTATTTCATCCTTCAGATCTTAGGTTCCAAATCACTCCTCTGGGAAGCTCTCCTTCATCCCCCACACAGGTTAGTACTACTGTATGTTCCCATTACAACACATATTTCTTCCTTGTGACATTCACCACAGTTGTGAGTACTTGTTCTATATTCACCTTCACCATATCTGTGTTAAGTTCCAAGAGAACAAGGATTGCATCTCTTTCATTCACCTCTGCATCTGCAGGGCTTAACAGTGTTGGTAAATACACTCACTCGGGTATTTGTGAAGTACTGAATATATGGACTAAAGTGGGACATACCCAAAAAAGGAAAAACAGAGTCCAGAATTAGCATAATGTGTCTGAGCACCACAAATAAATTGATCCTTTTATACCAAGGGTATGAGAATCAAAAACTGAGGAAAGAGGGTTGAAGATGAGGCCAGAGAGATCTTCTGGGACCTGATCACAGAAAGCCTCAGTTGTAACGCTAGAGTCTGAAGGTGACGGAAGGTGTTAGGTAGATGAGTACCATTATTTTTGTATTTTGCAAGAATCGCTCTCGACCAGTATGGAAAATGGATTGGTAGGTGTCTCCTAATAGCCATTCTCCTCCTCTTCCTTAGTAACAGAACTCCCAATTTTTAACTGGGTAAAAAAATGACTGGTAAGAATAAAATGACATTTCCCAGCCTCCCTTGTAACAAGGCCTGACCACATGACAAATTTCTGATGTGCAACTTTTCAGATGTGTCTTAAAGGGAGGAGGATATGCCCCTTCACCCACTCCCTGCTCCATTCTTCCCCTTGGAATGTTTGTGTGCAAAGTAAAGCTCCATCCTGGGTCACATGATTGAGAGTCATACCTTTGATACAACAAGCAGAAAGCTTAGGAGTAGCTTGGTTCTCGGATGACTGATGTCACACCAGTCTTGGATTAGATTTTTACTTGAAAAAGTTTGTGAGCCACTGTCATTTTTAGTCTCTTGTTACATATACCTTAGCTAAATGCTAACTAATCAAAGGGGTCCAGGCTCAAGGAAGAAGCTGTTAGGTGACTGCTGCTGTAATCTATACAAGAGCTGAAGAAAGTTCGATCCAGGTTCCGAGAGCAGAAGAGATGCGCTGCCATCAGGCCATCAGGCCGCTAGTGCCACAGGCGAAAGTTTGATCAAGGTAGTGACAAAGGACATGGAGAGAAAAGAAAGCGTTCAAGAAATATTTAAGCAGAATTATAATGCTTAGGAACTGAGTGGAAAACTTAGAATGACTGATTTGCTCCAGATGGAAGCTTTCAGGTGTTGACTGATCTGTGACTATTAAGGGCAGAAGATACCAACCAGTGAGATTAGGCATGAAAAACACCTCTAAATCACTGGCAAAACATCAAAAGTTAAATGCAGACTCGTTTCTGTCTCTTCCGATATTCAGCCTTTCCCTTCCTACGTAAATAGTAGACTGAGCTGGGAGGAAACTGCGAACTGTTCGTTCAACAAATATTTACCAAGCACGTATTATGTGCCAGGGACTGTGATAAGGGTACAATGGTGAGCAATACAGCCATGGACTGTGATCTCACGGTGCATGTAATTACCAACTGTTAGAAGTGCTACATGCCACAAACATGAGGAATTATGGAGCTGGAGTCTGGGAAGAGTTATGTGAGGAAATAGCATTCACACTAAGTACTCAAGAATGAGTAGGTAAAGTGAGGGGAAAGCACTGCAAGCCAGGAAATGGTGCAAAGGCCCCGAGATGGAATGGTACCTGACAGGTTAGAAGAATGGAGACGGCAGTGTGGTGAGAGCACAGAGAGGCAGCAAGTGAGGTGCAGCTCAATTCAGTTCAACAAACAATACTGACAGTCCAGTGTTTGATAGTCCATAAGATAAAGCTGAGGTGGGAGGGATGGGATCGTGCACGGTCTCAGAGGTCACATGTAGAATGCGTTCTTATCCTAAGAATGGGAAGCTATTGTGAGATTTTAAGCCTCAGTTTGTGTTTTCTGGCCTATGAATGGAGAAGAGATTGGAGGGATGCAGAAGTAGATATGAGGTAAAGTAGCAATTGCAGTAACACTGTTGGAAGAATGTAAAAATGGGGAGAAGCAGATAGAATCAAGGGATATTTAGAAACGTAAAACGTAAACAGATGGGATTTGGCAACTGAGTGAGGTTTCTATCTTCTGCAACTGGAGGAGTACTAGCTATAGGAGGAAAGCTGATGAGGAAAACATGCTGAGTTGGGGATATTTTTGAGACACTGAAGTGGGAATGTCAATCAAGTAGCTCAGAGGAGAGATCTAGGAGTAACTGAAGCTGAGTGCGGAGGACACAATCCTAGAAAAATGAGAAAGAAGAGGCCCTAAAGAAACCTTTAGATGTAAAGGCTGGAAGCAGGTGAGCCTCAAAGGAGGCTATAAAGCGTGGTGAAAGTAGTAGTAGAATCATGAGTGGGTCACAGACACCAATGAAAGACTGCCAATGGTGAGGAACTAGTCAATAGTTCCAGATGCTACTGAGAAGTGAAGTAAACTGAGGACTGGGAAATCAGGGATATGAGTCATTTGGTGGGCCAGGGTGACCTCATCAAGAACAATTTCAATAGAATAAATATTGTAGAAGTCAAAATAGACTGGGTGGAGGAATGGGAATAGAGAGAGCCACAGTATCCAAATGTTTTAAGAAGTTAAGCTGTGAAGTGGAAAACAATAGGATGATAGCTGGAGGGGAAATAAGGTAGTGGTTTGTTTTAACAGGAGAGTCTTTAGCATGTTTGAACAATGGTGACAATATAGTAAAATAGGAAAAAGTTAGAGATTCCCAAAGAAAGGACTAGGATTCAGAGCAGAAATAGGCACTGGCTTTGAGGCACGTTTGCCCTATTTAGATGGAGGGAAAGAATGATGCAGGTATAGGTGGGTGACCAAGTTGTGTTGTGAGATTTTGTGGGAACTCCTGATAGCTTCTACTTTTACCTATGAATTAAAAAATAAGGTTACTTGCAGAACACTGAAGAGAATAGTGAGGGTAATAAGAGGCTTAAGAATACTGATTTGAAGTAGTCATTGCAGGGAGCAGTGACTGGAAAAATCTAGTGGGATTATAGGGGTTGTGTCTCCATTTGATGCTGGTAACCATGAATTCATAGTGATATAAATCTGCTCTATAGTGATTTCCTTGGGCTTTTAGCTAGCTGTCCAAATGCAGAGACAAATGTCTCATTTTATCTGAGTCCAACAAAGAGATGACAAAGAAATTTAGTCTGTTCCAAGAGAATTAACTGGAATTTAAGCTGGACAAGAATCTAAAGACAGAAGGTGTTAATGGAAAGTAGAATCAATGGCTTGAATGCTCCAGTGAAATCAAAGAACAATAGTAAAGGAATATATCAATAAACAAAGTAAAAGGAATACAGTCAGTAAATAAGATGCTAGTAATAGTGTTTTAAAGATGGAGCAGTTTGGGGTAATGACAATGGCCAGGACATAACTAAGGGAGTGGGTGGCTAAGACAAGAGTGGAAATCATTGGAGACTGAGGCAAGGAACTAAGAAACCAAAATACTGAATGGACTGTCTGGTAACATTAAAGTATCAAGGGGTTGTTATAGGAAGACCAAGGGCTAGCTATTTTGAGGAAAGTAGGAGAGCTGTGGTTACTAAGGACAAGTAATGAGAGAGGGTGGTATAGTTGAATAGGCTCAAAGGAATCAGACTTTACAAAGTAGGCCGTTAAGTTCTGAAGCCACAATGGCAATACCAACTCTGTCTCCAATATGTATTTGTGTTAAGAGAGCTCTGTTAACTATATTCTTGTGTTGTGCTTAAAACATCACACTGCTCTCATTACACCAATGATACCACTTTATGGCAAGACCTGAGGGAGATGTCAGTGATTATAAAAGATGGATAACAGGAGTAGGGTTTTTCTCCTAAGTACTGAACATGTTTATAAACAGAGAGAAAAGAAGACGTTAAAAACTTAAGGGATTAACTAATGGATTACACTGAAGGATACTTGTTTTTCCAAGCCTAGGGACAGGCTGGGTGCAGATGAGCAAGCAAAGATAAACTCTAGAAATTCAAAGAACATAGCCTCTAGAGTCAAGACAGTTCTTGTTCTTAGCCCTTCTCCAGCAAGTAGTAATTATGTGACATGGAAACACAGACAATTCACAATGGAAATTTACTGCAAGGATACACACAAATGTCCATGTGGAAGAGTCCTTCCACCAGCACCACAGTATTCCAGGTCCCCATTACCATCTTAGATTGGTTAAGTTCACAAGCTGTTTTAGCTGTAGTTATGCTTTCCAAGGAGAGAACTTTATTGGGTAGACACAAAGCTACTCAGTAGGGAAGTTTCTGGTCAGCAACTTATATGTTCCTAGCAAAACCTTCTGTTCAAGATTTAGGAGCTAAAGAGGCAAAAAGCTGTTTGGAGCCACTTTTCTCAAGAGGTTAACTATGTATAAGACAGGGTTCTGGTACATTCTGGATTCTTGCTTCCTCATCCATTAAGTGGAGATAATATCTCTTACTTGTAGTTTTGCTATAAAGATTAAAGCAGGACATTTATCAGTATCAGGACCCATACAAATTGGGTGGCTCAATGGATATTTTGAGAGGCAGCCTGGTGTAGTAAAAAGTACATGGATTTTAAAGTCAGATCTGTATCTGTAAGGGTCTGCTACTAGACAATTTCAACTTCCTGATCCACACAGGGGGGAAAAATGTCTGCTCTGTGGGTGGTTGTAAAGAGTTTTTTTTATTATTGTGGGAGCCAATGTTTAAGAGCTTCCATTTCCTCTGTAAAAAATGAAACATGGTCACCTGATGGGGAATAGTTGGACGTGAAGTGGGGGATAAGGAGAACAGTGAAGGTGTAAAATAATTGCCATGGTGATTAGGAGATGAAATACACCAGGAAGCCACAAAGGGTTGCTTGTTGGTAGTGAGGGTTTGGTTGAAATTGGAGACCTTGAATATTTAGTGCCGTTCATTACACAGCTGTGTTTTTCTCTAGCAGTCTGAATGGAGGAACAGAAGAGATAAAAACAGCTGGAATGATACAAAAAGGACATTAAGGGAGGCAAGAAAATGCGGTGATGGAGCAACAGGCCATTCAGACTGCTGAATACAGAAGTAAATTTCACAAGGAGGGGAATAATGAGAGAAAAATGGGGAGACTCAATATGGAAATAACAAGGACAGCGGGAACAATGTAGGGTAGAGGATGGAAGAGCTGAAATTATAGACATGCAGGTAACGATAAAGCGGTCCCAAGGATTTGCTTTATCCCTTTTTCCCCATAACCACCATCGTCTACTTCTCCCTTGGGCTTCTGTCCCTCAGGTCTGGCTATATTGCAGAATATGGTCCCCCAAGTTTCCCCTTTCTGACTGCTCCTGAAGAAAAGCACACAGACCTTGGTGTAAAGGCTTTACCACTCATCCTGGGGTAGAGAGAAAATAGTAAGAAAGTAACAACTTGGGAAATGGTTGAAGTTCCAGAACACCCCAAAATTCTTAGAGGTTTCATCTCTGTTCTGGGGCTACTGACTTCCCAGGAGGCACTGCCTAAATACCTTGTCCGTTCTTTCTTTTTTTTTTTTTCTTCTGTCTGTGATTTCTTTATCTGTTATCCTTGGTTATCTCCTTTACCTACATCTAGCAGAATTCCTTAGAGTCCACAAAAAGAGTTATGAATGGAAAAAAAAAAAAAAAAGAGTTATGAATCAATGTACACCTGGCTCACAAATGAGCCATTTAAGTCAGACAGATTTAAGTGAAGGACAGCTAGAAAGAGGTCTCATTTTTCTCTGCCATCTGGGCAGGAATCAACTTCCTGTTGATGTTACTAACATTAAAACTGTACCCACAGACCTTGCTTTAACCAGGTGCCTGGGAATGTTAAGGTTTTCCTTCTACACAGAGAAGGCAATTTCTCCACTGCCAGGGCTGAAGCCAACAGATATGCACTAACTGACAGAATAAAGGATGGTGCCAATACAATGGGCAAAGCTTCCCCGCCCAGAACATAAACCAAAGAGAGTAAAAGCGGGTTTATTGGCTCCAGGAAAAGGAGCAATAGTACCCAGCTCTCAGGAAACCCCTCGCTCTATATACAGGCTGCATCCAGCCCAAGGTCCACTGGCTCCTTCAATTTGAGGGTCCATCCAGTGCCTCCCTTCCTGGGGCTGGGGAGGGCTAGCTGCCTGATGGTGAGGTTCCGGACTGTTTAGCAGCAACACCAGGCCCAGCTGAGGCAGCCTCGTAGTCTGCGATGCGGCGTTGTACCAGAGCAGGCATGAGCTGCACATAAGCGGCCATGAGGCGGTGGTTGGAATGGATCAGCTTCCCAGCACAGCTGTGCAAACAGGCTTCCTGGAAGGAAGACAGGGTGAAGTAGAGGCCAAAGGTGTCCTGTCGGGTCCGTCTCCTTCCTTCCCATCCCTAGCCTAGGGGCGAGGGTCGTGGAAAGGCCAGGGCCAGAGGCAGGGGAAGTCGGGGTGGGGAACAGTCTACGGCGAACCTCCCTACAGAGTTCCCCACCTAACCTCCTCAGCATCCAGAGCTCGGTGGTGCAGGCTGGGCACGCAGCGCTGGAAGCAGAGTTCCGTCATCCGATTGTAGACCAAAAGGAAGTCCCGCAACTAGGAGAAAAGGGGACAAAGAACTCAGCGATACAGGGGCACCTCGAGGCCGCGTCGCTTGAGGTTTCCCAGGACCGCACGCCACAACCCGACGTTCCCAGCCCTCGGATATCCAGCCAAATGGACAAGGGTGCTAGCTGAACTTATGGCCCTGCAGCGACTTAGCACTCACGTTTCTCAGCTGCTGCTGCTGCTGCTGCTGCTGCTGCTGGGGCTCCATCGTGCCACCGCGCACAGTACGTCACTTCCCTACAGCGTCTTGGAAACGCCCCGGAAGTGCTCTCTCCTGGCTCCCCAGGGACTGAGGGGTTGGCTCAAGGATCGCCCGGCCCCCGGCAAACGTCATTTCCGCCCTTAGAATCTGCGACGTGGCCGGCTTCTTCTGCCCGGGAGGGGACGTAACTTCCGCCGAGTCCCTGACCTGCTGCTAGGATCGCGACGGGAACTGGAGCCCGAGGTCCCCGCGCGGCCCGGGCCTGGCGCCCTGAGGGGAAGAGCGGCCCGGCCCGAGGTGAGAAGGACATACTTGGGCGAGGGGAAGTTGAACGCACGAAACTGCCCTGAGGGAAAGATGCCACTGAGCCCTGGGGAAAGGATGAGGACACACCTGATGCCCAGGTGTATGGGGGGGGCGGGGACTGACACACCTGGGGGACATAACTGACTTTGGAAGGGATCACTATGTTCTGGGAAAAAGAGGCTTTTTCCAGAGGCCGAGAACATACACCAACTGATTCAACTAAGGCCTGGGGGGGAGGGCCCGAGGAAGGGGAGGTGCATGGGATGGAGGAGGGGGAGACCACCTGAAGGAAAGGGGAAGAAACACTAAGGGAGTGTGAAAGGTCAAGCAATGGAGAGCATACCTGAATGGGAGGAGTAGGCTCCTGAGCCTTGGAAAGGGGTTAATCTGATGGGGGGAAACAGCTGCATGGGGATAAGTTCCAAGACAGCACAGACCTTATCTCTCTTGGTCACTGCTGTGACCTCAAATAATGCATGACACATAGTAGGCACTTATTCAATGTCTGTTGAATGATTGAATGCATGAATGATCACCTGAATCCTGGTGGGGTTGGGGGTTCATGAGAAGACATCTGGGGCCTGGGTGTGCATGTGGAAAGATACGCACCTTGGAGGGGAGAAATACATATCCATGAGAAGAGGAGTGGTGTCCCAACCCCAGAATACTCAAGTCTTGGGACAACCCCCAAAATCTCTGAAATGGTGGGGGAGACCTTTCTTTCTGGAGTACTGGCCAGTTTCCAGAACTGTCTGTGTTGGGCTTTGCAGGGCGCTGGGGTGGAGACTTTGACTCCAGTCCCTTCCCTAGCCATGACGGACGGGATCCTAGGGAAGGCAGCCACAATGGAGATCCCCATCCATGGGAACGGTGAAGCTGGGCAGCTTCCTGAGGATGATGGGCTGGAGCAGGTGCTTCTGTTTGATTCTTCTCCATATTGTTTCAATTTAGGAATCCTAAATCAAAAGCCCTGGGCTCTCACCCCATTCCATTAGTTTTCCCCTAACTTGTTTAACTCCCTCCAATCTTTTTACAAATCTTCATTCTGATTCTATGCAGACTTCCCTTGTGTGCTCTCTCTGTGATGCTTCAATCCAAGCTTGTTCTCACCCCCCAAATGCTTCAGCTGCCCCAATGTTCCTGAAGCCCCCCTCTTCTCTGGCCTATAGGACCTCCAGCAGGTGATGGTATCAGGACCCAACCTCAATGAAACCAGCATTGTGTCTGGTGGCTATGGGGGCTCTGGTGATGGACTCATCCCCACAGGTATGAATGATCAGAACAGGACAGGAAGTTTGAGTGGAGAGAGGGAGGGGAATGGTTCTGGGGAGTATAGGATATGTCTAAGATAGCTTGAATTATGTCTGGAGATCTTGGGAACTTCTGCTAGTATGAGCAGGGTTGTCCAACTGCTCCCACTTGCCATTTAGCCCCTGAGATGTGACCATTTGTCCTTTCTCTGCTGCTACCACTCGAATCACATTAAGAACTCTGTTTCAAAGAAGTTCTCCCTGCTTCGGAGCTTGAGACTGATTTGGATCTCTGAAGCTTCTCAGAGTTTTGCTTTAGACTCTAAAGTTTAGAGAAGCAAATACCCTTGAATCTCACACTGACTAGGATTCCACATGAGAATGTCAGTGAGGTTTCCTGTTATCAGCACCCACTGTCCTTGACCTGCCATTCCATTCTCAGCATATTTTCTTCCATTTTCTCTGCCCCTGTACACCAGCAACTCCCTCCCCCCACTCCAGCCCCCATCACCACCTCAGAAGGAGGCCAGATATATATTGGGATTTGGGTCTCAGGGCACAAAGTATGAGTTCTTCCTAGTGAGTAGGAGAATCTCATTGTCTCTAGTTTCTGCTACTTCAGGGAAGTCATTTTCATATGCTGGGTGGGAGGTATGGGTGGAGCTACAAAGATGTCTGGTCCTATCTGAGAGAGGCTGGTGTCAGAGAACTTGGTTCTTTAGGGTCTGGCCGCCATCCATCTCACAGTACCACTCCTGCTGGACCTGGAGATGAGGTGGCTCGGGGCATCGCTGGAGAGAAGTTTGACATTGTCAAGAAATGGGGCATCAACACATATAAGGTGGGATTTAAGCACTTTTCCCTTCCCCCAAACTTCCCCTGGGTACCTTTTCCCCATCTTCCAGATGCCACTATCCCATCTATGGCTGAGACTAGGAGTGTGGGGATGATAGGGTCAATACCTGTTTGGGGGGCAGAGTGCTAGGGTCTCTGACCTATTCCCCCACTTCCCAATCAGTGCACAAAGCAGCTGTTATCAGAGCGATTTGGCCGAGGCTCCCGGACTGTGGACCTGGAGCTAGAGCTGCAGATTGAGTTGCTGCGTGAGACGAAGCGCAAGTATGAGAGTGTCCTGCAGCTGGGCCGGGCACTGACAGCCCACCTCTACAGCCTGCTGCAGACCCAGCATGCACTAGGTGACGCCTTTGCTGACCTCAGCCAGAAGTCCCCAGAGCTTCAGGTGCCTTGGTCAGGCCAAAGAGGGTGGGGGGACTGGGCCCGGGCCCTCCCAGGCAGTCAGCCCTCAGCCTCCCTCCCTCCCTCCTGCAGCCCAGAGGGAGAACCCCTCCAGGGTAGGCCCAGCCCTACCCCCAGCAGCACTCACCCGTGGAGGCAGCCTAAGGGTTTGTACAGAGGTTCAGAAGTTGGAGGGGTGGGGGAGGCGGCACACTAGATGCCTCACAAGTAACCCTTCTCTGCATCAGTGCTCAGCCTAATCAGAGCCCCTCCCTTGCCTGCTGCACTAGCTTTCCCTGTTCTAGTCCTGTGAACTTATCTGAGAACCCCACTCCCACATTCCTACCCCAGCCATCTCTGGGGTGGCCCCACTAACTTTCTGGCTAAGAGAGCCTTTGCCAGTTTCCATGGCTGTTTCCTCCCTGGGGAGGAGGGGAATGAGGGCCCTATAGCTTTAGTCAGGTAGGAACTGTTGCTCAAGGCCTGTCCTCCCTTCCGCCCTCAGGAGGAATTTGGCTACAATGCAGAAACACAGAAGCTGCTGTGCAAGAATGGAGAGACACTGCTAGGGGCTGTGAACTTCTTTGTCTCTAGCATCAACACATTGGTCACCAAGACCATGGAAGACACACTCATGACTGTCAAACAGTATGAGGCTGCCAGGTGTGGGCACCAGCAGGGCCTAGAGTTCTGGGAGTTGGCTGGCATGGGTGGAAGTTTGAGCTTTGGGGTCATAAGAACTGAGGAAGGAAAGGAGAGTATGTGTGGAGGACACTGGGGTGGAGACCAGCCTGTATCACCCCTTCCCCAGGCTGGAATATGATGCCTACCGAACAGACTTAGAGGAGCTGAGCCTAGGCCCCCGGGATGCAGGGACGCGTGGTCGACTCGAGAGTGCCCAGGCAACTTTCCAGGCCCATCGGGACAAATATGAGAAGCTGCGGGGAGATGTGGCCATCAAGCTCAAGTTCCTGGAAGAAAACAAGGTGCCAACCCCACCCCTTTAATCCCAGCCCACCTTCCCATCTGTAACACTGACCTTCTATCCCTGACACCCTCCCCAGTACTGGATGGGGGAAATGCAGCCTGGCTAAGGGGTGGGATCTTCCCCCAGCCCCTTCACCCCCTGGACCTTCCTAGTCACCCACCCTCCAATCCCTGGCCCTTTTCTATTGGAGGATTTGGCTGCTGATCCCAGGAACATAACTGGGAAAAATCATCCCCTGAGCTGGGGTACCAGAACCCCAAGCCCAGCAAATCAAGTCAGGTTTCTCCCATCAGACTGACCCTTATCCTTTGACTCCCTTAGTGGAGGTCAGCCCCCACCCTAAAAGCACCATCAGAGCAGAATCCATGTACCCCTGGTCTGGGCTCAGGCTCAAGAAGGGCATCTGAGTCCAGTCTCAGCTGACCCTGCTGGACCCCCAGATCAAGGTGATGCATAAGCAGCTGCTGCTCTTCCACAATGCCGTGTCCGCCTACTTTGCTGGGAACCAGAAACAGCTGGAGCAGACCCTGCAGCAGTTCAACATCAAGCTGCGGCCTCCAGGAGCTGAGAAGCCCTCCTGGCTAGAGGAGCAGTGAGCTGCTCCTAACCAAACCTGGCTATCAAGAAGGACATTGGGAGAGGCAGTCCCAGGGTGGGGGAGATTGGACATGGGACATCCCTTGCCACCTGCCCTCTGGCTTGGGTTCCCTTTCCCTGGCTGGGGCCTGACACCAGTTTTGCCCACGCTGCTGTGGGTAGGGTGGGGGCTTGCAGGCCCAGCAGCTGCTGCCCTGTCCTTTATCTTCCTGGCCACTGGGCTTCATTCCCAGATCTTTTCCTTCCACTCCACAGCCAAAGGCTATGACAGAACCACTCCCTGGCCAATGGCATTACTCCTCAGGCCTGTCCCCAGATCCTGGGGTGTGCCCCCTGACCAATGGCAGAGCCTCAAAAGGCCCTGTCAGCCAATGGCAGCTCTTCTTGGGCTCCCCTGGGCCATGATGTTGCCTCCAGTACCCTTTGTCCCTCCTCTATGCGTCCCCCATTGCAGAGAAGGGGACTGGGACCAAAGGGGTGGGGATAATGGGGAGCCCCATTTCTGGTCCTGCATCTGAATGGGCTTCCCCTCACCTACCCACCCAGTTTAATTGTGCTTAGAGCCCTGGAAGATTGGGACCTAGCACTAGGAATAAACCTTTCATAAAAGCAGGCCCAGTGAGGTCAATTTGTGGGGGGACTCTAGGAGGGCGGGCTGGGTGGAGAAATGCTCAGTCTAATCATACACCAAAATCCTGTCAAGCCAGAAGAGCAGAGGCCAGATAGCTGGAAGTCACAGGTTTCAGGAACAGTCTGAGAGCCTACTCTTCCCCCAGCCCCAGCTGGAGCCAAAGCTTTATTTGCTCTTCAGACCAGCACTGAGATAGCTATGGTCTTAAGAGCACAGGGCCTAGAGGGGGTTGGGCCCACTGACCTTCATCAGCCATTCATTCATAGAGCAAATATTTACTGAGTGCTTTTATTTGCCAGGCACTGCTCTAGACCCCGGGGATACATCAGTGAATAAAACACAGTCCCTTCCCGTATTGCTTAAGGCCTAGTGGGGGATAGAGACATGTAACCAAGCAACTACAATGCAGTGATGAGTACTAGGATACAGAAGTTCAGGGAGCTGTGGGAGTGCAGAGGAGGGGCGTCTAGCCAAGACTGGAGTGGAGATGGGCTATCACCTTGAAAACTAAGACCTGAACGGCAAGTAGACACAGTCAGGCAAAGAATAGAAGAGCAACCTAAGCAAAGAGGCCAGCATATGTGAAGGCCCTGATAGGACTTGGGAGGAATTCAGTTTGGAATGAAAAGTGGAAGGGAGTGGCTAGAGAAGGACTACAGAGGTGAGGCAGTGAGGGGTCACACTGGGCCTGTTCAGGCTTATGATTAAGGACTTTTGCCCTTAGGAGAAAGGGAGCTGTCAAGCTTTTTCAAGCACGAGTTTGATGACATGGGGGAAATCTAAAGTTGAGGAAAGTAGTCCTCATGAGGCTTGAAATAGTGTTATACAGACCCAAGCCCCCTCACACTGGGTAGTCTAGTAACCCTGGCCCCAAACCCAAAAGCAAGCATGAATCCTGAGGCTCATTCACAAGCATTGGAGTACCTGTGCTGGGTGCCCGAAGTCAACATGCGGATGAGAGGTTGAGGGTGCACCCAGGTGTTGAGCCCATATCAAGCTTGTTTGAGGCAAGAAATCTCCCCGATGGCACTTTGATTCAGTCAGTGCCCAGGTACCATCACTTCTGTGCTCCTTGACCCAGGAGAGCCCCAGAATTTTTCAACATTGTCCACTACCTCTCTGGAGGGCTGAAGGAAGAAGACAACCCAGTCAGCAGGTTCTCAGCCCTGAGATCCATGCAGCCTGATTTTGTTCTTTGCCACAGATACTGCAGCTCCCAGGCAGCCTTTCTGGGGTTGACTCAGCCTGCAGCCGTCTGACTGGGGCTTGATTATTAGGTTGGGTGCTTCACATACAAAGCCCCACTTTGTGGCCATTGGGGACTTCCAACATGAAATACGGTACTGAATCTCCAGGTGACTGGAGGCAGGCTCTAAAGCAGAGCTCAAACTGAGCTAAGGGCCCTCAGTTTCTTCCCCTGTAAAACACAGCTAATAAGAGAAGATGCCTATTACGATTATGAGTATTAAAGGAGACACTATATGTAAAGTGATTCGTTATGTTTCTGGCACATAATAAGCACTCGGTCCCTGTTAACTTTATTATAGTTTTTATTATTTTCCACTGGGGCTTCTTTTCCACAATGCAATGATTCTGAATTGCTCTGGTTTTTGGAGTGTGGAAGGGAATCGCTGGATGGTCGGAACCGTAATCTCCTCGCGAGGGGGCTCCTGAGGGAGGGCCAGGCACACAGCCAAATCCAGTCCCCCAACCTTTCACCCCGTCCGCCCCTTCTCCTAGCGCTCTGGGTACTGCCCTTCCACCTGGGGGGCCTTACGCCGCCCAGGGATCCGTGCCGAGGTACAGACTATATCCGTGTCCCCCTCCGCAGTAGAGAGCACACTAGCATATTCCGAAGGTGCCCCCAAGAAAGACGGGAGGGCCCGGACCGGCTCCCAGAGTCCGAAATCTCTGCTGCCCAGCTGCGTTTTCTGGACGGAGCCTCAGCCCAGTCCCTGAGACCTACTACGCCGCCCTGCCCCAGAGCGGTCGGGAGCCAGAAGCCGCTGGCAGGGATCGGGGACCCGGGATCCGGTTCACGCGGCTGTCTGGCGGGCCGGCCGGCGGAGGCAGCTCCTGCAGGAGCCTCCAGGGAGTTGGGAGAGCAGGGCGGGTAGGGTAGAGGCGGGCGGGTAGGGTAAAGGCGGGCGGGGCCTCCGCGGCGGTGGGCGGGGCGTGGGTGGGTCTTCAGCACCCGAGCCGCCCCCTCCCGCGGCTGGTCCGCAGCCCCGCCCCGGCCCCTCCCTCCGGCCTGTGCGGCGGGTCCGGCAGCGGCGCCGGCGCGGGGACAGGCGGAGGCGCGGGACGTGGGGCGGCGCCGCGGGCAGGGCCGGGCGGACGGGCGCTGGCAGCGGGGGCAGCGCCGCGGGCCGCTCCGAGTGGCCGCAGTCTGGGCCTTGGTGCTCCCATCCTGCTCCGCCGCGGTGAGTGCGACGGGCGGCCCCCAGGGTGCATTTGTGTCCCTGTCTGCCCGGCTGCGGGTCCAAGTCCGAACGGCGGTGTGTCTGTCCGAGTGTCTGTGGGTGGGGGCACAGATGCTTTTCAAAAGCTGTGTCTGTCTCTGTCCACGTGAGGCGTGTCCGTGTCCCTGAGAGCAGTGGGGGGATTCTTCGGGCTGTGGCTGCTCACGTGAGGTCCATGTTTGAGGGGGGAGGCGCGGGTGGATGGGTGATGGTTCCTTGGAGGAGCGCGGGGTTTGGGAGCTTGTGTATGTAGGCGGAGGGTGTCGAACGCTGAGGCCGAGGGTGGTGGTGCTGTGGCGGGTGGGGTTGCTGAATGGGACTCCGGAATCTTGTGGCCCAGCTTGTCTGAAGGGTTCCTTTCTCCCTGATGCAGACACTTCCACCCCTGGCTCCCCCCTCCATCCTCTTCAGGCACCCAGAAACCCACCAGCCAGGGTGGAGGACACTCTTTTCCTCCTCCAGCCCTGCTCCCTTGACAGGGAGCCTCATCCGGAGGCTGCTTGTTGTAGGAAAGGACCCCTCTGATTCCCCTTCAGCCTGGGCCCCGTGTGGAAGACCCCAGGCCCCTCCCTGGTTCTAGCCTCCTCCCTTCTGGACTTGGCTTCAGATCCTGGGCTGCAAACCTGCAGGGACAGATGGTTGCAGGTTGGAGGGGCAGGCTGCACCCCAGGGAGGTCGGTCTGACTGAAGGCAGGTCCTGGGCTTTTTCCTGGTGTGGGGGTCTCTGATGTGGACAGCATAAACCCAGGACTAGCCCCAGTAGGAAGATGAGATCTGGGAGGTTGGAGTGGGTGCAGAGGTCTTTTTCACAGGTCTTTCCCTGTTTGTCTGTCCAGCTCACCAATGCCCATTCATCCCCTAAGTAGGGCTCTGATTCGCTGCAAAATTGGAATCAGAGCTGCAGGCCTGACAGGTGCCCTGCCTCTCTTGGTTTGCATGCCTCCAGTGACAGAGCACTTACTACCTTATGCTTTGGAAGAGCTTTTTTATGTTAAGTAGAGGTCTTTTTCCTTGGAACTTTGTTTACTTGTCTTGTTATTGCCTGTGCTTTTGCCTCTCTGTCTGGTGAGAGGGAACTGCAGTGATTTAAACATGGCCCTCCTGTCACCAGCATATACTGAGCACCCTCTGTGTGCCAGGTGCTGCCTCAGCCACTTAGGGGACAATGGCATTCTTGCTGAGAGAAAAGCTTGAGCAAAGGCCCATAGTTGTGATAGTACAGCCCGTGTTCAGAAAAACAGAGCAAAACCATATGGTTAGAGTAGAGGGTGCCCAGAGGGAGTGTCATGGGTGCCCTAAACTTAGCAAACATTTATTTTGGAGGGGAGGTGGGGGCAACTGCAAATACCCTCTAACACACCTAGCCTTACTGTGGAAACCAGCAATCAAATCCTCAAGGTGGGATTTAATCATGGCACATAATACAGTCTGTAGGGACCTTTGGCTGGAAAGAGAACTTTGGGAATCACAGATTTGGGGAACAAAAAGACCCCCCTCCAATCCCAATTTACAAGTAAGAGGATGGAGTAGAAACTTGCCCAGAGTCTTACTTGCATTAGTGAGATTAGTGATAGAGTCAAGACTAGCTCCTTTTAACTTGGTTACATTTTAGAGGCAGAATCAAGGATATAGTCATAGCTAGTATCTGAAAGGTAAAAGAACAGGAAGAATTGAGAACATTCCCAGGGTTCTGGCTCGTGTGGCCAGGTGGATGGTGGTACCTTTTATTGAGATGAGAAACACCAGCAGGAAGAGTAGGTTAAGGGAAAATGAATTCAGTTTTAGGCTAATCTCTATGCATCATCCATGTAGAGATGTCCAAGATATGGTTGGGTATATGGGCCTGGTGTTCCAGAAAGTTTTCTGCACAGGAGATAAGGCTTTGGGAGTCGAGTGGATGGTAACTGAAACCATGGGAGATGATGAGATTTCCCAGGCAGAGTATGAAAGCCTGCAGAGTATAAAGCCCTGGGGAGTTAGACATTTAAGGAATGGGCAGGGAAGGCACAGCCAGAGAGGCAGGTGGAGAATCCATATCAAGCGGATCATGAAAACATCTAGTACAACCTCTGCCCTTTTGAGTCTTGCTCTCTTGCCCCAACTGGTCCATGTTTCTTAATTTTTCATGCTTCTTTTCCTTTACGCACTGTTTTCCCAGTGTACCTATCAAGCTCCTGCAAGACTCAGCTCATATATCCCTTCCTCTGGAAGCCTTCTTTATTCTCCTCCACCACCTTCAGAGTTAGAGACTTCCTCCTTGTTTCGGGCACAACAGTTTGAATATGTCAGTATCATGACACTTAGCACATTATAGTTATGTATTTCCATGTCTCTTTCCCACACTAGTCTGAGAACTTGTGAGGGTCAGGGAGTGCATCAGTTTCAGCTTTGTGTCTCCAGTTCCCAGGTTAAGAACCTGGTCCAGAGTATGCCTGGGGCAGTCAGATTGTTTGCTAGGTTGATCAGCTGATTGGATGCTTCATCCACCTGCTCAGTCTGGCAGTGGTGGGGGAGATGGCCCTGTGAATTTCATCACTTTCCTTCCCTGTCAATCTTACTGAAAGGATTCCTGGGCTTTCAGGACTTTACCTCCTCCAGGGATTTTTCTGTTCCAGAGAAACCCCCCAAAACTGTAACCTGCAGTCATTGTCATTTTGCTGAGGTCTCAAATGATCAAATGCACTTGGGGGTTAGTGTACAGGAGTGAGTCATTTTAAGAAGCAAGTGAGCTGGCCTCTTGCATCATTTTTTAACAATGCCTTGGTCACCTACCTCTAGCCACAGCTGTGTAAATCATGTGTCCTGGGACTCTCGTGAGGTTGTAGAAGGAAGTCGTGGGGGAAATTGGAAGCTGTTTGAGAATTTGGAGAAACTGAAAAGCCTTGAAATATATCCTTTGTAGATGCCAAGGATCTAGTGGAGTCAGCACTGGCTTTCTTCATTTGCTCACAATCAACTTCCTTCTCAGCCCTCTGGATCTGGCTTCCTCTCTTCCAGCCTCTGGAAACCATACTCCCTAAAGCTAATGACAGCTTCTTTTCGGCTTTAGATCCTAGGGCCTCCCTGCCGCATTTCACAATGAAGGTTGTTCCCTTATTCATGAAGCTTCTTCTCCCTTGGTCTTCACGATGTCTCACCTTCCTGGTTTCTCCTGCCTCTCGCCACACCTTTTCAATTTCTTTACAAGCAAGCTTTGTTTCCTGGCCTATCCCTTAAATGTTGAGGTTCCTCGGGGCACAGTCACAGGCTCTCCTTTCTCTCCTTACACTCTGTCTGAGTGATGTCAGCCAATTCCATGGCTTCAGGCACCATCTCTACACCAATGACTCCCAAATCACTGCCTCCAGGCCGACCACTTTCCGAGGCTCCGGCCTGTCTTTTCCACTGCCAGCCAGACCTCTCCATTCACATGTCCCATAGCCACCTCAGATTTGTCTTAGGAAAACACTGAACTTTTCATCGTTTCATCCAGCTGCTCCTCTTCCAGAGTTTCCAAGCCAGAAAACTAGGGATCATCTCCAATTCTTTCTTCTCTGTCTACTCTTGACATTCCACCAGCCAGTCATCAAGTTCTGTTGATTCTTCCCTATGAAATCTACTTCTCTCTACCTCCCCTTTGCTACTCCCCTAGTCAAGGGCCACCATCACCCCTCCTGTGGAATACCATGCAGTCTCACCTTCCCCCTGGTGACCCTTCTAAACTGTTTTTCACACAGCTGTCAAAAAGTGACTCTTGGGGCTCTATTAGATTATACTTAAACCCTTTCTACCCACCTGCCTCCACTCCCCTACCCTCCCACCCCCCATCCCAAGGTTTCCCATGCTCTTTGGATAAAGCCTTAATCCCCAAGCAGAGAAGAGTAAAGCCTAAACTCCTTAATGAGGCCAACAAAGCATTGTGTGATCTAGCTCCTGCCCATCACTCCATTTCATTTCTTAGCCCTCCTCTGTCACAGTGTGTGATTCAGCCTCCTGGTGCAGAAGGTACCATGCTCTGTAACTCTCAGTGTGAATGGCACTTTCTTCAGGAGAACTCTCTTGACCCCCAATCTTCAGTAACCCCTTCCCCTGCCCCAGCTCTAGGTTAGATGACCTCTGTGCTCTGTAGCAGCTCGTGCTTCCCCACAGAGCCTTCCGTGTTGCATTGCAGTAATCTATTTATTAGACTGTGGAACCATGAGGACCGCACTATGACTGTTTATCTTTGTATTCCCAGTCCGAGCAGAGGTGTAAGTGAATGCTGCATGAGGAAATGAGTTGCTTTTAGAACTGAGCCATAAAAGATGGGTGGGATAAGGGATGTGGGGATGGCAGTGGGCATCCTGAGGAAGGAGGTGAACTCTCAGCTCTGAGTTCAAGATCCTCCAAATTTCTGCTGTGAAAATCAGTCCACCTAAACCATCACCTATAGGACCTTGGAGGCAGATCGCTAGGACACGGTGGGATGGGAGAGGTGGGAGTAGGAGCCCAAGAGGAGAAGGGAATCTTAGTGATTCAGGCTGGGGGATGGCCCCAGCGGTTGCATGCCCAGCAAGTCTGGGTGGGGAACTGAAGCAGGAAGGGGAAGGGAGGGAGGAGCTGTCCGTCCTTGGACGTAGCCCAGTCCCCGCCCCTGTGTGACATGCTGGGAGAGCCCCTTGGGCTTGGAGAGGCGGAGCCTGATATCCAGCGGCCCCAGCAGGGCCCAGTATAGACCACTCCTACTCTTCCTTCCAAGCCCTCCCCTTCACCAGACAGAAGCTTCAGCTTGGCTCCCGCCTCCTGTTCCTTCCACCAACCCTCAGTCTGTCCTCCTCCTGCTATGGTGTCCTGGTGTTAGGTTTCTCTGGAGAGAGAATCTCAGAATCCCAGTGCCCGAATCAGGAGAGGATGCTCTCAGGGATGCCCTTCCTATCCTATTCCTACTCATGCCCACTCTTACACAAACATAAGACACATGCAGTTCAGCCCAAACCTGGAGAGGGTTCTGGACTGGCCCCCATGGAGTGCGTGCGTGCATGCCTTCGTTCATTCATTCATTCATTCATTCATTCTCTTTACAGAACCTGTGACACATCTAGCTGGGCACAGATAGTGGTTACCTGATTCTAGCCACTGCCTGTTTTGAAGTAGTCCAGCTGTCTTTCTGCCTCCCTTCATGGCCTCATTTCTCTCACGAACTGTCTACAGCTACTATTGTGAATGTCTTCACGTCCGTTTATCACTCAGCCACTCTCGCCCCGCTGCTGCCCTGGCTGTGCCCCCACCGCCAAACCTGGTGGGCATTCCAGTCTTCATCTGCCTTCATCAGCCCTTCCTTCTTGAATCACTCTCTTCCTTAGGTCTGTTTGGTTCCACGGTCTCTTGGTTTTCTTCCACCCCTTTGGGTTCTCCTTCACTCTGCACTCTCTGTCCCTAGGGGGACTCATCCAGTCTCAGTGCTTTAAGTGCCATTAATAGACCAGTGCTTCCAAATCGGTAACCAGCCAGATTCTGTTCTATCCAGCTTGTATTCTATTCCTTACTTGAATCTCCACCTGGATATCCTACAGTGCCTCAAACTTCCCTTGCCGAAAGCGGAATGCCCCACATCAGTTCCTCAGCTTTCACTGTCTCTGTCATGGTCCACATGTCCTCAAGTGAGGAACCTGGGAGTCATTATCGGCATTCCCTTTTCCCTCTCACACCCAATCCATTGTGATGTCTTTTTGATTCAGCCTCTTGAGTATTTCTCGAATCAGTCTACCTTTTTGCCTATATCTCTGCTAATACCCAACATCATCTGACGGGAAGAACTGAAGTAGCTTCCTAACTGGTCTCCCTGCCTCCACTCTGGTTCCTCCTCAATCCCCATAGCTATCAGAAGAGCTTTTTAATTTATTTTTATTTTTTTGTAAATTACACCATCCTTTCTCCCCACCCCCAATTAGGATAAAATGCCAATTCTTTTTTTTTAAAGATTTTATTTATTTATTTGACAGAGAGAGACACAGCGAGAGAGGGAACACAAGCAGGGGGAGTGGGAGAGGGAGAAGCAGGCCTCCCGCCGAGCAGGGAGCCAGATGCGGGACTCGATCCCAGGACCCTGGGATCATGACCTGAGCTGAAGGCAGTCGCTTAACCAGCTGAGCCACCCAGGCGCCCAAAATGCCAATTCTTAACATCAAGGTTCTTGGTGATCTCATTTCATCCTACCTTCCCAGACTCATCTTTTGCCTTTTATTCACTTTGCACTGACCACATGGTCTTTTCAGTTTCTCAGTGAGCCTTCTGCCTAAGAACTTTCATTCCTGCTGTTCCTTCAGCCCAGAATGATTTCCATCCCTCACTGTTTTTTGGTTTTTTTTAAAGATTTTATTTATTTGACAGAGAGAGACACAGCGAGAGAGGGAACACAAGCAGGGGGGTGGGAGAGGGAGAAGCAGGGTCCCTGCAGAGCAGGGAGCCCAATGTGGGGCTTGATCCCAGGACTCTGGGATCATGACCTGAGCCGAAGGCAGACACTTAACGACTGAGCCACCCAGGTGCCCTTCCATCCCTCACTCTTTGATGCCCCCACCCTCATCCCTACCATTTTCCTTCCATTCTTCAGAGCTCAGCTTAAAAGTTGCCTGTTTGGAAAGACCCTCTCTGATCACCCAAACAAAAAAGTGTTCTTTCTTATAGGATCCTTTCTTCTTTATAGCATTCTCCTCCCCCACAATTTGTAAGTATATATTTGTCTATTTACTTTAAATATATATGTCAGGGCACCTGGGTGGCACAGTCAGTTAAGTGTCTGACACTTGGTTTCAGCTCAGGTTGTGATCTCATGGTCGTGGGATCGAGCCCCACATCTGGCTCCTCATTCAGAATGGAGTCTGCTTGGGATTCTCTCTCTCCCTCTCCCTCTGCTCCTCCTGCTGGTGCACACGCTTTCTCTAAGATAACTAAATCTTTAAAAAAATAAATAAACAATAAAATAAAATATATGTCACCACTCCCCACCACAAGGACAGTGACCAGATCTGTTTTATCACTCTATCCCCAGCGCCTCTGCAAAGTAGGCACTTAATAAATATTTGTTGAATTACTGAATTAATTCAATAAATATAGATCAATCCTTATGTCAGGCTCTGTGCTAAGTGTTAGGAATAAAAAAAAAAAAAGATATAATGCCTGCCTTTAAGAACTCTGCATGCAGTGGAGGAAGCAGAGAAGAAAATTATAGTATAGCATATCCAGGCTAGAATGGAGGAAATACAGGGCATGGAGGGACCTAAAGGTGGAATACCTAACCCAGACTTCAGGAAATCAGGGAGGGCCTTCTGGAGAAAGTGACATTTATGTGGAGACCTGAAAGATAAGTGGGAACCAGCCAGGCAAAGGGGGACTTGGAAGAGGATCTCAGGCAAAGAGAACAGAATGTGTGACTGCCCAGAAGTAAAAGAGAACAAGGAGTTTTCCAGGAACTGAAGAGAAACCAATGTGACTGATCATAGAATCATGGGACATGAGGTAGTAGAGGGAGGTATGGGCCAGACAAAGCTAAGCCTTGTTGGCCACGCTAAGGAGTTTCGACTTTGTCCTCTGGACAGTGGAGAACCATTGAAGGATTTTAATGGGGAGTAGGTGACAAGATGGAACCTGTGTTTTAGGAGCGTCAGTCTAGCTGTGAGGGTGATGGATGAGAGGCACAAGGGAGGAGACAAAGATACCAATTAGGAGGCTGCTGCTGTATCACAGGAGAGACTTGGTGGCAACCTGAACCGAGGGCAGTAGCTGTGTGCTTGGAGAAAAGGGGAGAAGATATTTGGGAGGCAGGCTCCACCAGACCTGATACTGACTGGATGTGGATACTGATTGAGTATGATCGCAGACAGGTGTGCTGAGAGGTGGATCGGAGCATAGGTAGAAGAGCCGCAGGTAGTCAGGAGAGACCCTCCATGAAGAGGGTTGCCTGGAGGAGGATTTGGGGAAGGCAGAGGAAGTGAAGGATGGGTGTTTCACTGAAAGTGGGCATCCCTGTACTGTGCACGCAACATGCACTATCTCACATTCTTAAAACATCCATTCAAGGTACGGATTATTCCCATAATTGCAAATTAGGAAACCGAGACTCAGAGAGGTCATATGAATTATCTGAGGTCACATACCTGGTAAGAGGCTGAGCTGGGCTTGAAACCCAGTCTAACCCTAAGTCTGTGGTTAACCAGAGCACCATGCTCAGAGGTCTCTCAGCCCACCTAACTTCACCCTGTTCCCGCCCCGGTCACTGCCCGTCCTGCCTCTGGCAGGGAAGAAATGGGGTTAGTTCTCTGCAGGGAATTTGATTGGTGGGGCTCAGGTAGGGAGAGGGAGTGTGGGCTTCCCTGGGGCTGACCATCTCTCTGTACACAGGCTGGTGTGAGTGGCGGGAACCATCTGTGGGCACTATGGCGAAGAGGGAGGACAGCCCTGGCCCAGAGGTCCAGCCGATGGACAAGCAGTTCCTGGTGTGCAGCATCTGCCTGGATCGGTACCGGTGCCCCAAGGTTCTGCCTTGCCTGCATACCTTTTGTGAGAGGTGAGGGTGTGTGTGTACCAGGGAGGGATGAGGAGCTTGCAGGCCCCCCGGAGACGGGGGTGGCATGTGTAAACCTGTAGGAGGGGAGGGAAATGTAGACACACAGAGGGCAGCAGATGTACCCCAACCTGCAGGCGATGAGGTTTCGGTGCAAGAATGTGTGAGAGAACCGGAGGCTGCTAACACTGGGTCATGGTCCCTGCCCCTTCCCAAACCTCAAGGCAGCTTTCAACGCTGCCAGAGACATCAGACAGAACTGGGACTCTCCACGAGTGGTGGCACCAGAAGAGTTTGTCACCAGTGGGAGGATGGTTGAAGGTCTGTCCTTCCCTGCTTGTCTTCATGGTTGTCCTGAGGCACTGAGTGAAAGGCAACCACTTCCAGCCTTTAGGCTTTTATCCATTATTTATTCATTCAGCAAATACTCATTTATTGAGCATCTACTATGTGCCAGACTATCCCAGGCATGGGGTATGATAAGCAGACAGATCTAATACTTGCTCTTAAAGAGCTTTCAGTGTAGTTAAAGGAGAAAGATAGTAATCAAATGATCATATAGCCAGACTACAGAAAAATATTACCCCCTTCATAAGGCTGCAAATAAAGTGCTAAGTGACAAGAGTTTAGCTAGGATCTGTTAACAGTTTGGAGAGGGAATGGCTTCCCAGAGGGGCGACCCGGAGGATGCACTAAGTGAAGTTAGTGAGTTAACTAGCGAAGGGAGTGGTAGGAGCATTCTAGGCAGAAGGAAGAACATGGGGAAAGGCATGTGGCCTGAGGGAATGTGTCAGGTAAGGGGGCCTGGAGGAAGCCTGGTGAGGCGGGAGCAGAGGTGGGGGTGAAGCTAGAGAGACAGGTGGGGCCCACACCACAGGGGGCTTTGTAGACCTGTTAGAGACTGTTGCCTTTACCTGGAGGGCCCCAGGAAGCCTTTGGTCCCTGGGTCCTCTCACCATTGTGTCCACCCAAGCCTTCCCGCTGCCTCCTGCCTTCACAGAAAGCTGCGTCTGCCATGGGGACACGCTTCCTTTCCAATCCCATCGCTCTTTAAGAGGTCAGCTCTGCTGCTCTCACCCTGTCATCAACTGGAAACAGTCTCAGCCTTCTGGCCTATTGCAAGCTCTTTCATCAACCTGGGTGACTTCACTACTCACTTAGGCCTCTGGTTCTCGACTGTTTCTCCGGAAACGTCCTCCATACCACCTCCAGATGCCTGGATCTTGCCATCACCCATCACCCAATATCACTTCTGTGGTCATAAACTTGGGTATCCCATTCCTGGCTCCCATCACTCCATTCCCACTCTACCAGCTTTGACTAGGTATAGATGTCCAGCCTCCAGCTCCATGCTTTCCTACCCATGCCAGCCCCAATGGCTGAGCATCTGATTGGGTGCCACAATTAATTCCCTCAGGGCTTGGTTCTTTTCTGAACCCGTGCAGCAGATGCTCAACCCTGGATCACAACTGTAAATGGACATCTCTGCACCTCCTCCTCCGCCCAGATCACTGAGCAGTCCTGGAGAAAATCAGTGCCCGAGAAATTATGATACTAGTAGCTACAATGTATCGATTGCTTACTATTTGCCAGGGACTGGCTACGTGATATACGTGTGTTGAATTACTTAATCCTCACAATAGATACTGTATTATCCCCATTTTAGAGGGGAGTGAACTAGGGCTCAGAGTCACTGAGTAATTAAGAACTGTTTCTGAGGCTCCACAGTAAGCTGAGGTCTGAGGTCTGAATCCAGGTTTGACTGCAGGGCCTTCACTGTTCACTGCTACTCATTCATTTATCCCTTGGTCCTTGCTCTCCAAGAGCTTATGCTCTAGTAGGGGGTGACTGACAGTAAGCAAGCAAATAATCAAACAGTCGCAGCTTGTGCTAAAGTGCTTTGCAGGAAATAAACAAGGATTGAGTGGGGGTGGTTGAGTCAGGGGCTATTCTGCATAGAGTCATCAGGGAAGGCTTCCCTGAGGAGGTGACATTTGACCTGAGGCCTGAGGATGAGGAGGCAGACTTGCAAATTGTTCCAGGCAATGAGAAGAACCCATGCCAAGGCCTTCAGAAAGCGGTAGACTGGGCATGTTCAGAGATCAAAAAAGGTGAGTGTGGCTGAATGAGGAGAATGAAGTGAGGTCCAAAAGCACTAGGACAGTTCATGGAGGAACTTGGTGGTTTTAGGAAAGTATTTAGATTTTATTCTAAATGCAATGGGAAACCATTGGAGGAGGTTTTTTGTTTTTGTTTTTGTTTTAGGCTGGGAATTAACGTGACATAAATTAGGTTTTAAAGCTCCCTCTGCCTGCTGTGTGGAGAATGGATTACAGAGGAGCAAGAATGGAAAGAGGTAACCAGTTAGGAAGGTAGTGTAAGCCAGGTATGCTCAACACATAGGAATGAGGTCTTGATGAGTTCACAGAAATTTTGCAGGGGAAACCCCAGATTCAGTGAGCTGGGCAGAGAGCTGCAGGGGACAGATTTTAATGGCTGAAATTCAGATTTCAGAGTTGATGCAGTGACTGGCGATGAGAAATGGGAAGTAGGGGGAGCATGAGAGGGAACAGCGGAGGTGAAATGGAGGAAGAGATCACTGGGTGTGAGGAGGTCAAGGAATTGAGATCCTGATGCTGGATGGGTCACCTCGTGGATGTCAGAGCCCCTGAGAGTGATGGCAGGAGTGTGTGTATATGGGGGGAGGGGGGCAGCAGGAACAGGAGAGAGTGAGCTGGAAGAAAGACTTAGCCGTTGGGGAAGCAGCCATGATAGCAAATGGAGATAATCACAGGAGGGTGGTATAGACAGAAGGCATGAGCTTCCAAGGAGCTGGAGAATAGAAATGTTCCAGCTGCAGGGCGGGTGGGGAGGACTCAACCCCACCTTCTGGCCCTAAGGAATGTGGAGTATGAGACAAAACCACTCTCTACTTGAGACAACTGCTGGGAAAACTAGGTCACAAGTTAATATTTGTGAAGCACTTAGAATTGTGCCTGGCACATAGTGTTTATTAAATAAATAAAAATTAATTAATGCAGATCCAGAGGTATAGAGAACATTAAGAGAAGAGACTGGGGACATGGGAAAGTGTGCACCATGCAGATCTTCCCTCCACAGATTCATGGTCTCCAAACACAGCCCGGGGTTGTGTTTCTAGAAAGCTTCCTCTCCTCCTCCCTTCAGTGACTAATCCCAGCCCTCACCAGTCTCCTGAACCCCTCCTTCACTCTCAGCAGCTGATCTTGCCTGAGACAAGTGAGGCATCCTCTCTAACTTCACCCCTGCACTCTCTCTTTCCCCTTTCCCCCACTCAGAGAATGGGGTCCACTCCTCCTGCTCAGGCCACGCAGAGCCATTACCCCCTCCCAGAGACCTGTCCATGCTTCGTCTTGTCTCTTCTACATCTCCTTCTCTCCTGGCTCTGCAACTCATAAATATGCTCAAGGCTCCCATTACAAACAGATAAGAACTCTTCTTTGTCCCTTTGTCCCCCAGCTAGCTGCCATGCCGTCCCTCAAGCACCTTCTTTCTCAAACTCCCACCCTCCCCACATTTCCTTTCCCTGGCACTCCCCCCTCCCCTCATTTTCCTTATAGATGAAAGCACTCTCACACTGGCCAAATTCAGGGGGCCTTTTTCAGGCCTTACCTCTCCTGACTCCTCAGCCACTTTTGACACTGATCACTGCTCCTTCCCTCCTTCTGGAAGTGCACTACCCACTTCACTGCCTTGTCAGTGTCTCTCCTCCTACCCCTCTGCTGGTTCCTCTTTGTTCTCATTCAGTATTTGCTGTTCTGCTCTTGTCACTGAATACACCTTTTGGGCTCATCTCATCCTCTCCCGTGGCTATAGAGGCTACCTCGATGTCGATGGCATCCCATCTCTCTCTGCCTTTTCCCCAGCTGTCTCCTGTGCCCCACTACCTGGATGTCCGACTGTTCCAGTAAACTCAGCCAGATCAAAGCTGAACGCCTTTATAAACCACTCCTCTTTCTGTGTTTCTCATCCTAGTGACTGTCACCACCATCCACTCAGTCATCTAAGCTAGGAATCTGGGAGTCAACCAAGACTCATCTCTCATTCCCCATATCCACTCAGACCTAACACCTCCCACTGCTGTACTTCTTAAATACTTCTCAAATTTGTTCCAGCTCATAGTCTACACTGCTACTGCCTAATTCCGGGTTTTTCTCATCTACTGCAAGATCTCTTACAAGACTATTGCAAGAGTATCTTGGCTAAGCACATGTTTTGCCTTGGATTTGAATCCAGGCTCCAGTGCTCGCTGGCTTTGTTACCTTGGATGACTTTCCCTTTTTGAGTCCATTAACATAAACATAAAGTGCAAAGCACAGCGCCTGGTGCATAGTACTTAATAAACAGTGACTGGATGACGATGATGATGATGCTGTCTGCCGCCTCATCACGTTCAAATTCATCCTTCACACAGAGGCAATGAAGAGGATAAAATGTAAACCTGGCTGTACCATGCTCCTGGTGTTCCCTCTTGCTATTGGGATAATTTCTTTTTCTTTTCTTTTCTTTTTTTAAAAGATTTTATTTATTAGAGAGAGCACGTGCATGAGTGGGGGAAGGGGCAGAGGCAGAGGGAGAGGGCCCAAAGAGGAGCCCAAAGCAGGGCTCGATCCCAGTATCCCAGACGCTGGGATCATGACCTGAGCTGAAGGCAGATGCTTAACTGACTGAACCACCCAGGTGCTCCTGGGATAATTTCTAAACTTCTAGTGTGGCCCATGTGACCTTCCATGACTGGCCCCTGTCTCTCTCTCCAGACTTCTTTTACCCTTTCTTTCCTTGGACTTGATCTCCAGCCACCTCAGACTGCTTCCTACTTACACGATGCTGTGTCTGGAACACCCTTCCTCTTCTCCCTGCACTTTTCTTTGGTTAGGCTAACAATGATTTATCCAGGAAGATTTAGCTTACATCCTCTGAAGCCTTTTCTGGCTTTTCTCTCCACCACCCGCGCACCCCTCCCCGGGGGGCCAGATGCCCTTTCTACACATTTCCTTATCATTGCATGAAAAGTATTCCTTGTTTTTAATAAATAATACTAATACCCTACAATATATAGTGCTGTGAGTTGGCATGTGAGCACTTCACATTTAACCCTCCCTCCAACACCCTGCGAAGTCTGTGCTGTCTCCATTTTACAAGGGAAGGATCCTTGGCTCATAAAAGTTATGTAACTTATCAGGGGTCACATCGATGACTGATCTCGGAATTGAACCCAGCAGCCTAACTCCAGACCCATGCCTTTATCATTATATTATTTTACTTCTATAAACTCTTTCTGTGACTTTTTTTCTCTGTTGACTTGGAAATACTTTAGAGATGGGCATTGTGGTTTATCTGTTTATTGCCAGAGCTTGGCACAGATTTGGCAAGAATAGGCAGCCGGTAAATAATGAGTTAATGGAGGGAGGGGCTAGTTGCACAATTTTCTGTGAGAACGGTTTGTAAACACCGGTTTGAAAGGTGAGCCTGTGTTTGTACACAGTGTGAGGAATGCAGATCTGTCTGCTCTTCTGAGAGGGATCAGGGATGTGTTTTACTCAGTTGTGAAAGGTGAGGCCTTTTACACCTGTTGGCAGGACAAGACGTGTGTGCCAACCAGCGAGATTTCAGAATGAAGTGTACATCTGTGAGAAGAACTGGCATCCCTGCAAGTCGTGAGGAGGGGTGCACTGATTTTGCCCACCCCTCCTTCCTTTGACTCCCCCTCCTCCCTGGCCAGATGCCTCCAGAACTACATCCCTGCCCAGAGCCTGACGCTGTCATGTCCGGTGTGTCGGCAGACGTCCATCCTCCCGGAGCAGGGCGTCTCAGCGCTGCAGAACAACTTCTTCATCAGCAGCCTCATGGAGGCGATGCAGCAGGCACCGGATGGGGCACACGACCCCGAGGACCCCCACCCCCTCAGCGCAGTGGCTGGCCGCCCCCTCTCCTGCCCCAACCATGAAGGCAAGGTGGGCCCAAGCAGGCCCAGTGAGGCCAGGACTTGGGGTGGAGGGCGAGGAGCGGTTGGGGGAGGGGCCAAGTGGCTGCGGGTAAGAGGGTGTTTCTCTGGATAAGTGGGCCAGGTAGGGGCACACCTGGAAGGTGAGGGGCCAGGAGGGCAGAGCGGGAGGGGAGGAGACGAAGAAGTTAGGTGTCTAGTCATTGCTTGACTGGAGCGCTTATGCCGCCAGACGATGGAGTTTTACTGTGAGGCCTGCGAGACGGCCATGTGCGGCGAGTGCCGCGCGGGGGAGCACCGGGAGCACGGCACCGTGCTGCTGAGGGACGTGGTGGAGCAGCACAAGGCGGCCCTGCAGCGCCAGCTGGAGGCGGTGCGCGGCCGGTAGGAGCCCAGTGGGAACCTGGGCTGGTGGGGCCGTCAGGGAGAGTGACGGACAGGGGAGGGACCCTGGGGAGGCTAGAAATAAAATTCTTCGGGAGGGCAGGGAGGTCTCAGGTAGGGGACCTCCTAGGGGCACAGTAGATTCCCCCCTGAGAAGGAGTGGTTTGGTGAAGGCATCCTCAGGCAACCCCAGTATGCGATGTCCCCCCCTTCGCCCCCCCAGCCTGCCACAGCTGTCCGCAGCTATCGCCTTAGTGGGCGGCATCAGCCAGCAGCTGCAGGAGCGCAAAGCCGAGGCCCTGGCCCAGATCAGCGCGGCCTTCGAGGACCTGGAGCAAGCGCTGCAGCAGCGCAAGCAGGCTCTGGTCAGCGACCTGGAGGCCATTTGTGGGGCCAAGCAGAAGGTGCGTCTGTTTACCCTTGCCTACCACCGTCCATTGTGGGATGGCCTTATCGCCACCATGCTTTTCCTGCTTTCCCATCCCTGGGCACCCCCTTCCCCAGACTATACTTTCTGCCTCCCGACCTGGCCCCATAGGTACCGCGGTATCTGTGTCCCTTGTCCATACTCACCCTCTCGCATTTCTGTCATGCTATAGTACCGTAAGGTCCTAAGCAATCACAGAGACCCTTTCTGTGCCAGTGTGCGCCCCCAAACCTCCCCCACCTCCTCCTCAGGTGTTGCAGACCCAGTTAGACACATTGCGCCAGGGTCAGGAACACATCGGCAGCAGCTGCAGCTTCGCGGAGCAGGCGCTGCGCCTGGGCTCTGCCCCGGAGGTGTTGCTAGTGCGCAAGCACATGCGAGAGCGGCTGGCTGCGTTGGCGGCTCAGGCCTTCCCGGAGCGGCCACACGAGAACGCGCAGCTGGAACTGGTCCTCGAGGTCGACGGGCTGCGGCGATCGGTGCTCAATCTCGGCGCGCTGCTCACCACGAGCGCCACCGCACACGAGACCGTGGCCACAGGTGAGGGCCTGCGCCAAGCGCTTGTGGGCCAGCCAGCCTCGCTCACCGTCACTACCAAAGACAAGGATGGGAGGCTGGTGCGCACGGGCAGCGCCGAGCTGCGCGCCGAGATCACCGGCCCCGATGGCACGCGCCTTCCCGTGCCAGTGGTGGACCACAAGAACGGCACGTACGAGCTAGTGTACACGGCGCGCACGGAAGGCGAGCTGCTCCTCTCAGTGCTGCTCTACGGACAGCCGGTGCGCGGCAGCCCCTTCCGCGTGCGAGCCCTGCGTCCTGGGGACCTGCCACCTTCCCCGGACGACGTCAAGCGCCGCGTCAAGTCCCCCGGCGGCCCGGGCAGCCACGTGCGCCAGAAGGCAGTGCGTAGGCCCAGCTCCATGTACAGCACGGGCGGCAAACGGAAGGACAACCCCATTGAGGACGAGCTTGTCTTCCGTGTCGGTACAGATGGCTGCGGGCGGAGCCAGAGGGGGGCGGGCTCAGGCCGTGGGCAGGGCGGATCGGGAGGGCGACTCTAAAGGACCTCAGCGAATTGTTTTGTTTTCCTTCCCTGCCTTCCCCACAGGCAGCCGAGGAAGGGAGAAGGGCGAATTCACCAATTTACAGGGAGTGTCGGCAGCTAGCAGCGGCCGCATAGTGGTCGCAGACAGTAACAACCAATGTATCCAGGTAAGCGCCTTTCCTGTTCTCCCGTGACGCCAGTAAAGGTCCTCAAACTACAGCCTCCTGAAAGAACAAGAGTGTACAGATCACCTCTTGAAAGATGAACCAGTCCTTGAAGATAGTACCGGTCCTTAAAGAGCAATGAATCATAGCACCATCCCTCATCCACCTACTTGCCATCCACTCCCACTGGCCACGACACTATCCTGCACCTTCACAGTTAGGCACCGGGGTTTTACTGTGCTTGCAGCCTCTACTTCCCAGGCTGGGCCTCAGGCCACACGAGCTCCTGGACCCCAAAGATCTGGTTCATTCTTCATACCTTTCTCTCTCTGAGCCTCCACCTGACTGGCTTCCTTTCTCCCCTGTCCCCACGTGGTTAGGATGCAGGCTCCCCTGCTTTCTTTCATCATACCAGCCTGGCTCCAGAGTATCTGGCTCTCAGTTTCTTGTTGGTGCTGGTCTCTGCAAACATCTGGCTGGCTAGACAGTCAAATGGGGGTAACTTGGGAAAAGAGGTGTCTTCCAGAGGCTAAACTATAGTGCAACCTCACAGGTGGTCCTGCCCTGGTGCTCCCCGTCCCTCACACACCTGATTTTTTTTTAAAGATTTTATTTACTTACTTGACAGAGAGAGACAGTGAGAGAGGGAACACAAGCAGGGGGAGTGGGAGAGGGAGAAGCAGGCTTCCCGCCGAGCAGGGAGCCCGATGCGGGGCCAATCCCAGGACCCCGGGATCATGACCCCAGCCGAAGGCAGACGCCCAAGGACTGAGTCACCCAGGCATCCCTCTCACACACCTGATGGAAGCGTCTGCCACAGAACACAAACGGACGTGGCCTCACTGCACTTTGAGCTCCTTAAATCCAGGAAGCATGCTTTTCTTTCTGTTTTTCTTGTAGCGAGCCCAGAGACTAGTGACAGGCACCAGCAGTTAAAAAGTATCGCAGTTAAAAGCTCAGGCTCTGAAACCAGACACCCGGGCTTGAATCCTAGCTCTGCCACTTACTGACAAGTCATGTGACTCTCTGAGCTTTAGTTAACTCATGTAAAATTAGGAAAAGAATACCTCATGGAGTTGCTGGGAGCATTAAAATGACATAATGCACTGTGCCTGACACCTGGTGAACCTTCTAATGTTAGGTATTGTTAAAAATATCATTGTCCAGGTGGAGACTGTAAACAAAAGCCAGGAAAGTGCTGGAGGGGGTTGTTCAGGGAACTGGAAGGATCCCAGCCAGCTGGAGGTAGATTACTATTAGGAGCCGAGTAGCCGAGGGCACATTGTAAACAGTTTTGGAGAGGATGCTGTGGAATTTTGATTTTATCCTGTGCAGGATTGTTTCTAACTACCATGCACTTCAGTTCTTGGAAACATTTTATCAGGTTGCAAAACTTTTCTTGAAGATCCTTACTTCACAACACCTATAAAGTTCTTTCTGACCCTACCTGAGTACCCCTGCCACAGGTCTGTCCCCTCAATGTCAGCTGCCCCCACCCCTTGCTTTCCATGTTAGCAGGCTGAAGGTGCCAGGAACTCTTCCATGGCCATATTCCTGGTCCTGTCCAGCCTGCTTTTACTCCTAGCCTATTCCAAAGGGCAGAGGAATGGAGAGGCGTAGGGCAGCACGTGGAAGCATTTGGGTCCAGCCTGGACAGTGAGGGAGGGATCAGGTGGGAGAGGGTGGCGCCGAGGCCCTCCTCAGTCCCACCCTCCACCTTCCAACTCTTTTTCTCCTTCTTATGCCAGGGATGCCTTCTGGCCCAAAAGCTGAGATTTGGGAACCTGTTCCTGGTGTGCACACACATGGGTGCTCACATGCACATAAAGATGTATGCTGCTTTGTCTCCCTGATGAGGGACTGGGGAATTGAGAGGGAGGGCCTGGGGCAGCCCCCTGTCCTCTCCAGATACCTGCTGCTCCTACAGCAGCCCTCCTTCTTGCTCCTACTCCACCTGCATCCTAATTTCATAACTGCTAGGAGCTGGGCTCTTGGATTCCAGAGCTGAGTTCCTGCTTCCCTTATTTTGGGGTCCTCCAGTTTGATATGGGCCAGGCTCCCAGATAGATGTTGCCTCCCCACCCCGTTCATGAGGTTTGCTGACCTTGTGAACTTCTCCTCCTTTGGACTGTCTATGATGATAGCTGAGGCAAATCCCTTTGTTGTGCCGAATCAGCATCAGCTGACAGAAGAGAAAAAACATTTTGTGATTTTGAATGAAGAATTTGATTTGTATATATTATATCCTTGTGTAATAGTCTTAGTCCAGAAGTTTTATCAGCTCTTCTGTGAAAACTTCCTCATTTCCTTCAGGCAGAATATTAATCACATTCTTCTCTGAGTTCCCTCAGCCTTTGCTATAACACTCTTCATTCTTTATCAGAGTCACTGGTTTATTGTGTTATTTTTTTTAGTCTCTCTGCTCCCCCCACCCCCAACTGGACTCAGATCCTGAAGTTACTTAGTGCTACCGTGGTAAAGGAGAGAGGTGTCAAGGACCAAACGAAGGCGCCAGCAGATTCTGGAGATGTTAAGAAAGCAAAGATGGCAGGTTTTGCTGAGCCTTCAGAGGTCAAGGGAGAAGGCGGGATCAAGAATGGCAGGACTTGGGGCACTGGGCCGCTGGTGCTGCTGTTCAGGAGCAGGCCTGGGTATCAGTTGATGATTTCCCTTCTGCACATGTTGAGCATGCGACGGCTGTGCGGCAGCTGAGTGGAGGTGACCAGTTCTGTGTGAGCTTGAGCGGAGGAATTCATGCATTTGTTGACTGCCTGCCGTGTGCCCATTGCCGTGCCAGCAGTGCCAATGCAGTGGCAAACCAGGCAGGCAGTCCCTGTGCCACCTGATGCTTACCTTCTTGGGAGATGAGGGTGTTCAGCAGTTAGTTACAGGAGTGACCGTTGTTAGCGGGAGAACTGTAAAGCATAGGTCATGGAGGCCTGCCTTTATGTGTGTGTATTGATTCAGGGGCTGGAGTTGGTCCTGAAGAACTTCTCTGAAAAAGTGACCTGGAATTTTCTGAGATTCACAAGATGAATGGAGTTGCCAGGTGTCGGAGGTGGGATAGGATAGGAAGGGAAGAGCGAGACACCCCCCGCCCCAAAGCCTCAGTGTTGAGCTGGAAACTGAGCTGCTCAGACTGGGGGGGGGGTGGGGGGGGGGCAGCCACACAGGCTCACTGCTGATCTGGCAGGAACTTTTAGTCACTCTGACATCAGCTCTTCCGCTCAGGGTGCCTCCCTCTCATGCTGGCTTGTGCTGGCCTGCCACAGGGGACCAGGGCAGACCCCAGCCACTGGGTTGGCCAGCCAGCTGAGGGCATGCTGGAAGTCCACATCAGGAGGGATTGATGTCTGCTGGTGGGACCAGTTCAAACAGCCCTGCAGGCCCAAGAGATGGGGATGGGGCAGGGGCAGGGGCAGGGGGCCTAGTCCACTAAGGAAGGAGCATGTCTGGATGGAAGAGCAAGGCCAAGACCCAGAACTTGAGTTCCCCGAGGCTGGTCCTGGCTTGGCTGTAAAGGGAAAGAGCATTAAAGGAGGTGTTTTTAGGATGGGGAGACCTGAGCATGTTGGGTGGCTAAGGGAGGAGGTAGGAGAGGGGAAAAACCTGTCCAGGAGGAAGGTTACTTTGCCAGCCTCTTAGCCTGGACATCCTCATCCTTGTTCAACACCCCACCCTTTCTTGTCACTACCAAGTCTTACTGTCTTCCTCCCATGTGTCCTGAGTCCATCTTTGCTCCAGCAAGTACCCTGGAACAAGCCATCATTCCTCCTCCCCTGGACTAGTGTAGCACCTCTGACTGCCCAGCAAGCGCCCACTTTGGACTCCTGCCTGCAGCCAGAGTACTCTTTCTTCAAAGCTCCCATGTGTTTTTTCCAACACCAGCAAGCAACTCTCAGTGGACCCTGACCAGGTGTCCTGCAAATGTAACTGAATTTTGACACTATTTACCTAGAGATAGCATCACTTCCCGTAAGAGTGTCCCCATGTCAGATGCCAGTCACACGTCCAGGTTGTTACTTATGCTTCTGACTGACCAGCTATAAATTGGAGGGTCATACAACCCCCTCTTCAGGTTCGATGAATTTGCTACAGTCGCTCATAGAATTCAGAGGAACATTTAATTAGGTCTACCAGTTTACTGTAAAGGATACAGATGAACAGCCAGATGGAGAAGTACATAGGGCAAGGTCTAGAAGAGTTTCTAGTATGGGAACTTTGGTCCCTGTAGAACTGGGGCACACCACCCTCCCAGCACCAGCTTGGGAGCACATCAAATCTGTACCTTCCCCTCTTCTGCCCAGAGGTTGGTGGGTAGGGCTGAAAGTTTCAGCCCTTTAATGATTTGGTCTTTCTGGGTTCCAGCCCCATCGTAAGTCACCTCATCAGCATAAGCTCAAAAGGGGCTCCTTGTGAATGACAAAGACACTCCTATTAATCAGGAAATTCCAAGGGTTTGAGGAGCTCTGCACCAGGCACGGGGGACAAAGACCAAGTATATTTCTTGTTATACCACAAAAGCAAATCTCATCTTGTCACTCCCCTGCCCAGAAATTTTCAGTGAATCCTCATTACACCCAGGATAAAACCCTACTCTTTCTGCTGTTCATGGGAGTGCTCCCTGCAATCCAGCTCCCCTGGGCGAGCAGTGCCCATACTGGACCCTGTGCCTTTTACATACTGTTCACTCTGCTTAAATGCCTTTCCTCGTCCTTTACTGGCCAACGTGGTTTGTCTCTTGGCATCCTTATTAGGCTGTTAACTCAGCTAGCTCTCTCTCAAAGCCTTTCCTGACCATCCCCCCCCCATATTCCTACAGTCTCTCTCATTCATACCTGTGCTGCGTGTCACCTCAGGTCTGCAGCTGTGTCTGATTCTTCTGTGTACCCCCCAGCATGGTGTGAGTAAGTGCTGGTTGAATGGCTGAATGAATGGGGGGTCTCCTCCCTCAGGATCTCGCTCCCTTCCCTCTGTGCCCACAGTCTCTCCCCTCCTCCCCGCTCCTTCCCTTGCTCCTCTGCTCCAGGTTTTCTCCAATGAAGGCCAGTTCAAATTCCGCTTTGGGGTCCGAGGGCGCTCACCCGGGCAGCTGCAGCGCCCCACAGGTGTGGCCGTGGACACCAATGGAGACATTATTGTGGCGGACTATGACAACCGTTGGGTCAGCATCTTCTCCCCTGAGGGCAAATTCAAGGTAAGAGGCCTACTGTCACGGTGTTCTGCACTTCTGATGGCCGGCTGAGGTGACCATTCTAGTGCCTCCTGGTAGTCAGGGCCTGGAATGGTCCATCCCCAGCCCAAGGTTTTCCTTTAGTGTCGGGCTGGGACTACTCTCCCCACAAGGCAGGATAAAGCCCCTAATGGTATCCCCTTCCTCCAGACCAAGATTGGAGCTGGCCGTCTCATGGGCCCCAAAGGAGTGGCCGTAGACCGGAATGGACATATCATTGTGGTCGACAACAAGTCTTGCTGCGTCTTTACCTTCCAGCCCAATGGCAAGCTGGTTGGCCGTTTTGGGGGCCGTGGGGCCACTGATCGCCACTTTGCAGGTATTGTGGAACAATTCTGATACCCCAGCCCCAGAGAACTACCCTGGTTACCCCAGATTTAACCACCCCTCCTCCTATACCTTGGCCTTAGAGGACCCCCCTCCCTTGACTGTACCCTAGTACCATCATCCCAAGGCACCTGTCAGCCTCTGAGGCACCGCCCTTTTCCAGCAGCCCAGCTTTGTCATCCCAGATACCCTTAATTCATCCCACTCAGTATCCCAGCTCACTGCCCTATAAACCACTTTGTATTTTCAGGGCCCCATTTTGTGGCTGTGAACAACAAGAATGAGATTGTAGTGACGGATTTCCATAACCATTCAGTGAAGGTCAGTGTCCTCCCTCCCTCCCTCTATGACCGCTGTCCCAACATCCTTTCCTCTTTCACAAGACCCCTCTCTCCCTCACCTCCCCACCGCCCCCACCACCTTGAGATCATTTCTTTGAACAATAAGCATTTATGGCATGGCTACTTTGTCCCGGGCACTATGCTAGAAGCTGGGGATACAGTGATGAACAAGGCAAATACGCTCTGTCTTCTTGGTAATGGTCTAGTAGGGAAGAGGTAAAGCCGCATATTACAGTGTATTATTATGTTACAGTTATGTGGTAGGGAAGTGCAAGGAACTGTGTGAGGGCATAGCAGAAGCATTTGATTCAGGTGAGACAGAGAACCACCTGAAGCAGCAGGGAATTCACCAGGAGGGAGAGAAGGAGGAGAGGATTTGAGGCAAAGGGGACAGGAGGAGCCAAGAACTGGAGGCAGGAACGCTTCAGTGTGCTCAAAACACCACAAGTAGTTCAGACTGAGTTTGAAGAGGGGAGTGGTTCAAGTGCCGACGAGTCTCGTGTGCTCTGTTCCCAAGAGCTGTGGGTAGTCACTGAAGGCTTGCAGGCCACAGGGCAATGCAGTCCTGGGTCTTAGAAAGATCACTCTGGCTGGGGCGAGACAAGTGTCAGGAAGATCAGTCTTTTGTAGTAATCTAGATGAGAAATGTTGAGGACCACCCTAGTAGCAATACATACACTAGGGTGCAGATCTGAGGTAGAATCAGCCCGTTGTGTGAATTCCCTGGTTGTCAAGCAGAGGAGAAGGCGGAGTTGAGAATGCCTCCTGGTCAAATGGGTATTGCCATTCCCTGAGAAAGAGAGCATGGGGAAGTTGAGCTGTTGGATTTGATATGCCGAGGGACACTAGCTGGAGATAGTCAGTAGGCAGTGGGAAGCATGGCTGTGAGGTGTGGGAAGAACTGGGCTGGAGCTGCAGACCTGGGGGTCCTCAGCCCTGGGGCTTCACCCCACCTCCTCTAAGGCCCTGCCCTCTGCCTGAGGCCAGGTCCCCAGCCCCCAGCCCTTGCCCCTGCCAGGTGTACAGTGCCGACGGCGAGTTCCTCTTCAAGTTTGGCTCCCACGGCGAGGGCAATGGGCAGTTCAACGCCCCCACGGGAGTAGCAGTGGACTCCAACGGGAACATCATCGTGGCTGACTGGGGCAACAGCCGCATCCAGGTGAGGCCTGGGGATGGCATGGGGGTGAGGCTTCCTGCTGTGCTCCATGCACCCCTCCCCATCCCCCTGCAGATGCCTCCCACCCGCCTGCTCTCACCTCTCCCTCCATTGTCCACTCATTCCCCAGGTATTCGACAGCTCTGGCTCCTTCCTGTCCTACATCAACACGTCTGCAGAGCCACTGTATGGCCCGCAGGGCCTGGCACTGACCTCAGATGGACACGTGGTGGTGGCCGATGCTGGCAACCACTGCTTTAAAGCTTATCGCTACCTCCAGTAGCTGCACAGGGGCCCTGCCTGGCTCGTGGAGGGACAGTCATGGGGGGATTGGACAAGAGGGTCTGGCCAGGAGGTGGGCCGGACCTGGCAGCACTGAATGTGGGCTGTGGGCGCGGGTGCGCCCGGTGCCCTCCCTCTCCCCCTCTCCCCACCCCACGGTTGCACTTTATTTATTCGGTTCTTGCTTTGGTGACTGGGTGGGCCTGGACTGTGGTCCCAAGGATGTGTGCAGAGCTTCACCCTACCCTCCACCCCTTACACACCTGCCCTGTCCCCTCAGTCTGCTCCACAGCCCCCAGCCTGGGGCCAGAACAGCCTCTTGCTCCAGGGCAGAAGTCCCTCTGGTTGTCTCCCTACCACCCTGTACACACTGACAGAGACAGCAATACCCCACCCCCCATATTAAGTAAATGTGTTCACCAAGATGGTTTTGTTGCTTTCTTGTGGGGTGGGGCTGTGAGGGTACAGGAGGTTGGGACTCGTTCTGAACTAAAGGATGGACAAGCAGGTAGGCAGAGGATCCAGATTCCCAAAGAGTCCTGATGTTTTAAAGTTTCGGGAGTGGAGCGCAAGAGAGGGTGAAGCTGTGGGGCTCTTAGCCACCTGCCAAATCCCTGTCCCTAGGCCCACATCTCCTGCAGAAATAGTAAGTCCTTTGGCTGTCCGCCCTACAGCTGAGAAGGAGCCTGGGAAAAAATGACCCTTGACCAGAACACAGCCAGCAGCTGCAGGGAGAACAGTTTGAGGCTATGCTAGTAATCCTGGAAGCTCGGGCCCACCTGGACCTTGGGGCTAAGCCCGCGTGGAAGCAGCATGTGAGAGACTCCAGAGCCAGTCTTAGAGCTCATGCTGAAGGCCTGGAGCCCTGCTTGTTCTCCATTCTACGGTTGTTGCCCATTCTCTTTGGTGGAATGGGGGTCCTAGCGTCCTGAGTTCTTGTGGGCCAGGGTTTGGCTGCCAGTTCCAGAGATAATTACAACCAGCACTCAATGATTTGGGGGGCAGGGACTATGAGGGACTATGACTTCTCCCTCTACAAAAGGCTGAGGCTCAGAGGAGTAGGGCATATGACTGATGAAGAGCAGAGCCTGGACTTAAATCTACAGCTGTCATACTCCTAACCTGAAAGTAGCACCTTACTCATTATGCCCCTTGCATCTGGCATGATAACTGGCAGAGAAGGCACTCAACAAGATTTGGGGAACGATGGATCTTGATAGGTTAGTTATGAGAGGTCCTGGGAAAGCTCGAGACATTGTCCTTATGTGGCTTGATTCCTGGAGCTAGGATGGGCGGGCCTGTCCAGGGACCTGTGGAAGACCATGGGGACTTTGCCGAGATCAAGGGGGCACCGTGTGAACCACATGGAAGTCCTGGTTATCTTCACCTCTCTGATCCTCTTTGTCTCACTGGTTGGGACCTGGTAGGCAGGTATAGGGACAGATGAACTCCCTGAAGTTCTGGGGCAGGTGGTCTTATAGGGCCTGCACTTCTGGCTCCAGTTATGAGTAGGATTGCCTGGCCAGCAGAGATGGGTGTGCTCAATTATAGGTCACTCAGCACCAGTGGGGTCGTCCCTGGGAGTTCACAGGTGGATAGTCTATCCCTCCCCCGCACTCCCTTCTGAAGTATGGCTGACACAGAATGTCACACTGGTTTCGGGTGTACGTACGCCCTCTGTGACAAAGCACCAACGGTACTGAGGATGCAAGCTCAAAGTTCCCAAACTTGTCACACACTCACATTCTCAACATCTAAAAGCAGGGGGATAAAATGGCAATAAAAATGAACTTCCTTGGGTGGGAAGCCCCAGATGGCTTTCCTACCAGACGGAGAACAGGCTGCTGGGGCTGATTTCCATAGATACCAATTTAGGTTGTCTGCCTAAGCCATGCAGACAATATCTCAAGGTGGGGTTACTCACTTCCTCTTGGCCTCATCACGGTGGGCATTTCCCCCCCAGTTTAGGCCTTGGGCCCAGAAGTAGCTGGAAGTAGTGCCTGGCAGTAGCGGCGAAGCCTTGACTTAGTTGGCATAAGTCTTAAATCATCTTTACAGACTTGGGCATTGCTGCAGAGCCCCCGCTGGGCCAGGTCAGAAAGTTATTTTGTGGTCCCACGAGGGATCACACCTGTCTTATATAGGGCAGTCAGGTAATCAGAACAGCCCTCTGGCCATATATGGCCAGTGGGTTCATTTATTCATTCAACAAGTACTTCTGTGCACTTACTATTGGTCAGAGTGGTGGGCCCTGGGAACACAGACAGAAATGTTCTTTGCCCTTACAGAGGCAAAGTTTATTGGGGAAGGCAGGCAAACAAGTAAACACAAGGGCGTAAATGTGTAACGGCAGTCTGTTAAAGCTGTGATGGAAATGAATAGAATGCAATACCTAGAAGAATACGATGTTAAATCGGGTGGGCAAGGAAGGCCGCAGTGACCTGCAGGCTGGGGTGGGGGGTGGGTAGGGAACCACCTGTGTTAAGAAGAGAAGGTAGAGATTTCCAGACAAAGGAAGAACAGGTACAAACGTCCTGAGGGGTCAAGATTTCGGTGTATTGGAGGACCTGAAAGGAGGCCTGGGTGACGGGGAGGAAGGAAGGTGGAGGAAGAGAGGAAAGGAACAAGTTTTGAGAGTCAGGCCTGTGTTGGATTATTTAAGTCAGATAGAGTTTGGATTTGATCTGGAGTATCCTAGTAAACCACAGAAAGGTTTAAGTGCCAGAGATGAGAGGATGCCTTATGGAATGAACAGGCAGCTGGACAGCGATTCCGTGGGGTGGAAAAAAAAGTGAGAATAAAAAACAGAACAAAATTCAACCTCTCTAAACTGCTCCCCTTGAAGACCATAGACACCTTAAAATCATCTAGAGTCTTCCAGTTTTCTAAGAAAAAGAAGTTTTCTAAGAAAAAATTGGGCAAAGGCACAAAGAGGTGTGAGCACCAATGTTTATCACAGCTTTATTTATAATAGGAAAAAAATAATCCTAGAATAACTGAAGTGTCCCTCAGCAGGGAATAGCTATATAAAGTTTTGCTTAAATATATGGTGGAATTATATGCATCCTTTTAAAAATGCCAATGTCTGAGGTACACTAAGGAAGAAAAAGGTTTTATAAAATTACATCTTTGTTTCAGAAGGGATGTTGGAAGAATAGAGAAAGGCTGGAATAGATAAAATGTTCATAGTGGTGTTCTCTGATTAGTAGAATTAAAGTTGATTTTTGTCTTCAAGGAAGAAAAAAACTTTTAAGCAGGAGCATTAAGGTGTTTTTAGGCATGTTTTTGAAGATTGTGCTTGCCATGAAGAATGTACCCTAGAGGGGCAGGAGAAGCAGGGAGGGAGGGGCTATTTCAGCAGTCAAACAAGAGGGGCTATTTCAGTGGTCAAACAAGAGATGGTGTTTGCATTTTGAGGGAGGCAGAGAGAAGTGGATAAATTTTAGGTCTGACCAGAAGGTAGGAACAATAGAATTCAATACTAACACATACAGCATTTCAGGCCCTGCTCTAAGAACTGAAGAAATAGTGGGGAATAGGGCAGATGACATCCTTGTCCTGTCTACTAAGGCAGTCTGGTGGGCAGTGGGGTGCTGGAGCTGGTTCATACCGGCTCGCAGGACTCAGGGTTAAATTTTCAGGAATTTTGACAGCTGGTTGTTGAAACCCAGCCATTATTAAAAATTAAGTTATGTAAATTTGAAGTCCAATATCATACTCGAAACTCATCACTTCCTAATTATTTTACTGCATTTTACTATTACCTGTGTTCTTCAGGTTATTTACATCTATTGTATCTGCCTGGTGGAAACACCATATAGTAAGTAGTACATTACTGTGCATTTCTTCTTAATTCTACTTTGGTGATGTCTTATTTGTAGCTTGACGATGGCCATAATAGGAGATTTACCCACAGAAATTAGCGCATGCTACAAATCAGGGCTTTCTCCCTTCTGGAGAGCTGGCTGTTAACACATATATCAGCACCTCCTTTGATAGAGTAACGAGCACAGCCCGAAAAGTCCGGCAGCCAGCACTTCATCGTAGCTCTACCACTTGAGAACAATGGGATTTGGCTATGATACCTAATATCAGTACCCTCATTTGTAAAATGGGACAGATAGTATCATATATATATGAGATTATATATATATATATCTCATATTTATGATTTAATGAAACAATCCGTATGAAGCACAGTGCCAGGCACATACATGTGCCCAAGAGATATAGGCAAATTATGAGTATATTTATTCATAGAGAAGCAAGAATGGACTATGCAGGGAGGCCCGTTAGAGGCAGAACAAGAGCAGACATGCATGGTTGGAGGAGTCAGAGGGAGCAGCTAGCTCTTTTTGGTGCCTGGAGCTTTATCCCAAGCCCTCTAAATCACAGAAAAGGAATCCAGGCGCTGCTCCTGGGAGTACACAGCCACAGACTGCAGGCCCAGCACACGCAGCCCTCAGTGGGCCCCAGGAGAAATGACTGAGATCAGAGAACTCAGACCAGGGGTGGGGCAGGCTGGACACAGTCATTCCAAGAGACAGTGGGTCAGTGTCCAGTTTAAATGTAGCCCGTGCAATGTAAGGGGAAGCTCTACCCATGAAGACATTTGCAGGCCCACATTCAGACGCCCTTCAGGGGAAGCCGAAAGTTGCTGGATAGGATTGGGAAGACCACAAGGAAAAGGGATGGTTGGCTTTTTCTGGGCTTGAATTCCCCAGGAAATCAAGCAAGAGACTGAGGTCCCCCCAAACCTGCTCTGGGCAGCAGAGGTTTGCAGAGGAAGGGGTACTTCTAAGGCCCCATAGCCAGGCTGAGAGGAGTGAGGCAAGAAGGCTATGGAGAGCCGGTTTCCAAGCCTCTGGCCTCTGGTTGAAGGGTGGGTGTGCACTGAACCCTGTGGCCTCCAGGGGGCGCTCAGGACCAAGTATGGACAAGCACTTTCTCAGCCCAGGCCAGAGGGCTGGGAGGGACTCTGGAGAAGCAGAAATGGCCGCCTCGAGTGAGCAGAGAAGCAGGGCCAGCTCTGTGTGGGTCCTCTGAGAAGAGTTGCCTTGTGCCCTGTGACTGACACCAGAATGGCCAACATAGCCACAGCCTCGGTTCCCAAACTCCGCCTCTTAGCTCCTGCTGAGAACTTGAGCTTCAACAGAACTGCCTGCCTGTGCAGACGACTCTGCTTGTCTAGTCCCTGTGAAGGTGGGGCAGGGGAGAAGGGCAGGCGCACGGGGAGGGCATGATGGGGAGGCTGGGGAGCAGGGAGGGCAGGCGAAGGCTCCTATAATGCTACCTAAGCCCCCTTAGGGTAGAAAAGAGAATTAGGAAACAGTAGTGAAAAAGTGCCACAAATCACTCTTCTGGATAGATAGACCCAGGGGTGCTGTGAAGGGAACCAGTGCTGGCTGGGGGAGAAAGACACTAAGCTGAAAAATCCCATCCGGTATATGTTCTCAGAGTCCTGCTAGGGCAAAGGAGGCTGCTAGCTGCTCCCTTGGACCAGCAGGGCTATGCAGCATCCTGATAATATAACTATTGAGACCCCCTCACTGTGGATTTTCTGAGGGGTGTTTGTGACTCAGTGTGAAAACCTCCCTCTTCCCTGGCAGGCTCAGTGAAATCTGTAGGACATGTAGGCACAGGTCTGGAGCTAGAGACAGTGGTTGAGGGGGTTGCTGATGAAGGGCTACTGGATGCTCAGTAGGAAGAACCCCAGAAACTGGGGTGGAGCAGGTCCAACCAGGGATGCCCTGCAGTAGGGAGAAGGTGGGTGCCAGGTATCTGCCATAGGAGCCCTGGCATTTGCCCATGCTGCCAAAGGCTTGTGGGGTCCAGCTTTGCCCACTAACTAGCGGGGAGGAATGGTGTTAAAAGGCACATTTTCATTTATAAGTCAAGCGAGAACATTGAGCCTGATGGCAGAGGCCCAGTGACATGTTCCAGAGGCCCCACAAATCTTTGTTTTCCTGTTGGGAGGAAACATTGCAGAGTAGAAAAGGAATCTGAGATCTTTGCTAAGGTTATATAGGGGAATGTCAGGGGCATGGAGCCATCTGAGATGGATCAGGGCCCTTTCAGGCTGGACTAGGGAACAGGGGTCCTGGAACCTCAGCCTGGCCCATAGCTGACCGCCCATATTTGTCTTTTGATTCAGCAGCCAAGTCTTAGATGGAGATGGGGCAGGCCCCATCTGGGAGTGGCCCCAATGAGTACTGAAGATAGCAGATGCTAGAGATAACAAGTCGGATCCCAGGGCTGGAGGAAGAGAGGGATGTGGGAGTGGGACACTGGAGAGAGAAAGAAGACCATCAGATGAAGGGCAGTGACAAGGGGACCTGTGACCTCTGGATCACAATATGCCTCCCATCATTAACACACCCTCAATTCCTGATATTCCCCTCACCCCAGAAGGAAAGAGTTGTTAGGAATTCGGCTGCAACATTAGCAACACTAGTCAGTAGGTGAAATCCATTTTTTTTTCATTCAACAGTTACTGAGCACCTATTATGCACCAGGTACTATTTTAGGTGGAGAGAATGTAATGGTAAACAAGATGGGCAAAACAGAGAAAAAAAAAAACCAACAAATAAGTAGATGAAATAATTTCACACTTTAATAAGTGACATGAAGGAATTATGCAAGTGTTGGAAATGGCTAGATAAGGTGGTCAAGAAAGGCTTCATTGAGAAAGCATTTAGGCAAGACTCAGCAGTAAATATTGTGAAACCCCAGTTACAGTTCTGTTTATTCTGTGATGGGTAAATAAAGCACTTTTCCCTTAAGGTGGAAATTACCAAGAAAGAGTAATTACTAGAAATGCAATATGCAAGAGAGAGACACCTCTTTCTGCCCCATTCAGCCCTTCCCTCCCAGGTGATTTTTCTAAGTACTTTGCTAGCAGGGCTGGGGCTGGGGGTGGGACTTGGACATTTGGTGACAGTGAAATATAATTGACCCATCAAGGGCGAAGCTGAAGGGGTTTGGGAATGCCCCAGAAAGACCCTTGATGAAGCTTGGAAAAAGCTGTTCTCTGAGTATTTCTAAGTGTGTTTGCTAAATAGATGTAAGTATCAGTGACTTTAGCTGTCTTAGAGCATGGCTCGACACTTAGTACACAAAAATGGTAGTTTCCTCTGCTTCTCTCCTCCCACATTGTAGAGGTAAATCCAACCACAGAAAGGTGATCCTCAATTAATCTACATCCTTCCTTGACCCGTCATCAAGGCGATGAGAGTCACAGGTGGGCTTCAGTGGCATGGGCTAGTTACCGCTCAAAAGTCATTGAAGGGGGATGGGGCCTCTTGCCGGGAAGAGTTCGTCCTGGACTCAGATTTCTGTCCAGACCCTGACCTTATTTGCACTGACGTAATCATCCAATATTGGCATAGTTCTGAGAGACAGGACTTGGACGATCAGCAGGCTCGTGGTGGGGGTGGTGCTGCCACCATCTCTATATAGGGAACTGAGCCAGGTGCCCAAGCTGTCCTGTGGCATCTCAGCATGGCTCGGGCATGGGGCACACCCATTGCACTGGGGTTGTTGGGCCTGTGGTGGTCTCTGGCTGTTGCCCACCCTCTTCCTCCGTGAGTGAAGCTGGAGCTGGGGAAGGACTGGGGACTGGGCTAGAGTAGCATAGGGCCAGTTTTTAGGCCGGGGCAAGTTTGAAGACAGGAGCTAAGGGAGAGGGATTGGGCCCAGTGGATCCAGACAACCATCTGTCTTCTCTCTAGGGACGGTACCCCTGGGAACAGGACCAAAGGTGGGAGCGAGACCAGAGTGAAACCAGACGTGACCGGTGAGGCCCTGACTCCCTGAGTCTGTCTGTCCGGCTATGTCTCTGCGTTATATTACCTGACTGGTCTTTTACTTGCATCTCCCCACCCCCACCCCAGAACTCTGCTTGGATGGCTGGAGCTTTGATGCTATCACCCTGGATGAACATGGGGCCATGCTGTTTTTTAAAGGTAGGAGGGGCTGGGGTTGGGGCGTTTGGGACGGCAG
>NC_138379.1:44469990-44522832 GCF_054177405.1 Leptonychotes weddellii
GCGTGGGTCTTGAGATCTGGCCTTTGGTTGTCTTTCCAGTCTTATCTCCTCCCCCAGCACATTCACTGTGTGCCACCTACAGGAGACTACCTGTAATTCTCTGAGCATGCTCTGCACCTGCTGCTCCCTCTGCTGGTAACACCCTTTCCACAATTGTCCCACTGAATTCCTACTCAGTTTTCAACTCTTGGCCCCAGTGCTTCCTCCTCTGTGAAGCCTTCCAGGAATTCTCTGTGTAGGCTTAAGCACTCCCCTTATATTCCCAATGCACTTCACATGTTTCCACTTTGGTGGTTGCATGGCTAGGATTGTAGGAACCTTTCTGCTTTTCTATAGTGAACTCCTTGAAGGCAGAGACAGTCTTGTCATCCCTTTATCTCCAGTGCCTTTCAAATATCTGGCATATAGTAGTCACTCAGCAACTGTTTCTTGAGTGAATGGATGAATAAATAGACGAACAAATGAATATATGAATGGATGGATGATTGCAGGATGACTATTTGTGGATGTGTTTGCCAAGACTAACGGTATTACAGATAAGTGTGTCACGGGAGTGGTCAGATGTGTGCATGTGCTATAGCAACAGTGGCAGGTTTTGCACAAACTAAGAGTGTGTGTTTGTACAAGGGGCAGCACATTGTCGTCCACAGGTGGATTGAAAGCGTGTAGGGCCGCGGGGTGGGGTGGGGGGGAGGATACTGTATAAACGCAATAGATCAAAGATGTTATGTGTGAATGCAGGTGGCAGTATGTGGGGTCCACAGTTAAAAATAGAGTAACTTGTATGCAGGGAGACAAAATCTGGGTGTATCCTCCTGAGAAGGAGAAAGGCTATCTGAAGTTGCTCCAAGAAGAGTTTCCTGGAATCCCATCACCGGTGGATGCAGCTGTGGAATGTCACCGTGGGGAATGCAAAGCAGAGGGTGTCCTCTTCTTCAAAGGTCAGCGCAGGCTGGAATAAGAGAGCCTGGAGTGATGCTGGGTTGGTGGTGATTGAGGTCGTGGCAGGGATGGTGGTGGTGTTGGAGCACCATGTGGCTTCCCAAGGAAGGGAAGAAATAGGGAAGCTGGTTATGGTCCAGAGGTCAAACAGGGAAAGGAGAGGAAGTCACCCTGGGTGAGGTAGCTGGGTGTAATTCTGCTAAAAGTTCTTCACTGTTCCCCATGGTCCTTAGGATAAGTCTATGTTCCTTAGTCTTATGTACAAGGTTCTCCATGACCAAGTTCCTACTGACCCTCCAGCCTTGACACTCATCATGCCTTTACCTTGAGTATGAAGTTCCAGAGACTCGATGCTGTTCCCTGTACACCTCATTTGCTTCAAGCTTCAGACTTTCCTCTCCTCCTTCAGAGTTCCATCTCCTCCTCTTCTCTGCCTTGTGATTCCTGCTTCAGGTATTAGTTTAACTGTCACCTCTGGAAACCTTTCCCTGTCTCTCCTCACTGCACTTGCTGAGCCAATCATATGCATTTTCCTGCTGAATTTTATTATATGATCACTCTCTTCAACTGTTTCCCTACTGGGCTGTGAGTTCCATGGGGCCAGGACCATATCTGGCCCATTATGGGGCCCAATGCTAGCATAAGGGAGGGCATAGCCTGGCCTCACTGAATGTTTGTTGATTGACTGGACAAAGGTAACCAAACGTGGTTCTGGGACTTGGCTACGGGAACCAAAAAGGAGCGCTCTTGGCCAGCTGTTGGGGAATGCTCCTCTGCCCTGCAGTGGCTCAGCCACTACTACTGCTTCCGGGGTAACCAGTTCCTGCGCTTCCACCCCATCACGGGAGAGGTGCTTCCCAAGTACCCTCTGGATGTTCGAGACTACTTCATACCCTGCCCTGGCAGAGGTGAGAAAGCCCCGGCCCCTGAAATCTGCTGGAATTCATCTACCTTCCCTGAGTTTGCAGACCCCACATACCCTAGCTCCTACCTTAATTCTGTGGTATAGCACTTGGCCCTTGCCCTAGCCCAGTCTCCATTCTGGACCGTCCCAGTTGTCCTGCTATGGAAGAAGTCTACAGCCCCACTAACCCTAGCCGTCTCTCCCACCTCGGACTTCATTCTGACCTCTGGCCTCCCTCTGTGTTCCCCCTCACCTATTTCTCTCCCCAGGCCATGGACACAGGAATGGGACGGGCCATGGGAATGACACCCATCATGGCCGTGGGGATATGCGCTGTAGCCCATATCTAGCCTTGTCTGCACTGCTGACTGACAGCCATGGTGCCACATATGCCTTCAGTGGTGAGAGATGCCTCCTGACGCCCCCACTTCTGCCCTCCATCCCTCCTGTCTCTTCCATGTGTCCCCCATCGCTGATAGACTTCCTCCATTTTCATCACTGCATGCCTCATTTTGTCCCCTTGAATCCCATCCTTAGCATCCTCGGCATGCAGTTTTTTATCCCTCATCTCCTCTGATGCATATTGTTCAACTTTGTCTCTCATTGCCCAGGCCTCTAATTTCATCTACCTGTTTACCTCACAGTACTGTCTACTCTTGGGTCTGTGCCCTCTTTATGTCCCTAGGACTCCTCATATTCCCTTTGCTCTTGCATGTCTTGCCAGGTCCTCTAGCTCCCCTTAGGAGCTCCATCTTTTTCCAAGTGCCTCTTCGTTCTTAGCTCAGGCTTCTGGGCACAGCATTACCTGGGGATGAGATGTTCCTATTGCTGAGAACCAGCCAAGAAATTTTGGGTCCCTTAGACCTTTAGGAGATAGATTTGCTGGCCTGAGGACATTTTCACTCTCAGTGACCAGAGAGATACCCCTCTCCAGACCTGTGGCATTAATTGGTAAAAGCCATACCTAGGGATGTTCTGGTGTTAGTCAGGCAGATAGTGATGAGTCTTGATCCACCCTTGAGAATAGCTCCAAGAGAAGGAGTAAACAATACTCAGCCTAAGACATATGTATGATCAGATACAAATGTAAAATAGTGGTGAGAACATAGAACAGTGAAAATCCTTTTTTGCTCCTAACCCCTGGACAAATCTGATCAGATATAACTACCAAGCTATAATAAAAAGACACAGTCATGAGGAGAGTATATCCCTACAACAGGAATGCATGTTGTCATGAGAACATTCATCCATGATGAAACACATACCTGCAGCGAAAATATAGACTTACACTGAGAATATATGCCATAGTAAGAACACATAATTATCAGAACATGCAGCTATGGTGAGAGCATGGGACCATTGGGAGGACAGACAGAAAAAGTGAGACACAGAGAGAGGTAGGTAGGTAGGTAGGTAGATACTGAGAAAACAGGGCCACAGGGACCACATAAAGATGTAGAGAGAATACCCAGCCATGGAGAGATCACAGAACCTCCAGGCCATGTGGCCAGGAATAGAATGCAGCTGAACTCCTAAATCAAAAGTATTAGGTATGTTTCCTAGCTGATGAGAGAACCCTGTTACGTTAAAAATCCCCCGCTGAGGGGAGAACTCACCACCTTGGTGACAACACTACTGTGACCCAGCTACTCAGCATAGGGCTGGTCCTCTCCCTTCTCTGATATATCTTTCTCTTTTCTCTGCCTCCTAGCTTCTTACCCATTCTTTCTGCTTTTTCCCAATGTTGGCTTGCACAAGGCCCATCATGCCCTCTCCCTTCTCCTATTCATGATCTTTCAGCCTCAGGTCCAACTGGGAACTGCCTCTGTTGCTCTCTTTTCCTAGTCGGGTTGCCAGAGAGGAAATCTGACTGACCCAGCCCATATTTTTATTCTACACCACATTGAAGTGGTTACTGGTCAGTCTGTGCCTTACCTGGTGATGCATCAGGGGTTCATCACTTATTTTCTCTGCACAAAGAGCACCACAGCTCATTCTCAAAATAGGGGTAGTTTCAAGAGGAGGTGAAGGTGGATATGTGGTCACTATGATATGCCCAGTAAACAGCTATAAAGGGAACTTGTGGCTATAGTGAGAACATCAGCTATTTATGCAACAAATATTTATTGAGCACCTGAGAAGCACTGGGCGTAGTTCTAAGCACTGGGATACAGTAGCCAACAATGGCAGACATGCCCTCATAGAGCCTGATAGAGGGAGAGAGGACAATAAGAAAGAGAAAGAAGAGTTGGGAGGCTGATGTGAACGCAGTAAGGTGATTTGAAGTCGAAAATGTATCTGCACTGAGATATTTTAAAATATTTCTTATTGCTTTTAAATGTGTGAGTAAAAAATGAAACGTCTCAAAAAAAAAAAAAAGAAAGAGAAAGAAGAGATACTTTTAGGTAGTTGTGAAGTGTTCTGGGAACATCAGGATGTTTCTTATCCTCAAATACCATTTGGAGCTGGTATAAATGGATTTTAAAAATTGTTGATGTTTTGAAATATAAAATAAAAAATGTTAGGTGTCAAAAAAAGCTGTGAAGAAATTAAGACAAGATAATGGGATAGAGTTGAGGAAAGTGAGGGGCCCCTTCTTTGAAGAGATGCTTTTTGAGCTGAGATTTCAGTAATAAAAAGGCATTAGGTAAATAAGATGAAATCAGAGAGGGAGGCAAACCATAAGAGACTCTCTTTTTTTTTTTTTTTTTGGAGGCAAGCAATTTGAGATTTTATTTATTTATTTGTCAGAGAGAGAGAGCACAAGCAGGGGGAAGCACAAGAGCAAGAAGCAGGCTCCCTGCTGAGCAAGGAGCCCGATGAGGGACTTGATCCCAGGACTCTGGGATCATGACTTGAGCTGAAGGCAGATGCTTAACTGACTGAGCCACCCAGGTGTCCCAAGAGACTCTTAACTATAGGAAACAAACTGAGGGTTGCTGGAGGGGAGGGGGATGAGGGGGATAGAATACCTGGGTGATGGGCATTAAGGAGGGCACTTGATGTAATGAGCACTGAGTGTTGTATGCAACTGATGAATCACTAAATTCTACCCCTGAAACTAATAACACAATGTACATTAACTAAACTGAATTTAAATAAAAACTTTTTTTTTAAAGCATTAGGTACATAAAGCACTAGGGGAAAAGCATTTTAGAGAGGATGGATAGCAAATACTTTGAGGAATCAGGAAAGAAGGCCAGAGTGGCTAGAGAACAATGAAAGAGCAGGTGAGTGGCTTGAAAAAGGGAGACAGGGGCCAGATTACATATGCCTGGTAAGGATTTTCAGCTATGAAAGAAAGCCAGGAGGGGGTCTTGAGCAGGGCTGTGATATGTTCTCACTTATTTTTTAAAGATCATCCTGGAGCACACAAGTCATAAGAGATACAATGGTGTAAGCAGGGCATCCAGTAAGTATAGCAGTTCTTGCAGTTGTCTGGCTTAGAGGCAATGACAGCTTGGACTAGGATTAAAGCAAACAGAGGTGGTGAGGAGTCATCTTGGAGATCGAGGTCGAGGTGACAGCATTAACCAATGGATTGAATATTGGTTGGAGTGGGGAACGAAAAAGAGAGGTCTTAAGAATGACTTAGCTTTGGGGCGCCTGGGTGGCTCAGTTGGTTAAGCGACTGCCTTCGGCTCAGGTCATGATCCTGGAGTCCCGGGATCGAGTCCCGCATCGGGCTCCCTGCTCAGCAGGGGGTCTGCTTCTCCCTCCGACCCTCCCCCCTCTCATGCTCTCTCTATCTCATTCTCTCTCTCAAATACATAAATAAATAAAATCTTTAAAAAAAAAAAAGATTTAGGGCGCCTGGGTGGCTCAGTTGGTTAAGCGACTGCCTTCAGCTCAGGTCATGATCCTGGAGTCCCGGGATCGAGTCCCGCATCGGGCTCCCTGCTCAGCAGAGAGCCTGCTTCTGCCTCTGACCCTCCCCCCTCTCATGTGCTCTCTCTATCTCATTCTCTCTCAAATGAATAAATAAAATCTTAAAAAAAAAAAAAAGAATGACTTAGCTTTTTGGGACTAGGCAACTGGGTGACTGGTGGTTCCTTTTTCTAAAATTGGGAAAGATTAGGGAAAGAGTAGGTGTGTGTGTGTGTGTGTGTGTGTGTGTGTGTGTGTGTGTATGTATGTTTGGCAGGGAGCAGACATCAGCTTGGACATTGTAGGGTTTTGGTGCCTAATGGCCCCAAATGGACATATTGGGTAGGCAGTTAAGTTTGAGCCTGATGCCCAAAGGAGAGGTCCCTGAAAGCTGAAAAGAACAGATCCAAAGTCATCAGCATATAGATGGTATTTAAAGCCCTAGACTAGGTGAAATCACCAAAAAAGTGAGTGTAGGTAGTGAAGAGGCCCAAACTAGAGGATTCCAATATAAGATACCAGGCTAAAGAGAAGGATAGTAAAAAAATAAGAGGAACACTGGAAGAGGATGGTATCACAGAAGCCAAGATCCAAAAAAAGATATTTCAAGAAGAGAGTCGTGAGCAGTCAAATGCTACTGAGAGGTGGAGCAGGATGGAGACAGAGAAGTGACGATTAGATTTGCAAGTTGGAGGACACTGACGACCTTGAAAAGTACAGTTTCAATGGAGGAGGAAACAAGTATAAGTGAAGTGGTTAAGGAAGGAAAGGTAAATGGGAACTTAGACAATTCCATTAATAAATTGTTATGAGAAGGGGAGAAGAAAATTAGGGCATGTCTGGCTACTCCCTCATTCTCCTGCCACCTCAAGGGATTAGAGAACACAGCCAGAATGAGAACACTTGGTGGGAGCATGCTGTGGTGCTTCTCTTTTAATTTTTGGTCACTGTCCCTCATTGTCTATAGTATCTCTGTACATGGATGTCTGAGATGCATAGGGAGCCACTGCCAAACCCCATGACATTGGCCTCACTTGGCACCTTAGCCACTGTTCTCCATGCTTGCCCTTCTGTCAGGCCCTAGTGACTCCAGCTCCAATCAGGTCACCAGGCCCAACTTTGCTGATCAAGTCCTGCTCTGTCTCCTCTCACCTGGCCTCTTCCCTCTTGGCCTCTGGATGTATTCTGTCCTCCCTCTCAGGACCTATCCCTGCACCTGTTACTTGCCTATCCCATCAGCACTAGAGGTACCTCTGATACCCCACAGGGTCCCACTACTGGCGTCTGGACACTAGCCGGGATGGGTGGCACAGATGGCCCATTGTCCATCAGTGGCCCCAGGGTCCTTCAACAGTGGATGCTGCCTTTTCCTGGGACGATAAAGTCTACCTAATCCAGGTATGTGTTGGGAGAGAGGCTTGAAATGGGGACTGGGAGCGTATCCAGCTCTATGCTGATTAACGTCCTTTGTCCTCCAGGGCACTCAGGTATATATCTTCCTGACAAAGGGAGGCTATACTCTAGTAGATGGTTATCCAAAGAGGCTGGAGAAGGAATTTGGGAGCCCTCATGGGATCAACCTTGAGGCTGTGGATGCAGCCTTTACTTGTCCTGGGACTTCTCGGCTCCACATTATGGCAGGTGAGGGGCATCTGGATACTGCATGGTGGCTTGTTCTGGTACTTCTCCATGGCATAGATCCCCGTCAGGGCTTGGGGAAGGGTAAGGCGAGGATCCCATGATGTGGAAGCTATGTTTTGTCTGGTGCCTTCTTTCCAGGACGGAAGCTGTGGTGGTTGGACCTGAAGTTAGGACCTCAAGCCACGTGGACAGAGCTTCCTTGGCCCCATGAGAAGGTTGACGGGGCCCTGTGTGTGGAGAAGTCCCTCGGCCCCCATTCATGTTCTGCCAATGGTCCTGGCTTGTACCTCATCCATGGCTCCGATCTGTACTGCTACAGTGATGCAGAGAAACTGAGCACAGCCAAGACCCTTCCCCAGCCCCAGAAAGTGGGGAGCATCCTGGGTTGCAATCATTGAGAGGAGGTCTCTTGAGATGAGTCTGGCCCAGCTCCTTCTCCCTGTTTTCCTCACAATAAAGCCAGGGTGCTTCTTTGCTGGACTCAAGGGGCCCTGGTTTTGGAACAATCTCATTTCTTTCTTTGAATTGAGAAGCTAGTAATATCTCTTTGGGGGCTGTCAAGTTCAAATGAGGCTGTGGGAAGCAAGGGAGGGAAGGGCTGAGGGGAAAATTCCCAGTAGACTCACACTCTGGACCACGGCCTCATCTGGTTTAAGGCCAACCCCTCCTGACCTGGTGGCCCCTTGCTTTGTGGGAATTTGGTGGGTAGAAGAGTAGACTGACAAGCTCCAACTGCCACACAGGGCTTTGTACTGGGAGGCCAGGCCATAGAGTGGTTTCTGACAGGCACCAGGTCCCACTGGACCAGGAGAACTGCCTAAGGTTCCTTCACCAGCCTCAGTGGCTGGGAGGGAGGACAGAAGATGAATCTGGGCTTCTTAGATCAGGATGCACCCAGGGCTTGAGGTTGGCTATGGCTGGGGATAGAGGTTAGGGGTGAAGCACCAGAGCTGTGGGGTCCACTCCCAAGAAGTATCTTGAGCTTTCCCCTTCATCCCTGAAGTCTAGATGATTATCATAGGGCTGGGTGTTCCTCCTTCAGTCTGAGAGGTGGGGATAAGGCCAGAGTCTCAGGTCTGGGCCTTATTCAGTCAATGTGCTACATCTGGGGCCATCACTGCATCATGCCAGAGAGTTTGGAGGTGTCTAAACAGTTATCCAGCAACTCTGGTACTCAAGATTAACTTCCTCCTATCGAAAGAGGAAATTTAAGTCTCTTCTTTCTTCTCTTCCCTACCTGCTCTGTTACAGGGAAGCCTCTAGTTTGTTTCCAAGGAACTCCCAGAAAAGGTCCCACTCATGCTTCTTTCATCCACTCAGCACCTCCTAGGTGCAGAACAATAGGTCATTCAATGAATCACACAATCCCTGCCCTCAAGAATCTCCAACTCTACATTAGAGTCAAGAGGGGACCCCAGACAAGGCATTACATAAATGCAATAAAGTGAGATAGATATTAAGGTGGAAGAGCCTATATACCAAGGAAAGTTGAATCAGCAATACCTGGGATGGAGGAGTTAGGAAAGGCTTCACACATAACACTTAATCTGAATTTTAAAAGATGAGTAGAATGTATGGAAGTCCTTTAGCAAATATATATTCACTACCTACTATGCACTACCATGCCAGGAACATTATAGGCAGAGGAAGCGACCTGAGCAAAAAAAAGCCAGAGTAGATGAAATAGCCAGGATTGGGAACCACAGTTACTTAGGAGGGCTGAATGAGAGGCTGGTGGGAGATGAGGTTGGAGAAGGAGGCAGGGACTTGTCAGCTCATGTCAGGCTGAGAAGCATGGATTTTGTCTGTATTTGAGGCAATGAAGACCTACTAAGGGATTTTAGACATGGGCATGGCATGCTGAGGTTTGCATTTTAGAGATTACTCTGACTGTGGCAGAGAGGATACTGAGTGAAAGGAGGCCACAGTGGATGCGAGGAGACCACTGAGGAGGTTGGCACTGTGGCCCAGGTGGTAAACCACATAGGCCTGGGCACTGGGTGGCAATGGAGATGAAGAGAAAAAGGCACATTAAAAATATTTAGAAGACGTAATCAGAGAGGGAGACAAACCTTAAGAGACTCTTAACCATAGGCAACAAACTGAGGGTTGTGGAGGGTGGGGGGTGGGAGGATGGGGTAACTGGGTGATGGGTATTAAGGAGGGCACGTGATATAATGAGCACTGGGTGTTATATACAATGAATGTATATGAATCACTGAACTCTACCTCTGAAACTAATAATACACTATATGTTAATTAACTGAATTTAAATTAAAAAATAAAGAAATTGCACCAAAAAATATTTAGAAGACAGTCTATAGGACTTGCTGATAGATTGGATAGAGGGGTGAGGGAAAGTGAGAAACCTCACCTCCAAATGGCTCCACGGCTCCTTTCCCCATTCATAATTGCACCTCTCCTTCCCAAACTTCCCATGGTACCTCTTGTAATTCACTCCATGGTTAATAAGCTTCTCTATATTCTTTACACACTCTATCTATCTCCAGCTTTAACTGAGATCAAGCTCTGCACGAGGGTCCCTCCTCCTTCCCTATAGCTGTCCCAATAGATGGGCAACGGTATTAGCTTTAGCATGACTCCCATACACATCTGTACCATTTCTCTTCCTCTTTCTATGCAGGTTAAATTTCTCCTTCTTTGGCATCATGCAAATGAGCCATACAATTCTTATGGCCATCATCTACCAACCTCTTGACTATGTTCTCTCAGTTGGTGAAGCCATCCAATTAGTATGACCAAACTCTAACCCTAGTGATTATTCACAATTGCTCCACCTGTGAAAAATTTCCTTAAGTTCCATCCCGCTTGTAACCACAACTTCTTATCTTTATCCTTCTGCCTCCTGCACAACTTCATTCTCCTCCAGCTCCTTGCCTTTAGAGATGTTTGAGCCCTTTATTATCTCCCAGTCCTCCATTGTCACAAAGCCATTCTTTTCCTACCCAAATTGAACATCAAGGTCAATCACCTGAACAACTTTCTTAATAATACTTTTATTTCGGGGCGCCTGGGTGGCTTAGTCGTTAAGCATCTGCCTTCGGCTCAGGTCATGATCCCAGGTCCTGGGATTGAGCCCCGCATCGGGCTCCCTGCTCAGCGGGGAATCTGCTTCTCCCTCTCCCACTCCCCCTGCTTGTGTTCCCTCTCTTGCTGTGTCTCTCTCTGTCAAATAAATAAATAAAATCTTTAAAAAAAAAACGCACAATACTTTTATTTCTGTCCCCTTTAATGTCTATTTAATCAAGCCATAAAAAAGGAAAACAAAAGAAATACAAAAGCCAACGTTAGGTAGAGAAAGAGTGAGAACTTTAGAATCAGACATGTCCGAATTCCAATCCCAGCTAGGTAGGCCAATTACTAATTCTGTATATTTGAGAAACAGCCTCTCTGAGCCTTGTGAGTGGTGTATGTGTGTGTATGCCAAATAGAAATGTGTATTGTATCAATGCCTGTTCAGTAAGTATACAGAAATCACTCCAGATATTCCAAGTAGAGAAGGATTTAATGCAAAGAATTTGTTACAAAGTCGTAAGGGAGGGAGGTGCCTGGCTGACTCAGTCCGTAGAGCATGCAACTCTCCATCTCAGGGTCGTAAGTTCAAGCCCCACGTTGGGTGCAGAGCTTACTTAAAAACAACAACAACAACAACAAAGTTGTAAGGGAAGTCTGGAGAAACATAAAAAGGAAAGCAGAGTTACCCAGAGACCAGGAAACTACCACTAATCTTGGTTTCGAGGAGCAAAAGGGAGAAGAGGGGAGCCCAAAGATCAAGGAGCCGGAACCCACAAATCTGCACTAGCTGCTAATGCACCTGCAGTTTGTACTGCTGATGCTCCTGGAACCACTTCCGCTTTTGCTAGGCAGCAAGCACTGCTGCTGCTGTTGCCAGAGGCACTGCCAAGAGCAGGAGGACCTCTCCCTTCCTCATGGGATGGTTCCCACTGGCGGAACCTAACTGGAACGAAGTGACAAAAGCATCTGAGAAATGTGGTTTTCAGATTTCCAGCCCCTTCCAGGGGAGGTTAGAGAAGAGTGGGTGTGGGGATGAGTTCCGGCAGGCAATATCTGCCACACAGATTCAGCATAACTCTTGGTTGCAAGTAATAAAACCCAACTCAAATTAATGTTAAGTACAAAGGAAATTTACTGACTTATGTGAATTTAGGCAGAGGTAAATATATATGTTAAAATGATGTTACCAGGCATTTGTCTCTCTCCACCCCTTAGCTCTGCTTTCTTTGAGTTGGTTTTGTTCTCAGGCAGGCTCTCTCCCGGTGGCAGGATGTCCACCAGGTTTGCCTTCTATGAGCACCTCTTGCCCAACGGTTGCAGGAAAATTCCTGGATCTGATTTCATCATGTGCCCATTTCTGAACTGATCACTTTGACCTGATGATGGGTTAGGAACCTAGCCACTGACGTGTGTATGAGACTGGGGTGATTCCTGTCTGAACCACATAGACTTAGAGTGGGGCGGGATGGATCTTTAAAGAACACTTATGTGTTATTACCAATAAGAAGGGGGGGGTGCGCATGCTGTGCAGATTAACAACAAAAATGACATGTTCACTACAGGATAATAATTACCTTGTATGGTTTTTCTTGTTCTCCATCCAAACTTCTTCCCTTCCTCAGCTAAAGACTTTGAAAATGTTGATATCACTGGGCACGATACCCCTCAACCTCTTTCCTGCTCCACTTTATTAATTACCCTACCTATACCCTTACCCTCTCCCCTTTCCTGTCAGCATATAAAGTTAAGGTGTCTGATTCTTCTCCATAAGCCCTTGATCCTATCTCCTCTTGTTGCCTCCAGGATCTCCCTCCATCTCTCATCATCTTTTTTATTTTCAAATTCATCTTCTCTACTGGTATCTTTTTGTAGTTGATATCTATGTTTAAGTCTCTATCATCTTAAAAAAAAGAGACAAAACCAGAATCTTTAACTTCAGATCACTCTTCACCACAGTCTATTCTTCCTTACAAATTTCTCAAAAGGAAGGTCTGCACTTATTCTACTTCCTCATTTTCATTTGTTCAATTCACTGCATTGTGGCTTCTGCCCTCATTTTCTGCTGACACAGATCTTATCATGGGGATCCAGGCCTTCAATGTTGCCAAATTCAAAGGATACTTTTTTGCCTTGAACTTATTGGAAATCTTTGCTGCATTTGATGCTGTTGACCACTTCTTCCTTCTTGAAAGTCTTTCCTCCCTTGGATTTCTTCCATGACATTACTCTCTGCTGATTCTTCTCTTACTGTTTCTTCTCAGTTTTCTTCTTAGCCTTTTTCTCCTCTGCTGGCTCCCCAAATACTGGTCCTCCTAGGGTTCAGGCCTGGATCCTTTTCTCTTCTCATCCTATATGCTCTTCCTGGGAATGTATTAGAATAGTCCTGTTGAAGAAGGGTATCGAGCAAGCCCTGGCCAGGCCTAGCATGTGACTTGTGAATTCCATTAATCTGGAAAGATTTTACTCCTTATAGATTTTCAAATGATAACAACACCCAGAAGAAAGAGGGTTTATTGAATCAACTACAAGAAAGATTGCAATATCAAAGCAATACTTATATGTAGTGGTAGAAAAGGCTGCCTTTGCTTCATTAAGTGTTTTTGCTGCTAATAGAGATGAAAGATCTATTCTCTCATATATGGTGCCAACTGCCTGGTAATGCTAAATGGTTGGTCTATTAATCCAAATAGGATAAAGCCAGTACTCTTGATAAGTGACTCTGGATAGATCTGCTTCTAATTCAAGTTTTTCCTAAATAGATCCAAGGTAATGATTTTAAAAGACTGCTGCCTCAGAGGGACCTACATTGGTCAGAACCACACACTGAGCATCTAAGGCAATTCATAGGCTACCGGTTGCTCCTAGGTCGTGGAGAACATCAGAAGTGGGGAAGAGATACAATAGAGAGAGGATGAATGAAGGACACAGGTTGACTCCCCATTGATCAGGAAGCTCTGCAAACCTAGGAAGAGATCAGGGATTCATGAAGACTGTGTGTGTCTTTGCATGCATTACATGTGAACTGTACAATTTCCTTTTTACATCTTAGCTAATTAGACTCCTTTCTCCACCCTCCCCCACCCCCCGACTATCTGTGTGCCTCTGGTTATCAGAAGAGATTTTCCTGAATATTGCAGCCACCCTATTCAATGGGGTTGGGAAGACAAGTGTTCTGCTTTGTAAACTGGTGGTATTTCTGGATTTTTTCATTTGCTCCAGCAGAAATCTGGATGTCATCTCTTTATTCCATAGCCAATCAATTGATTGATCACTTTTTGTGAATTCTACCTACTGAATATTTATTAAACCTATGCAACTTTCTCCATTCCTACTCCTACCACTATAATCATCTGCTACCTAGAACATCAATTGCCTCCTAACTGGTCCCCACACTGCCAATTTTGCTCTATCTATTCTCCACTTAGCAGCTGGAAGTGATCTTCTAAAATGCAAGGGTGGACATGCCACTCTCCTGCCTCAAACACTTTGATGATTTTCCATTCCCCTTAAAATAATGTCCAAAACCCTCAGCCTAATAGGCCCTTTTGACTTGGTACGTACCCACCCTTTCCAGCTCATCTAATAAGACGAGAATACTTCTAATAAGAATACTTCACCATTATTACACCCATACTGGCCTTTTTGTACTTCTCCTTGGACCTGGAATAATTTTCTCTTCTGGCTGACCTCCCATCTCCTTTACCCCTTCCCCTCACATATGTGTCACTTCCTTATGAAAGCCTTCCCAAACCTCCCAGGCCAAATTTAGTCCACTCATAGCATCCTGTACATCTCCTTCAAGATACTCATCATATTTCTAACCACAAGTTTAATGTCTCATTCCTGTGTTAATTCAAGCTTCATGAAGATGGGGACTGAATCTTGTTTGTTTATATGTTCCTAGTACCAAGGACAGTGCCTCACACTTAATAACTATTTGTTGAAAGAGAATGAATGAATGAATGAATGAATGAATGAGGACACCTTTCCTCTTATGGGTAATTACTTGTCTTTCAAGAACCAAGGTCAGATGTTATATCCCTCAGGTTGGGTTACATTTAAATCTGATTCATTTTTGGATCCTTAGGTTCTAGGTTGGGATCTGGTACATGGTTCTTATATCATAGATGTTTGTCAAATCATAATAAACTCTTGGCCAGGAGATGATAATTATTGAAACCAAATGATGGGTATATGAAGGCTCATTATACTGTTAAGTCTCCTTTTGTATATATTTGAAATATTCCATAAGTAAACTTAAAACATTTGTGTTCACCTCATGTTAAGTGAAAGTGTAGTCAAGGATGAGCTTGAGGCTTCTGGCTTGGGTAATCCAGTAGATGGTGGTGCCATTCACAGGGATGGACAAAGTGTACCTGCATCCAGGCAAGTGTGTGTGTGTGTGTGTGTGTGTGTGTGTGTGTTGGAGAGGGTCCTTTCTCACCCCAGTGAAACTTCTTAGGAGGCCAATAAAAGGGATGAGATAATGAGTTTAGATTTGGACACCTTTAGTTTTAGGTTTTACCTTGAAGGCTTCTCCAGTCAGTTGCTCCACGGTTAGCATTTACAATAAATTGAAACCTCTGCCTTAGAGGAATGAACCAAGAGAAGGTTTCTGGATAGTAACATTTCCCCTCATATCCTTGGTGGCCTCTTGGCCACGGACCTGACCACTGGATACTATCCCACCATCTGCGCAGCATGGCACCCCTCCATTCCTTCCTTCATACTTTTCACCCACATTCTCCCTTTTTCCTTCCCTCTTATGAATTTCTACCGGGGGAGGATTTATTTTGTATATCTGCGAGAGACCTAGGTGTCACAGCTTTTACCTTCACAGCAGGGCTAGAGTGTTAAGAAACATCTAGTTTTCAGTCTGATTTCATCACTTGTGACTGCAGGCAAGTCGCTTTACCTTTCTCAATCTCAGCATCTGTCTCTGAAAAATAAGGATAACAGTGGCATCTTCACATGTCTGATGTGAGGATGAATGCCTGAAAAAGGTTTAACACGGAGCCTGGCACAGTGTAAGCGGTCAATCAATACGATCTATTATTATTATTACCAACGCTGTGTCCTCATCGCCTCTCCACCAGGACGTCAGGGACTGCTGCCGTAAGACTGGAGCAGGCTGACTCCTCGGAGCCCCTCCCCACGCGGCCTCGGCCCGGCCACCGCCACAGCCGCTCCCGCTCCAGCCTCGTCGGTGCGGTGCGCGCGGGGGTGTGGGCCCAGGGCCCTGCGGGGCGCGCTGGGTGAGTCCGGGGCCTCGCCGCGGAGGGCGGTGCCGGGCTGGGCAGGGGTCGGCCGAGGCAGGGGCAGAGCTCTGGGACCCGGGCCCAGGGCTGGCGGCTGGCCAGGGCAGCTGGGCGGTGGGGCGCACTGAGGCCCAAGGGTCCCGCAGGGCGGGGCCCTCGGGTAAGCTGCGGCAAGTGTCGCCCGCGACGGGCTCGCGCGCCCGTGCCCGCTCGCGGCCCAAGATGGCGCCTCTCCGCGCCCCCCGCCCTCCCGCCCCGCGCGCGCCTCCGCCGCTCGGGGCGCGGCCCCGCGGCCCGCGCGCTCCAGGGCGGGGGATGTTGTGATGGAGAAGCCGCCGCGGAGCCGGAGCCCCGCAGCCTGAGCCACCTCCGCCACCTGGGCCTGGGGCCTCCCCGCGCAGGTAGGAGCTGCCCCTGCCCGGGCCCAGCCCTGGAGGTTGGATCCCGACCCCCAGCGGTCGGCGGACCCCGCAGCCCCTTCCCCGCGGCGGCCTGGGTCCCTCGGTCAGGCCCCATCCCCGCGGGCGTTCCTCCCGCCGCACGCATTCCGACCTCCGTCCTGTCCCCCCTTGTAGGTTCCACCTCGGTCCTCACAAGGTCCCCTCCCCAACCTTTACCTCGTGTCCCTCGGGTCTGGAGAGGGGCGAGAGTGGGGGACACGAAGCGAGGGGGCGATGGGGGAGGGGGATGGGGGAGGGGAGGTCAAGGGCAGGGAACGGGACGTGGGGTGAGATAGGCAGAGCCTTCACGGATTTCTGCAGGGTCCCAGGTCTGGAATCTGTCAAGCGGCATTCAGTTGCCCTCGGCGACCGAGGGGTGTGCCCGGGGGCCGGCTGTGTCCCCAGCTCAGCGGGAGGCCTAGCACTCGCAGAAGCACTCATTAAGAGCAGTTTTCCTACCGCCAATTCAGAGGTTATTCCGAACCTATTTGCATCTGCCTGTGCATTTCTTGCATTCCCAGCTCCTCCAGCATAGTCCCATCTCTCTCTACTCTTTCAAAGCCAAAACCTTGCCTACATTTGCTGTCTTCGTTTCGTTTTCTCACTTTCCATTCATTCTTTTTTTTTTTTTTTAAAGATTTTATTTATTTATTTGAGAGAGAGAGAATGAGAGAGAGCAAGCACATGAGAGGGGGGAGGATCAGAGGGAGAAGCAGACTCCCTGCCGAGCAGGGAGCCTGATGCGGGACTCGATCCAGAGACTCCAGGATCATGACCTGAGCTGAAGGCAGTCGCTTAACCAACTGAGCCACCCAGGCGCCCCCCATTCATTCTTAAAACCACTTCATTTGGTCTCTTTCGCTGACACCCACTGAAACTGCTGGAGCCAAGGTCACTAGAGACCTCCATGTGGCCGACTAGAATGGACACTTTTCTGTTATCCCCCTGTACCTTTTAGTAATATTCAGTGGTGTGTGTTAACTGTCCTGGAAGCATTTTTCTGGTTTCTCTTGTCTGGCATTGTCTGCTCCTTGGTGGTCTCATTTGCTACGTCCCTCCCATCCCTTTAGATGTTGGTAAAGCTCTTGGTTCTGTCCTGAGCTGTGTTCTTTCATTCTGTACTTTCTCCTCTGGTATTTTATTCACTGCCAAGCCTTCAGATTTCATCTATATATGCTGATGATTCTCAGATGTGTGTATCTGGCCCAGACCTCTTTTCTGCACTCCATATCCAGCTGCCCTCATGACATCCCCATTGAAGTTCAACAGAAATTCCTTACCTACAGATCCCAAGCTGAATTATCTTCCATGTGTTCCCTCTCTACCCTTCTTCCAAATCTGTTCTTCTTTCAGCTCCCAGAAATGGCTACTTTCCAATGAGTTATCCAAGCTGGAATCCTGGGCAACATTTTAGATTAACCTCTCTCCCTCACCCTCTGCATCTAATGTCACCAAATTCTGTCACATCCACTACCTAAATATTTTTCAAATCCATTCGTTTCACTCCATCCTCACTGCTACCCAATTTAATCTAGGCCAAAACTCTTTTTTCCGCCCCCTCATTGCTCTAATAACATACCCTCTTGCCTACCTCCCATTAAATACTCTCAACACAGTGTGATCCTTTAAAAAAATTGCATCTATCTGATCATTTATTCATTCAACAAATAAACTTTGAGCACCTTTTATATATTAGGTAGTGTTAGGCACTGAAGATATAATTATGAACAAAATGGACTTTGATCTTGTCCCACAATCCAGGAGGGAATCAGATAAGAATAAAATGACAAGTGTAATAAATACCATGAAGCGGTGGTGGATGGTGCCTTGAGAATACATAAGAGCACAAGCTGAATTGGCCTGGGAGGTAGAGAGAGAGGACCAAGGAAGGCTTCTCTGAGAACATGACATTTGAACTCAGTTGTAAAGGATGAGCTCGAGTTAGTTAGGCTGAGGGTTAGCAGAAGGAGGTTCCAGGCAGAAGGGAACAATCACATGCAAACACCTTGTGGAAGGAGAGAGCATGATGTTTTCAAGGAATCGAAAGAAGGCCAGTGAGGCTGGAGAGCAGAGTGCTAAAGCCAGAGTGGAAGGCAGAGGCCACACTGAGCAGGACAGTTTAGGCCCCGTTAACGATTTTGATCTTAAGGTCTTTGTCCTTGGTGTGGATTGTGATGGTAATGGATGCAGAGAGTAGATGAAGTCCAGAAATTTTCCTCAGAGAGAAAATTATCAGTATCTGGGGATGGATTGAATGTGGGGAGTGAGGCAGATGGTAGTGTTAAGGATGGTACCCCTGCTTCTGATTTGCACAACAGAATGGGTGGTTATATCCCTCCATGAACCAGGAGCCTGAAAGAGGACCAATAAGGGTGTGGGAGAGAGAAACATAAGCAGGCATGTTTGTTTGAGAGGCCTTTGAGACATCCCAACAGAGATGTTGAGTAGGAAGTTGAATGTACATGTCTGGAGCTCGGATGAGGGGTCTGAAATGGAGATGTAAATTTGGAAATGAGCACTTGAAGCTCTGGGCACAAATAAATACTTACATTGAATATTTGATGAGAAAGAGAAAAGGGCGCAAGAACAAGCCATGAGAAATCCCAGTTGTGTAACAGCCTGTAGAGGAAGGTGTCTAAGAAGCCGGCATAAGGGTCTAAGAAGCCACCGGACAGGAACTAGGGTGTAGGCAGAAAACCGAGAGATGTGGCATGAGGAAGCCATGGGTGAAAGTTGGGTGAGAGGCGGGGTGTCGAGGGATGCTGAGAGTACAACCAAGATGATGTGACATAGGGTCACATTAGATGACATAGGGTCCCGCTGACCTTGGCAAGAGCTGTTACTGAGACATGCTGGGAGTGGAAGCAGGATTAGAGAGGGTTGAGCAGTGAGTGCAAGGTGAGGAAATGACAAGAGTGAGTAGAGAGAGATCTTTCAAGAAGTTTGCTTGAGCTGGGGAGAGAGAGAGAGAGAGGGAAGGCAGCGAGTGGCACTGGAGGAGCGTTGGTCAAGAAACATTCTGCTTGCAAGTTGGTAGATAGTGGATCCCATTGAGAAGGAGAGGTTGATTATATAGAAGAGAAAATGGATACACAGTGGTATAAAATTCCTGGAAAGGCATGAAAGGAAGGAACCAAGTAACAGATGAAGCAGTTGGTCTTAGGAAGAAGGAGAAAAGGATAGGTGCTGAAGTCAGCCAATTTGTGTTTCTGGACATTCCTCAACTCCTGGCTTCCATTTCCTCTGTGAAGGAGGAGTGGGAGGTCCTCCTCTGGGAGGGAGACGTGGTGCAGGGGGTGGTCCAAGGAGAGTTGTCTTGTCTCAACTTAAAAGTCCTTTCCTTAAGCAGCTCTTTGCTGATGTCTGGGCTGGAGTAAGACTCAGCCTCCTACTCCTGTAGTGCCTTGTTCCTCCCCCATCACAATACTCCATCATTTATTCAACAAACAGGGAGTGCACATCGGTGCCAGGGACTGGTCAGACACTGGCACTGCTCTGCATGGTAAGGGGTGGTTTCCCTGCTAAACTGTGTGCTCCACTAGGGAGGGACCATTGCTTTATAACTCATCACTCTTCCCCATGCCTAGCACAGTGCCTCGCAAATAATAAGCTGTAGGTTAGAGGAGTCTTGACCTTGAGTAGGATGCACCCCCACCCCAGCTCCTTCAGGCTTAGTGGCCACTCTTTTAGCTCCTTGACTTGAGGGCTTCGCCCAGCTCCTGGCCTTGAGCCAGAATCCGTGTGGCTCTTTCCATCCTTTGAGAGGCTTCAGGTACACCTAACCCCAAAATATGCCCCTTCTTGAGGATACTGGGCCAGTGGTCATCCTTTGACCTCAAAAAATTAGGTGATGGCGCCACACAGTGCCTTGAGCCAGGTGCTTAGGCTTCAGTGCTGTTCACAACAGAGCTTCCTCATTTCTCCCCCAATACTTTTTGCCCTGGTGACCAGGGGGGACAGGACTACCCTGGAGATGACCTGGTTCTTCACTGTCCCAGACTCACAGTGTATGTGCCTTTCCCAGATCACACCTCCAAGTGCTAAGGAGGTGGGTCCTATCCTGACCTCTTAAAAACCTGGCTGCATACACTGCTGCTTCAGAGAAGGGCTCGTCATCTCCGTGATCCTCTGAGCTTGCCGGAGTCACAGGTCCTCCACATCCTGACACTCATGGAGATGCCACCGTGGAACAGCCTTCGGGCCAGGATATTGGTTCACACTAACTCCCTCCCTCCCTTTTCCCAGATCTTGGTCCTCACTGCTCTGGGACCCCTGCCTTCTTGGGTACAGTTCATCATTCTCCAGCACCCTCCCTAACAATCCCGTTGCCCACTCTCAGCCCACGGGGCCACACAAGCTTATCTCGGTGTCTGCTCCCACCTCCGAATTCTGAGTTCTGAGCCTCTGAATTCCTCTTACGTGACATCTGTCCCCTCCATCCTTCCCTTCTGTCCACACCGAGGGCGCACTTTGTGGCACACGCATAGTGCATGCTCCTTGGTAATGGGAATGTGAAGTTGAATAAGACACAGTCTCAGGCGTTTGGTTGGAATGGGGCACTGGGTATCGTGAGACACAGAGGAGGGGATGGTCCCATGAGCATGAAGAGAGAGGACTAAACAGGAAAGGCACACTGCTTAGGAGTCGTGCCTGCCAAGTCAAGTTTTGAAACACGAGCAGAGGTTCTGACATGGGGAGACAGGATTCCAAGCCGGGGGAGCACTGTAAACAAAGAGCCAGGGCTGTCAGGGTGTGACATCTTCTAGAATCTTCCATACTTTGGGAGGCTGGAATGTAAGGTGTGAAGGAGGCAGGGAATGGGGGAGGTCTGAGAGGTCATAGGGATTGGCTCAAGGAGGCTCTCAGTGTCCTGCTAGTGAGCACAGACTCTATCCTACAGGCAGCAGTGAGCCATCTAAGTTTTCCAACTGGGGAGTGACACAATCTGGTTTCCATTTTTGGAAGATTACTGTGGTTCTAGGTAGTGGCGGAGCTGTTTATTTTTCTCGTTTATGCCAGTGACCATGAGTTTGCTTATTGCCCAGGTGGAGCTACACCAAGCAGCCCAGCAGTTCCGCGTGAGGCAGACACCCAGACAGGAGCATTTTTTCACCCATGTCACGGATGTGTGCACAGCGTTGTGCTAGGGTCTGAGGAGGGAGACGTGATGGAAAGGCATTGTGCACTGCGCCTGAGAGACAGCAGAGCCTTGCTCAGGCAGCCTAAAGCCCCGCACTGGCCACCTGTGCTCAGGGCTGAGAGCTACGCTGAGGTGCAGAGAGGGCCAGGGCAGGGGGTCAGGGGAGAGAGGACTCCTCGGTGGGGCCAGGGGAGAAATGGGGGAGAGAGAACCATACAGTGGGAGTCAGAGAGAGAGGTGAGTAGTGAGGGGCAGTCAGTGAGGGAGAGTTGTGTGATGGGGACAAGGGTCAAGGAGGGAGGGGGGACTCAGGGAGGGCATGGGGGGAAGTGGAAGGTGACGCAGTAGGAGCTAAGAGGGCCAGGATAAGGGAGAATTGGGTAGTGGTTGGTCAGAGAGAATGGCCTGCGAGGTGGTGGCAGTGAGGGCCCAGGGAGTAAGCACTTTACAGTGGGGGTCAGGGAAGGAGAGCAGTAGAGCAGTGGAAGGTGAGGCAGATGGGGAAGATGGAATGAGGCCTTGATGGTGGGATCATTGGGTGATGTGGCTGGAAGGATAGGTAGGCGGAGAAGGTGATCCACAAAGGGCTTGTAGTGAGGGGGTCCAAGGGGACAGGAAGTGGGAGGGGGCTCTCACTGTGGAACAGGAGATGCCCTCACCTGAAGGGAAGATGGGATTTGGTTGGGCCACCACGAGCAGTGGTTGAGGCACAGTAACATGGCCAAAGTGTGTTTTCTGAAGCTGGCAGAGGAGATGCTAAAATCAGGCCTCGAGGAGATAGGAGGGCAGAGTTATACATTCATTCAACAAATACTTATTGAATTCCTGTTCTGCACCAGGACTGTGTGAGGCTCTAGGCATACGGCATTGAAAAAAAAAAAAAGACAAAATCCTCCACCATGAAACCGAAATTATAGTCATGAGGAGACAATCATTAAACAAATAGTAATAATAATATTGGTAAATAGCTTGACAGATGGTGCTAGGCACTAGGGAAGGTTTGGGTGTTGCTGAGAGAGGGCATGGTGGCCTGCAGTTTTAAAACAGTGTCGGGGAAAGCCTCACTGAGAAGGTGGTGTTTGGATCAAGACCTGAAGGGCTGGGGGGTACAGGGCAAAAGCCCCTGCAGTGAGCCAGGCATGGGGCATGATAGGGGCTGGCAGATGGAGTGGTGCCCCAAGTGAAATACTTTATAGATACACTCATCAGAATGTAGCTTCAGCTGGCCAAAGGAGCCATGGATTGGAGCTGACCGCCCTTCCTCTGTGACCTTCCTTCCCAGGTCCATGCCCTTGAAGGATGGGTCTGTAGCTCATTCTCTCCTATTCTCACAGTCCCTAGTAGGGCTGGGCTTTGGGGCTGGTTGGGCCCAGTGATTTATGATGATAGGAACACTGCCTGGGGAGCTCACAGTAGGAGGCTGTGGATAGCAACGTGCTGAGAGGAAGGGGGTAGTCAGTGTCCAGTGTCCAGAACACATGAGCCAGTCCCACACCAGCTGGGTCCCTGGCACAGTAAGCCCCGGTCGGATCGGCTGGGGGTGGGGATGCACAGAGAGCCACTGTTTGGAGGCTCTGCCGTGGGGAGTGAGGGCAGAGCAGGGCTGGCTGTGCTGTCTCAGAGAGCTCAGGGCTGGGGATTTGGGGCCAGGGTGGACTGTAGGCGTGGCCCTAGCCTTTGGTGGAGATGGTGGTTGAGTGGGTGGTGGTGAGGGGGGGACAGGAGTTGAGCCTAGTCGTTGTCATGGGAAAATAGCTCACAGGACACAGAGCAGTGGGTGCTGGTCTGCTGAGCATAAGGGAGATGAGGAGGTGCAGAGCACAGCCCGGGCAGAAGCAGGGGTGCTGCTGTTCTGACCTGGAGGCTCAACACGGTCTCCTCTCCTCACCCCACAGGATCTGCCAAGGCCATGTCTGTTCCATCGTCACTGAGCCAGTCGGCCATTAATGCCAATAGCCACGGAGGCCCCGGCCTGAGCCTACCCCTGCCCCTGCACGCTGCCCACAACCAGCTGCTCAACTCCAAGCTGCAGGCCACGGCTGTGGGACCCAAGGACCTGCGCAGTGCCATGGGGGAGGGTGGTGGGCCTGAGCCAGGCCCTGCCAATGCCAAGTGGCTAAAGGAGGGCCAGAACCAGCTCCGGCGGGCTGCCACAGCCCATCGTGACCAGAACCGCAACGTGACCTTGACCCTGGCAGAGGAGGCCAGTCAGGAGCCTGAGATGGCACCCTTGGGCCCCAAAGGCCTGATGCACCTGTACTCTGAGCTGGAGCTCTCCGCCCACAATGCGGCCAACAGAGGGCTCCGAGGATCCGGCCTGATCATCAGCACCCAAGAGCAGGGGCCAGATGAAGGAGAGGAGAAGGCGGCAGGGGAGGCCGAGGAGGATGATGAGGAAGAGGATGAGGAGGAGGAGGAGGAGGACTTGTCTTCTCCCCAAGGGCTGCCTGAGCCCCCGGAGAGTGTGGAGGTGCCCCCCAGACCCCAGGCCCTTGCAGACGGTCCCCGAGAGCACAGCAAGAGTGCCAGCCTCCTGTTTGGCATGCGGAACAGTGCAGCCAGTGACGAGGACTCAAGCTGGGCTACCTTATCCCAGGGCAGTCCCTCCTACGGCTCCCCAGAGGACACAGGTACCTTATGGAACTTGACATGGGGAAGATGGGAGGGCAAGAGGGCAGAGGTCAGGCCTCTCCAAATCAAGGCCAGGGCCTGAGCCAGCGTGTGAGCTACAGAGCCCATGTCCTCAGTCCTCAGCAGGCTGTAACCAGGTTTTCCTGAACGAAACCATTCCTATATTCAGAATGCTTGCACAAACTGATAGGTCCATGCATCATGGACGCTGATGGACAGTGGGCTCGGTGCATTTATGGAGCATTACCAGGTGCTGCCCTATGCTCAGCATTATCGTATTGAATCCTCACAATAATGTTGTGAGGTAGATACTATTATGATGCCCATAGTAAAGGTGATGAAAAGTAGGCCTGGAGAGATGAGGTAGCTTTCCCATAGTCACAGACAGTCTGGGATCACAGTAGAACTGAGTCTAGACCCGAGCTCTTGGCCCTGCTTACCCTGCCACTGAAGCACACAGCACGGTAAGCCGGGTGCCCGTGAGCCGGCTTTTAACAGGCTGGATCTGGGGGCAGCATTACCTCCCCACACACATCTACTTGGAAAGACTGAGGTCGGGGCTTGTGTGCAGAGCACCACTCTGGGCATTGCAAGGATACTGTTTTGTATTCTTAGTATCAGGAATAGAATACTGCCTAAAAGTTAGGAAATAAAGGAAGAATAAATAGATCCTTGTTCATGGGGTAGGCAGGAGGAGAAAGTAGGTATTAGGCCTCCAAGGATTGATCAATGAATGTGTCCCATTTAAATACATTGAGTCTCCATATTTGCTGATGTCACATAGAGATGCAGAGTTGAGGAACAGAGGACAGAGATACTGGGTTGTAGCTACAAGCCCGGAGTTCTGTGGATTGGAGTGTAAGCAGAGACTAGGAAAGACTCTGGTGAGCACCTGGCAGCAGGCACTCTACCAGACCCGAGACTGGGGAGCCTTTGCAGGGGAGCATGCAGTTCATGAAGCCATGGAGTCAAGGGCATGCCAGAAACTTATTATGGACATTTTCAAACATCTACAAAAGTAGAGAGAATAGAATAGTGAGCCCAATTTACCCATGACCCAGTTTCAACAATTATCAACACATGACTAATCTTGTTGCATCTATACCCTGATCTACTCCTGGGCCCTAGCCTAGGTTATTTTGAAGCAAACAATCAAATCCATAAGTGTTTACCCATGCATTTCTAGAAAACAAAACTCTTAAAACAATGCACAATACCATTATCATGAGTACAAAAATTTAACAATAATTCCTTAATATTATCAAATATCCAGTGTTTACAATTTCCCAGTTGTTTAATAAATGACCCCTCACTCTGCAATTTAAAAAAATTTTGATTATTTGAATCAATAATCAAATAGTCCTAGACCTTTTGATGGTGGGTGTGTATCTTAAAGTTTCTTTTGAGCTGTATGTTATGCTTCCATCCCATGGTCTCTTTATTTTTGCTTGCAGGTTGTTGTTTTAAATTGGAGACACAGGGTTATTTGGCTTGGGTTTTTCATGGTCTGGATTTGCAGACTCTCTCCCTGTGGTGGCGTTGAGCAGGTTTCTCTTCCCCTAGATGTCCTGCAAATTTGGTAGTGTGTTCTAGAGACTTGATCAGATTTGGATTTGAGAGTTTTTTGTGTTTTGCTTTTTGCAAGGACACCTCGTAGGTGGTATTGAGTACATCTGTCAAAGGCAAAGTCTGATTGCCTCTCTTTTCTGTGATGTTAGTGGCTTTCGATTGTCATTGCTTGGACATCCTTTAAAGGGAGCAGCTGCTGCTTCACGCCAGCTGATTATTTATAGGGTTGGGCGGGGGAATGCAGTTGCAATGGGGCCAGTTCACGCCACTTTTCAAGGTAAACTGAAAACTGGACATTGATGTGAAATATCCCAATTTCTAAATGTTAGCAACCAATTCTGTTTTTTCTTTAAAAGCACCATGCAGGCCATACAAAATCTGAGTCTTGTATTGGTCTGTAGGTTGCTAGTTTGCAGCCTCTGCTCTAGTAGGCGGGTGGTTTGAGTCAGAGGCCAAATATTGGAGGGCCTGCCTGCTCAGGGGCTGCCGGGATGGTCAGTGCAGTAGCTGTACCTGTGAGCCCTCTGGGAGGAGGCTGGTGCTGCTGAAGATGTGGGAAGGGCCTGCTGGGCATGGGCATCGACCTCAGTGAGAGAGGATGGCCAAGGATCAAGCTCTGGTGGAGGCTCTGGAAAGTGGAGGGAGTGGTGTGGGGCCAGCCTAGGGAAGGGGCCGAGTCACTGCTTACTCTTTTGTAATTGTTGTGCCAAGGTCATGAAGGCCACAGAGGAAGTCTGGGCTCCTGTAGGAATGGAGTAGAATTGAGCAAAAATTATTTTCTCCTTCCCAGCCACAAAGTTGTTGACTGAATACATAAGTGCCTGAATGAATGTATGAATGAGTGAATGAGTGAATGAAATTTACTACGTGTGTTGGGTTCATACTCGGTGCCAGGCTTGTCCTAAATGCTGAGAAGGCATACTACAGGGGACAGAGGTTCCTGCCCTTAGGGCACTCACAGTCTAGTGGGGGAGACAGAGATAGACAGGCAGCTCTGATCAGCATGGTGAGCACTGGGATGGGGAGGTGCAGGAGGGGCACCCAGCCCTGCCTGTGTGTATGGTGGGGGAGAGGGGGTGGGTCAGTTTTGAGACATGGCCTTTACATGTATGCCTGAAGGAGGAGTGGGTGATAGTCAGGTGAAGATTGAGGGAGGGAGGGTGGGCTTGGAAAGGATGAGGGGCCTGCCAAGCAGGGAGAGACAAGGGAGGTGGAGGGTGATCAGAGATAAGGCTGCGAGGCAGAAGGTTAGGGGATCAGAACAGCACACACACGTGGGAGGAGTTTGAGTTCTATTCTGAGGGCAAGAGAAAACAATTAAGAGTATTAAAGTGGAGAATAGTTCAGCATTTTGGAACAATCATGTGGGCTGTAGTGTGCAGTCCAGATTGGAGGAGACTAGGCTGGAGGAGGGAGCCCACCTGTGAGGCTGTTGCAGTGATCCAGGTAAGAGTTGCAGGTAGTAGCTTGGACTACTGTACTGACATGGGGATGGAGAAGAGGAGAGAGCATTACGTGATTCACTGACTCCTGAGCAAATGGCTACACCTGGTTTCACCATGAAGGCATGCATGGATGGATGAATGAATGATACACAAACCTTTGAATTTGTGCATGAACACCTGAATGAGTTGATGCAAGAGTGAAGATGTACATTCCTGAATAAATGTGTTCATGTGGCACAAAGACCTGAGCAGGGCTTTGCTTGGAGGGAGATATGCCAGGCTCCAGAAGGGCCTCCCAGATGGTCAGAGGGGGGAGAGCAGCCCCTCCAGGACAGATTGGAAGGATGAAGCTCTTTGAAGCAGGAAGGTACAGGCTACCAGGGATGGCAGATGGATTGGTGTGCGTGACTCAGTCAGAAGATGGCGAATTGGTCCCCAGATTCAAGAGGTGTACGACCCTCCATGAATAAGGGTGTGGCTGTGGAGGGCACGGTTGCCCTGGGTGCCGGTGTTCCTGAAAGGTTTGACAGGAGAGCCCTGAAGGTGATGGAGGGTCCCTGGGGAAGAGCGGGTATTCTAATTCCCTGGGGCATGAGGGGAGGGGAGGGTGGAGGAAGATGAGGTGGTAATGGCTACCTAGAAGGCTGGACAGGCAAGAAGAGCCCCTCCTCTGTGGGCCCACCTCATTTGCAAACAGGGTAGTGAGACATCTTGCTCAAATAACTCTCCCATCAGGTGTGCAGCCACCTTGGGTAACCACACCTGCTCCCAGCCCCTCTGTGCCTGGTTGCCCAGCAGCCTGGGTCTGGGGACTGCCTGTATCCTCAGTGCTGTCTCTTGGACCAGTCAGGATTCCTGGTTTCCCTGGTAACGGGAAGCACGTCAGCAGTCTGGGCACTCCCAGCCATCCTGGTGCTGCGGTTGCCGAGGAGACGCTGCAGCCTAGCTGGGCCCTGGCAGGTGAGGGGGGCTGTGCTGGGAAGCCCCAAGCCCAACCTCAAGCTTGCTGGGGCCCAGCCCTTAAGGCCCACTTTTGGGCTCAAACTGCAGGACAGGTTCTGGGCAGGGGAGGGATCCCTGGGAGCCCTGAAGCCACACCCTTTTTGTGCTGAGAGCTACAGGCTTTGCAGGGCCCCAGGTGGCTGAGGTATTCCCAAGGGGCTGAGCTTCCTGGTGTCCCTAAGACTACGTTTGACTGTGGTACTGTGGTGCCCGTTGCGGGGTGGGATGGAGATTCAGGATTGGGGGAGGGGAGCCAGGATTCGAAAGAAGAGATGTGAGCAGGAAGGGCTGGGGTCTTATGAGGAGCCTCCATGCCAACCCCAAGGAGGTCCCCTCCCATGGTGGTCCTGGCCCCTCCTTAGTGAGCGCCAGGCGGGGGAGGATCTTGCCTGGCAGGCGCTCTGCCCTGGTGAGAAGGGGGCGGGATGAGCTTTTCTCTGCAGCCCAGCACCAGGCTGTGAGCCCAGCTGGCTGGGCTGGAGGGGCTGTGAGGAGGGAGGGTGGAGGCAGGAGGGGCTGGGAACCAGCGCCATGTTCTCCCAGGACTTTTTCCTGGCCATCATCCTGCAGGACAGCAGCCCAGGTGAGGGGGCATGATGTGGGGTGGGGCTGGGTGGGGAGGAGAGGTAGAAGAGGCAGAAGCTGGGTTACGGAGCTGGAGTGGTGTGGCTCTGCTGGAAGAAGAGGGGTGTATGTCACAGGTATGTGTGCATGTGCAGAAAACGTTTGCCTGCATGTGTGTGTGGCAAGGGTCAGGGTGTGAGTGTGGCATTTGCACACATGTGGCAGAGGTTGACTGAGTGTGCATTCACTCTCTGGGTGGTACCCACACATGTGTAGGGGGTTGTTGTGGGTGTGGCTTCTGCACACCTGTGGTGGGAGCTGATACATATAACCGTCTGTGTGCATACGTCTGCGTATGGTGTCTGCCTTAGGGTATGGCTGGAGTTGGGGTATGTGTGTGTATGTTTGCCCCCGTACACGTGTGTGCCCCTGTGGTACCCGCCGTCTCTGCTGGTATTTTCTGTGTGTGCACACCCTTGTGTTTGTGGTGGCTGCACAGGTGTGTAGTAGGGCTTATATGTGTTGTGTGTCTGAGTGCACATGTGTGTGCAGGAGCTGCTGATAAGTGTGTGCACCTGAGATATGGATATGTATGATAGGAGGTCAGTTGGGGTCACCCAACCTCCTTCCCTACTCTCTGCCTTCCTCCTTCCCTCTATGTGGGCACATTAGTCAGGAGCAGGGTCCAGGAGGAGACCCGAGTCATGTCCCCTGCTGGTGGTCCCCCATGTTATGACTCCAGACTGCAAGCTCTAGGAGGAAGCAGGAACCTTGTGCTGGAGCCCTTCCCCCATCCCTTCCTCTCCACCATGGGGTCTCCGTGAGGGGGCTGGGCATAAGTACCCACTGTCTGCTTGTTGGGTGGGCAGACCCTCATCAGTCCCCCCGCTCAGCAGATTCCTTCTGGAACCCCAACGCCTTCGAGACGGATTCCGACCTGCCGGCTGGATGGATGAGGGTCCAGGATACCTCAGGGACCTACTACTGGCACATCCCAACAGGGACCACCCAGTGGGAGCCCCCGGGCCGGGCCTCTCCCTCACAGGGGAGCAGCCCCCAAGAGGAGTCTCAGGTGAGCTCACAGGCCTGTTGTTCTTTTGTCCAGGGGTGGAGGGGTGGTGCTGCTGGAGTGATGTGAGCCACCCACTTACTACTCCCATCCCTCTTCCTAGCTCACTTGGACAGGCTTTGCCCACCGAGAAGGCTTTGAGGATGGAGAATTTTGGAAGGTGAGGGGACCTGCTTTACAATGGGGGAGCTGGAGAAGGGGCATCATTTTGGCCCTGACTCCTCTCTTCCCTTCCCAAGGATGAACCCAGTGAGGAGGCTCCTATGGATTTGGGACTGAAGGACCCTGAGGAGGGGACGTTGCCCTTCCCAGCTCAGGGCCTCAGGTGAGTGGGAAGGCATGATACAGTGGGCTGGCAGGGGATGGATCTCTCTGGGAGGGGCCTTAGGACAGCTCCATGTTCGGGGATTTGTACCAAGTGTTACCATCTTCCTCCAGCCCAGAGCCATTACCCCAAGAGGAGGAGAAGCTGCCCCCACGGAATGCCAACCCAGGGATCAAGGTTTGTTCAAGACCAATGCCCATTCCCCAGGCTGGGACTCCTCTGTGTGCAGGAGACCCCCTGTGTCGTGTTCTGGAGGGGCATCTCTGGTCTCAGGAAGCTCTCCCGGTCCTGAGTTAGGAGCTCTTCCAGTCTTAGCACAGATCCCCGTGTCTGAGCCAGAGGCACGTCAGTGTTTAACTCAGCCAATCCAGTGCCTTGCCAGGGGGTCCATCGGGCTTGGCTCAGATGCCTCCTTGTACTGGCAGGGGTCTCCTCTGAGACCATCCCCCTCCCGCCAACTGTATCCTGTTTGGGGAGCTTTTCAGTCTTAGCTCAGAACACCCTCCCAGCTGCCAAGTTCTGAGTCAGGAACTCCTCTGCTCCTAGCAGAGAGAGCGTCCTGTGTTGGGGGCCCTCCGGTCCTAGCTCAGACCCGCTACCTCCCACCCCCTCTTCTGTGTCTGGCAGTGTTTCGCCGTGCGTTCCCTAGGCTGGGTGGAGATGACCGAGGAGGAGCTGGCCCCTGGACGCAGCAGCGTGGCCGTCAACAGCTGCATCCGTCAGCTCTCCTACCACAAGAACAATTTGCACGACCCCATGTCTGGGGGCTGGGGGGAGGTGAGGGCTGAGTTGGCCGTTATGGTTCAGTGGAGAAGGGGAGGGGGCTTGAGAGAGAGAAAGGGAGCTGGGCTGCTGGAGCAACGACTGGGGGAGGGAGGGGTCAACCCCGCAAGTGACAGCCCAGGGAGATGGGTGTGCGATCCCAGGTGGGGGCCTGGGGACGTGGCTTCTCACAGTGACCAGATGATAAAGGGAGTCACGTTAGAGATGGCAGATGTGACTCTAGTAGAGCGAGGCCTGCAGGGTGGGTGGTCCAACACCAAGGCCGGGGCCTCAGAGCTGTGGCTGACCTCCCCTGAGCTGGAGGTGGCAGAGATCAGCCACCTCCCCAGCTGGGGCTCCACTGAGTGCCTGCTTCCTGGGCCCGCAGGGAAAGGACCTGCTGCTACAGCTGGAGGACGAGACACTAAAGCTGGTGGAGCCGCAGAGTCAGGCCCTACTGCATGCCCAGCCCATCGTCAGCATTCGCGTTTGGGGCGTCGGGCGGGACAGCGGAAGGTGGGAGCTGGGCCTGGGATCCTAGGGTGGGGGCTCATCCAGCAGTCAGGGTGGGGGCCCTCCTTCCTAACTCTATTCTTTGCCTCTCTTGTGCTGCTGGACCCAGAGAGAGGTACTTATGTCTATTTACCTTGACCGTTCCTCCTCCCACACCTGGACCAGATGCCTCAAAGCACCCAAGTTCCCCTATTCTGCCCTTCCCCTTCCTGCCCGCTGTGCTCTCCCATTTTCCCCCACCTTGGCATGCTTGCCTGTCTACCCTCCAGCCAGAAGGCAGCACCCACAGGACACCATCCCGAGGGCAGAAGCCCTGAAGGAGCTGCGATGGATAGGGAGGGCATGGATGGGGTAGGGATGACGCCTCACACTGGATGGCACTGGGAGACACTGAGGTGCTCCTTCCCCAACAGGGACTTTGCCTACGTAGCTCGCGATAAGCTGACCCAGATGCTCAAGTGCCACGTGTTTCGCTGTGAGGCACCTGCCAAGAACATCGCCACCAGCCTGCATGAGATCTGCTCTAAGGCACGGCCCCCTCCGCTCCCTGGACTAGCTGCCACCTTTGCTCTACAAGGATGTGGGTGGGGTCATTGAGTGGGGGTGGGGGACTCCAGGGCAATGAAGCCCTAACAGACTCTTCCTCGCTCCTCCCCTCCTCTCCTCAGATCATGGCCGAAAGGCGTAATGCCCGCTGCTTGGTAAATGGACTCTCCCTGGACCACTCTAAACTGGTGGATGTCCCTTTCCAAGGTCAGTGCCACAACCCTGCCAGGTCCAGCTCAGCTTTGTTGGCAAAGGTGAGGTGACTCAAGAAGAGGCACAAGCTACTACATGGACATGATAAAAAAATGGGCACATGGAGACTAAATTCTTTGGATCAAATAAGTTAAAGGGAGATGGGGAAGGAGTGGAGGTAGGTAGGGCTTTGGCTGGGTGCATACCCAGCTTATGCCCTGGTGGTGGGGACTGAGAGTGAGCAAGGTCTGCCACCACGACTGATCCTCCTTTTCTTTCCCGCAGTGGAATTTCCAGCGCCTAAGAATGAGTTGGTACAAAAGTTCCAAGTCTATTACCTGGGGAATGTGCCTGTTGCTAAACCTGTTGGTATGTGTGTTCTTCTTCTCCCAGGGACCACCGCCCACCCTCTGCTTCCCAATGCCTTTTTTTACCAGAACTTCCTCATGCTTGATGTCACCCCGCTCTTTAAAATGCATCCCCCCTCGTGTACCTCTGTCCCATCTGCATTCTGTGTCCTGCCTATAGTAGCAGTTGGCCTTCATTGAGTTTGAACCAATGAACCAGGCACATCGGGAGATGCACTCTTGCATTCCACGGAAAAGCTTTGATTGGGTTGGGAGGCAGATCTTAGATGACTGGAAATACTGGGAGCTGGATTTGGTATTGCAGCACTAACAATGAGCTGTGAGCATCCAGAGAGGAAGCAGTGAGCATAACTGTGACATGCTTTATTGCTTGTGAAGTACTTCCTTATATGTCATTCAAGTCTTGACGATCCTGTGAGGTTGGGATTATGGTAATACGCATTTTGTAGATAAGGAAACTGAGAGTAGAGACTATCTGGTTCTCTCTTTTATTTCTAGTGCTTTCACGGCACCTGTTATTTATGTGTTCATTCACTTAACAAATACCTATGAAGCCCACCATGTGCTGGGTCCTGGGCGAACAATGACCACAGCTTTCGTGGAGGTTACGGAAGGTTACAGCAGAAAAAACAAAACAAAACAAGAATTAGTCAAATAATCATATTAATAATAAATGTGTAATTATGAATTGAGTCATTCATTGAAAGAAAGCTGCAAGGTGCTATAAAACTATGTTGGAAAAGACTTCCTTGAGAAATTGACATTTGAACTGAGATCAAAAACTAAATGGGAGCTAATGTGGTAAAGTGGGATGGAGATAGGAATAAAGCAGGGGAAGACAATTCCAGGCAGGGTGAACAGTGTAGAAGAGGACCCACAGTGGAAGTACTTTGGTACTTCAAATGCACGGAGAGAAGGCCACTGGAGCCAGATGAGGCTGGGAGCTGGGTGGCAGTCAGACCTTATGGGACCTCAGAGGCCACATTAACCATTTGTTCTTCATCCTGAGAGCAGCAAGGAGCTATAGTTGAGTTTTCAGGAAAGCACTCGGTATAATCAGATTTGAATTTTGTAAAAGTTGGCTTTGGCTGTACCATGGAAAAAGATGTTTAGCAGGTGGATGTGGATGTGAGGAATCAATTAGGAGGATCTTGGGTAGTCATGGCCGGTAAGAAGAGTATCATGGACTATGGTGGAGCTGAGGAAGAGCGTGCAGATTCAAGAGGTGTTTAGATAATTAAAATCAACAGGTCTTGGTGATTGACTGGATGTGGGATGAGGGACAGGCATTCAGGCTGACCCCTGACTTCCTGGTTTTGGGAATTAACGGATGGTGATGCCATTCTTTAAAGGTAGCAGATATTGGAAGAGGCCAGTTTTGGTATGGAGATTGGAGTTCAGTTTTGGACATGCCGAGTTTGACGGGGAAGCTGAGTGACAAACTCAGGTTGGCAGTTGGATTCACAGAGGAGAGGTCTGGGTTGCAGATTCAAATGTGGCATTATTGGGTTATAGAGGTAATCAAAACCATGAGTGTGGCAGCCCACAGTGAAAAGAGAAATGAGGGTAGGCCTAGCTTTTAGATCCCCCAGCATTTAATGGACAGAGGAGGATGAAATTGATAAAGATTGTGGGAGCAGAAGGAGAGGGGAGGGAGGCAAAAAGGAGAGTGCTTCAAGAAGTGGTCAGGTGTCATATCAAAAGATACTTAGGAAGAACTCAGCTGTTTGGTGGATGGATAAATGAACAAACAAATGAAACAATGAATGAGACTTGCCTCAAATGACATGGCCAGGAGATGGTAGGCCTAGGACTCAAACCTGGTCATCCTCAATTCTCTGCTCTTCCCCTCAAACCATGCTGACTTTAATGACCAGCACCTTATATCCTATAAGGGAACCCTTCTTAGAAAGGATGGGGATTGAGGTGGGGTTCGAAAGAAGGCCTGGATTTGCAAAGGGGAGTTGGTATACCAGTTGGATTCAATGGCAGTGCCACAGACATGGAGCTGGAGGTGAGAAAATCATGCTCAGGGAGCAGGAAGGAAGGTTGGCTGACCTCTACACGTTTGCTTTCATTTCTTTCTGCCTTTCGCCCTCAGCTTTCAAACCCTTGTTGCCTCTTCCAGTTATTACCCCTACTCCCCTATCTACCCACCACCTTACACAGGTTCTCACTGTGATGAAGCAACTGTCTGCGATCCTTGATTGCCCCCTCTGCTGCCCGTCACTTCCATGGGTCTGCTCTATTGAGTCCCTAAACTCACTTCCTGCTTTGTCTTATGTTCCCTTTTTAACCTCCAGGAGTTTAACATTGGCTCCTCCTGAAGCTGCAATATTCGTAAATCATTCATTTATTCAACAAGTGACTATTGGATGCCTGATTGTTCCAGGCACTATTCTAGGTTCTTGGTACACATTAATGAACAAAACTGACAGATTCTTGCCTTCAGGTAGCTGACCTTCTAGCCAGGAGAGACAGACAATAACCAAATTATGTAGTATGTTGGAAGGCAACAATTGATGTGGAAAAAAAAATGCACAGTAGTATAAGGGGGTTTGGGAGTGCAGGGCTGGGGGTCAGGGTATAGGTTTTAATCCTGAGTTGTCACCAAATACGGCAGACTGTTTCTAGGCCACATTGCTCCACTACTTTACCCACCTCTATGCTGATCCTCCCCATGCTCCAAGGCCAAACCCCACCCCCACGGCCCTAAGAGCTTATGAAGTTGTTTGACTTTGATATCTTGTCCACACTTACGGTCTTCGAGATTTTCCACTGACTGACATAAATGTCAAACACACCACAGCCCTTGGCAATCGGACCTGACCCACTCAGGAACTGCCTGTGTGTTCACCCTTCTATGGGCTCCTAGCTTACTTGGTTATACCAGTTTGGATGCATTGGCCCATGTTGCCTTGAGGGTGTCTTGCTCATGCATCTGGAATTCCTTAAGTAGATAAGCCCTGTGCTGGGACTGGGGATACAGAGATGAAATAAACTTGCCTTCTGTCCTTGAGATGTGCTAAGAGTTGTCCCAGCAACATTCCCTCTCTGCCCTGCAGCAGGGAAGGGTTCCTGGGTGGGGCCTGGGTGATCCCTGAAGGATGAGAATTGGGAGTTCTCACATAGTCAAGAGGGAGAGGGCACTCCAGACAGAGGCTTTTCCACAGTTACAGCCTGTGTCCCTTGAGGGCATCCTCTTCTCTTACTTTGTATTCCCCATCTGCCTACCAGGGCATTTGCCAAGATTAAATGTTAATAAATGCTACATAAATCATTTGAAGCTCAGGGAGCTATAAAATATGAGGCTTGACAGCTCAGATGAGGCCAGTTTTTGGAGGACTTGCATGCTTGGGAGAGGAATTTGGCCTTGATCCAGCCAGAGGTAAGATGAGCAAGGCCAAGAAGAGAGAGGACTTTCGAGGAAGACATTTGTCCTCTTCCTTGTCCTCTGCCCACAAGGGGTCCATGTGGTCTGCTCCTGTGGGAGCCCAGAGGCACTGAAAGGGGCGAGAGGACCCAGGAGTGGGCCACAAAGCTGCATGCTTCCACGTTGGCATGGTTTCCTCTAACCCCTTCTCTGCGAAGGTAAAGACTCAGTAGATCGCACAGCCCATTCATGAGTAGTGCAGGGACCGGAGCCCATACCCCCACCATGCCCCATGTCCTGCTTCTGCCCCGGTTCTCTGCTGAGTGCCAGCAAGAGTGAAGTGTTTAATAGCAGTTTGAGGTGGAGGGAACCACTGTGTTACAGGGGGATGTTGATTGATCTAAAAGCTAGGAACCTGGCATTACTTGTCCTTTTAGCACATTCTAGAAATTACCGAAATTACTGAATCCAACTAAGATTTGACAGTCCTTCAAGTTCTGAAAACTAGAAATAAAGAGAAGGAGCAGGGGAACTGTAAGCTTCAGTTTCCTTATCTGTAAAATGGTGATAAAAGAATCAGTTGAGAGATTGTTGTAAGGTGTACGTGGGGTTGTGCACTGTAATGGATGGCATGCACGGCAGGACACAAGTCAACACACCTCAAGTGGATTTAAAACAAAGGTTGGGTCTTGGGAGAGGAGGGGCTTATAGGGGCTGATTTGGGAGTCCTTGTGGTATGATGCAGTATGATGTCTGAATGTGGGTGAACACTGAGAGCCAAGATAAGGGGGGGTCAGAGCTTCAGGGGGTCAGTTCATTTTGGAGGCTGAAGGAAGAGGCAGAGTCAAGTGAAGAAAACCAAGCCTAGGATTCAATATGGAAGAAACCAGAAAAGTGCTAAATCACTGAAGCCAAGGAGGAGGGTACCAAGGAAGGGAGACCTGCGCAGCATCATCCAGGGCTGTTGACTGGTGAAGTGGGGATGGAGCAAAGGCCCTGGGGTATCCTCTCCCCACCCCTAGTGGTGTCATGTTTGTGTCCTTATCTTCCAGGGGTAGATGTGATAAATGGGGCCCTGGAGTCAGTCCTGGCCTCCAGTAGCCGTGAGCAGTGGACCCCAAGTCACGTCAGCGTGGCCCCTGCTACCCTTACCATCTTGCATCAGCAGGTAAAGACTGCGGTGGGAGAAGGCCTGGCTGAGTCTTGCCATGGAGGGGAGCCTGGGGGGTTGAGGAAGAGCTGCCGGTAAGGTGGGTGTGCCCAGTGGAAGAGAGGGTTGGGCTGTTCCTTTCTAACTGGATTCCATCCCTCTAGACGGAAGCAGTGCTGGGGGAATGTCGGGTGCGTTTCCTCTCCTTCCTGGCTGTGGGCAGAGATGTCCACACATTTGCATTCATCATGGCTGCCGGCCCAGCCTCCTTCTGCTGCCACATGTTCTGGTGCGAGCCCAATGCCGCCAGCCTCTCAGAGGCCGTGCAGGCTGCGTGCATGGTAAGCGGGTAGGGTGGTGCCGTGATGACGCCCACCTCACAGGGGGCAGGCTGGAGAGTGACTGCTCCACCTGCCTCTTTGCAGCTCCGCTACCAGAAGTGTCTGGATGCACGCTCCCAGGCCTCCACCTCCTGCCTCCCAGCACCCCCTGCTGAGTCTGTTGCCCGGCGTGTAGGGTGGACTGTCCGCAGGGGCGTTCAGTCGCTGTGGGGTTCCCTCAAACCCAAACGCCTGGGGGCCCATACCCCCTGAAGCCCTCAGTCCTCCTTCCACCTGCTTGCATTGGGTCCCAGGGAACTCAAGGGTATGGGGCAGGGAGGGGCCCTAGAGGCTATTGTTAGGCCTCAGGCCCCCCCCCAAAGTTGCCCCTCCCCAGTAGCTGGGGTTCCCTGCCTAGGGGCTGGGGAGAGAGAGACCTAATCCCTGCAAGGAAGTGACAATACTGGATTGATAAGGGGAGCAAGAAGCAAGGCCAGCCCCAGGCTCTCCACCCCCACATTTCAGGTGGAGCAGGAGGAACTGGTGTAGGCCAGGCCCCATCTTGGTAGGGTCCAGCAGGGGCAGGAGGGGACTGGTTCAGGCATGGGTCCCTTCCCCCCTGTTCCATGGCACCTCTGCTGTACTGATACCACTAATAAAGTCTGTCTGCCCTGCTAAGCCGTGTGCCTTCCTGTGCCTGCATTACACCATCACCTGCAGTACCCTCATCCCTCAGTTAGGATCATAGTCCCAAAGCCACCTTGCCCTCCCCGCTTTATTTTTTTTATTATTATTATTTAAAAAAAATTTTATTAATTTATTTGAGAGAGAGAGAGAGTGAGAGAGGGCATGCGCACAGGGGGAGGGGCAGAGAGGGAATTCCAAGCAGACTCTGATCTGAGAGCAGAGCCCCACTCGAGGCTCAGTCCCACGACCCTGAGATCATGACCCCAGCTGAAACCAAGAGTCCAGAGGCTTAACCGACGGAGCCACTCAGGCGCCCTGCCCTCCCAGCTTTCAAAGAAGAAACTGGGACAGTCACGGGTCTGGAATCCAAGTCTTTTATCTTTATTTTAACAGCCTGGCAACCTGACAACAGCAGCAGTACAGGGTTCCTGGCTGGCCAGCCCAGCTCCTGTCGGGTCGGCTGGGGCAGTACCAACGTAGGCCTTTGCTCCACAGCCATGAAAGGCAGCAGTCCCAGGGCAGCTTAGATGCTGGGCACAGGCAGAGCAGCTGCCCCCTCCTGTATTTAGCCACACCAGCTCCATGAAAGAAGGTCCTGTTTCCCTGGTGTGCTCGGGGCCCGGATGCTCTTCTTACCACAGCTGTCATCTGGGGGGTTTGCTCCTCTCCTACAAATTCCACCTTCCCAACTCTGGGCCCTGGGGGTGCTAGCAGAAAGGTGGCCTTGGCTGCAGGCTCTGGACATCAGGGAGGCTTCCATCCGGCACCAGATGGCGACATAGAGCAGGGCTGTCAGAGCGAGCTGAGAGCTGGGCGCACAGAGTGGTCAGGCGGCAGGGCATGCCACAGGGCTCTGAGGGAGGGTGGCCCTTATGGTAGAGAAACCAGAAGGTCTGGAATAGTTGCGTGTCACCCCGCATGCGGTACACTAAGTCATGCCAGGCGGCAGGCAGCGCACTGGGCAGCCCGTAGGTTTCTCGAGCCCTGTAGAGACGCTGCCATTGTGGCGTGGCTCCTGGTTCATTAGCCTCTGTCAGGTTCAGGATGAAGGTCTCATGATCCAGGACCACATGAGAGCTCCCCGGGTAGTTGCCATCTGTTTGGTAGACCCGGTAACCTGCAAGGAGGGCGGGCTGACTGGAGAGTCAAGGAGCCGAGGCCGCCCCACGGAGGGGTCACATGTCCCACCTGCCCCTTGCCAGCCCTGGCTCCGAGTCTGTTTCTGCTTCCTGCATCCCACCAACGTCCTCTATCCCAACAACTCCCTTCCTCCCCACTCACCGGGATTAAGGCCGATGTAGGTGGTGGCACTGGGTGCCAGGAAGGCCACAGATAGCGGCCGGCTCAGGGTCTCCTCGTCATAGAAGACCTCAAACTCATCCATGTGGGTGTGGCCAAAGAACTGACCAGCCAAGGTGTTCTCATACCTGGCCAGAAGACACTAATTATATTCAGAAGGTTCTAGGGAGGGGGAGGAGATCTGGGGAGATGGGATGCTTCTTTCTCCACACATTGAAGTAAGTGGCCTCTCTACCCCAGTGGGGCAGCAGGAATGATAAGATGCTCAAAGGAATTTCCAACCTTCAGACTCTTCCTCCACCCCTCTCCCCCCCTCCCCCCTACCTGGCTACAATTCGGTAATAATTCCAGCTCCAGCTCTTCAGGCAGTGCCCTGGGGGAATGTGGCCAATTATATGTACCTGCAGGGAGAGTGAAGGAAGGTTATCAGGGAGAATGCCCCTCTATTTGCTAGATGGGATGCTGTCTGATTCATGAATTGTTCAATAAAGCCAATTAGATCTTCAAAGTAATTAATTAATTAATTAATTATCAAAGCAAGCAGGGGTCCAGGCAGCCCTGGCCAGGAAGAGTCAGTATTCATCTACAATGGCCAGCGTTGCTGGCCAGAGAGGGGGAGTGAATGAAAGGGCTTCTAAGGGGCACCAGGAGCCAAACTCCTAGGGAACACTGTTGTTGGGAGCGTCCGAAAACCAAGCTTCTCTGCTCAGAGGTGCTCTGGCTCTAGATAGGAGTCTGGTCACAAAGGGTCTGCTTCTCCCCCAACCCCTGTCAGCACCTACTCCCCCATGTTCTCACTGCTTTCCCTCACCTTGTCTCCTCGATCCTCAGCAGCCTGAAGCTCCCCGACTAGCCACTGGAGCTGTCCAGCAGGATCTGTGGAGTTGATCAAGAGCCAGAAGTTCTCACGGGAACAAAAATTCATATTGAGAGAGATGAGACGGAGGCCAGGATGTGGGGAGAGGGCATAGAACCCCCCAATTCTGAAACAAAGTGAACACGAAGGGTCAACACTCATTCACAATCCAGGTCCTGTGCGCCCAGCCCTGTGCGAAGCATTTGCGAGGCACACGGGACATCCACCAAGGAGCTCACCGTCCAGCTGGAGACCAAAAAACAGACTGATTGTAGGGCCCATGTGACTGAGGTGAAGGGGCTCAGAGGCTAAGGGCTCTAGGAGTTCAGGGGAGAGAGAAAAGTAAGCTAGAGTGGGAAGGAAAGGCCCTTCACAAGGAATATGATCTGGGCCTAGGAAAGTTGGGATGTTAAAGTGGGGGTGCATTTTAGAGAGGACCAACATGAGCAAGGACACAGACCAGCATGGAGAGGGTATGCTGTCAGCCCTGTGAGGGAGGGTGTCTGGATATAAGGGTGGAGGTGGAAGTTGGGGTCAGATCAGGAGGGCCAGTGAGAAGAGCTGACTCATGCTAAAACGGTCATAGATAATGCCCAGGTACTCTGTTCCCTTCACTATCATCCACATTTTCCCTTCCTGGGTTTCCCTGGACCTCAACTACCTGAGGGTGTGAAGGGCTTCAGCAGGCAGCCAGAACTCCCATGCCTTGGCCATTGCCTCATAGAGCCAGCTGGAAGAGTAATTGCCCTCTATGAAGGGGGGAGGGAAGCCATTGACAGGTGTGCTCTCGTGGTTGCCCACAGCAGGGTACACAGGCACTGGGCCCAAGAACTTCTTCACAAGGGCTGTGATGGTGGTCAGGGCCCGAAGCTGGTCCTGACGTGACTGGTGCCAGACGTTGTGGGCGGGGATGTCTCCTGTCCAGTACACCATATCAAAGGGGCCAGCAGGGCCCAGCCCGCTCAACAGGCTCTCCAGGGTCCGCAGGGGCAGGTCACACTTGCTGTACTCGCCCCAGTATCCAGCACCTGGGCGGGAGGCAGGTGGCAGGCCAGAATCCTGGCGGCAACACAGTGGATTCTCACAGTCAGGGTCTGTGCCCTCCAGGTAACCATGATCCCAGTGCAGGTCAGTGAGGAAGAGGATGCGACTGACAGGGGCGCCTGGGGCTGGGGGCTTGGGTGGTTGTGGGGAAGGCTTTGGTACGGCTGGCAAAGAGACGTTCCAAGATGAGAAGATGTCCCAGTGCCCACAGGTGGAGCCCAGGAGCAGACCACAGGCCTCAGATGGGCTCAGCACTGAGCGTGTCCACACTTCCACCATGTCATCTTCAAAGAGCTGGACGGTGGACTGGCACACAGTGGGTGGTGCTATCTTCAGCAGTTTGCAGAGCTTGGTGGCCATGGAGCCCACCCAGGCCACACCAGGCTCCTTCTGTAGTGGGAAGAACCAGTGATCAGAGGTCAGAGACAGCACAGGGACAAGGCCAAGCCCTGGCTACCACCCTTTGCACCTTCATCTCCGAACTGGGGCCAGGTTGGACTCAGTGCCACCACAGTGAAGAGACCTCAACGCACTCCCTGCCTCCCACAGATACTGCCCTGGACTCAGTGGCACCAGGCCAGTACTTCCTCTTCCCCTCAGCAGGCAGTTGCATTTCAGGCCTTTTGCTCGCCCGGCTGGCTTCCTCAGGCACTGGCTGCAGAGTGCCCTGAAACTGGGGCTGGGTAGTATGGCTGTCCATAGTTTGGGGCAGGTCCTGGAGAGCACTGCAAAGCTCACCTACCAACTGGCACTCATCATAATCCCATCAGGGTCAAGGCATCCCGGTCTAGTCCCACATCCTTGGATGTTTCTGAATTTAAGTCCCTTTTGAGTAACTGGTACAAGGCCTGGTGCTCTGGATTAGAGATGCCAAGTTTAAAGCACAGGGGATTCAGTGTCAGATGTACAAGGAAAGGAGTCTCAGCCCTTCCCCTAGTCGCCAGCTGTGTGCCCTTAGGCAAGTGATTTCATCTCTCCCAGACTCCATTCATTTGTAAAATGAAGATAACAACTGTAATGAAACACCTCACAGGTTTGATTTAACCTGTACAAAATGGCTAGCACAGTGCCGGGCGTATAAAGTGCACTCTTTCCTTACTTCACAAGGTCACAGTGGAGGTGGCGGCGGCGTGTAGTCATGGGTGTCCCTAAAGGACAGAAAACCCAGTGAAGCCTTGTAGATGCCAGCCTCCCCATCAGGTTTGCTCTTCAGGACCCCAGGCCCAGCCCCGTTCTTGCCCCTGCCCCCGCCAGCGCTCCCCTTGGCTGCTCCCTCGCAGCCCCTTTAAGCGCTCACCTTCAGCCCCAAGTCGATGGCGGTGAACAAGCCTTTGCAGACTGGGCAGGTGAGATTCCACCACCCAAAGGCGTTGCGGAGCTGGGGCACTAAGCGACCGAACCTGGCAGGATGGCTTTGGGCGGGAAGAGGGTGGGCCCCAGCTGGGGCCCAGAGAACGAGGGAGTCGGGCAGGGCCAGCGCCACAGCCAGGCCTATCCACAGAAGCCTCAGTCTGGGGGAACCTCGGGACCGGTCCGATTCCGTCTCCCAGCTGGACCTGGGGTGGCCCTCGCCGGGAGATATTCCGTGGCGGGGCATTGCCCGCGTTCCTAGACAGGCTTCTTCGCCTGTCCGGGTCCCGCAGGTCTAGGCGCTAGCTCTCAAGGAGCCGGGCAGCGCCAGGAACAGCTGACTAGCCCCGACTGCAGCCGGCTGACTGCTCCGCGTCCAGCCGCAAGACAACTCCACCCCTTCCTCTTCCTCTGTTCTCCAGCAGCTGATGGCCGCGGCTGCCAGGAGTCCTGTCAGAGGCGGGGAGGTGGAGAGAACCGAGCGCGCCCGGGACCCGCCCCCACCCCGGCCCCGCCCCCGCCCCGCCTGCGCCTGCGCGGGCCGCTGGGAGGAGGGAAGGTCGCTGCGGTCTGAACAGCGGAAGGGTGCTGCAGCCTCCCACCCACCTGTTGTGAAGCCAATCTGGTGCGGCAGGTGAAAGGCTCGCCGGGGCTCCTAGGCTCCTCCTCTCTCCAAACTTGGACTAAATTCCTAACTGCCAGGCCTACTTGGCTCTCCACCTGGCCGCCCACTCGGGAAGGGAGGCGGGGGGAGAGCACGACCAAGCAGGTCGCCGAGTGTGTTGCCTCTGGCCAGAGAGCGCCTCCCGTTCGTCTCCCATGTTCTGCCACTCGCACCAGCACCCTTGAGTTACCCTGACTGAGAATCTTTGAGTCACATTTGATGCAGACTTTTCCTGAGGAAGGGACCCTGACCTCGTGGGGACACCCACACATTCACTTTACAGATGAGGAAACTGGTGCAGAGATGGTGAACTAAGGAGGGGTACAGAGCGTGCAGCCAGGAGAGCCAGGAACATGGACTAGAACTTGGGTGTTCCATCCCCGTGTATCCACGATGGTGAAACCTAACATTTATTGAGCTCTATACATGTTCCCCGCATGGATCCAGACACTTTATAATCCTATCTTCAACTGGAACAATCCTAAGAAGTAAGTATGATACTATTATTACTTCCATTTTACAGATGCGGAAAATGAAGCATGGGGAAGTTAAGTGGCAGAACAGCAATTAAAACCTGTGAGCTCTTTAATTCCTAGCGTTCTTCTCCAAGAGGCCCAGAACTACCACGTCCTGTCAATTCTTTCCTTTGAGAATTTCTTTCAAGTGACTCTTCCTCATCATCTCAGAGTAACTGTGGTATAATAAGAAATATATTTGGTCTTTGTCTCCCGTTCCTGTTTGTTCCTGGCACAGAGCTCCTAAAGTCTTTTAAATTTCCGTGTTATTTATACAAGTCCTTTTCAATCACACCTAAATTTATGCTAATGAAGGGTGACTTCCTGTGGGCCCCCTAGATAGCCTCAGGATGGGGCTGGTGACTTAAAATGATTAGAGGGTGAGAAATTTCAGCTCCACCCTCAACCTATAGGGAAGGGAGGAGGACTGGAGAATGAGCTCTCTATCTCTTTGAGAGTTTCCTGTTGGTGAACTTACTGAGTTGCTAGGACGGGGCACACCTGGAGAGCACATGGCAGCTCCATGACATCACTCCCCTTTATGCCTTGTCCTGTGCATTTTTTCCATTTGGCTATTCCTGACTTGTACCTTTTATAATAAACTGATAAATGTAGGTAAGGCGTTTTCTGAGTTCTGTGAGCTGTTCCAGCAAAATATCAAACCTGACGAGAGTGTCATGGAACCCCAGAATTTGTAACTGGTTGATCAGAAGCACTGGTGGCAACCTGGATCTTGCAACTGGCATCTGAAGCTGGGCAATCTTTTGGGACTGAGTCCTTTAATGTGTGGGATCTGATGTTAACTCCAGGTAGTGTCAGAATTTAATTGAGTTGTTGTATAGCCAGTTGGATTTGGAGAATTGGAGAATTGCGTGGTGTCACCAGAAGTGGTGTCAGGAGTAGGATTTGCTTAAAAAAAAAAAAAAAAAAAAGAAGTAGGATTTGCTAGCCAGGCCCTAGCTCATGGAAACATGTGGTTTGGGAAAAGAGGATGAAAGAGTGGAGGAGAGAATGAGGAACCTTTGATTCCAGGGTGGCCATGGCCACATAGTCACCCAAAGTATGGAACAGCAGCTGTGCTATAATCAATTACTAGAGGTAAAATTTACCAATGGAATTTAGAGGTAGATCCAGCTTCTGGGGAATTGATTAATTGGATGCTTAAGGCAATGGAAACTAATATGAAAAAAGCAAACTATATAATCTTTTGGTTATTGTTACCTGTAATACCTAAAATGAAAGGAAGGGAGAGTGCTGGGTGAGACCTTGATGCTGGACCAAGCTCAGATTCTGTTGGTCTGAGTTTTTGCCACTAGTCTCAGATCTACCCCCAAAGGGAAAAATTATGTGGGGAAAACAGAGTACCTTTAAGACTCTGGTCACAGGAAGATAGGCCACATGGGAAGAAGACAAAACCAAGAAACTACTGAAATCAGGAGGTATAATATGAGAGAGTTGTTTTATTTTGTAGATTAGTATCATCAACTTTCTGAAGAACTTTTCCTGAAATGGACTCTGAGTGTGACTAATTTAGGGGCAGTATCTTTGTTTTTATATGCTTCAGAATGGAAGAGCATGTTTGGGTTGTTACAGGACCCATAGCTTTCTGTGGAACAATCCAGATGGCTATACATGATCCAGATACACAGAGGATTATTCCTGAGGAAATGGCTAGCCTGCTGGATTGGATAAAAGCCACTGTGAGGTCTGTTTACCCTGACAAGGGAGACTATAAACAATCCCTATAAATGCCAAGTGGAATGCCCTACATCAAGCAGGTGATCTGCTTCATATGCAAGCCATGTGGGACTGGCTTTATGATGACCCTGGCTTTATACTCACCCATTGAATATGCCTATTACCCAGGTCATGGTAAACACTGTGGTTAAGCCGGCCACTTCTGCATGGGCCCTCCATGTAACTTTTTTGCCGCAAAATCAAGCAACAGTCTAAGAAGTCTTAATCAAATTTGTTGTCTAAGTTTCCCCATATGGGTCTTATAGATACTAATAAAAACATTAGATTAACTAGAGAACGGGGAGACACAAAGGGGACGGTCAAGGTCCATCTTGATGGACAGCAGGATGGATATCTTTAGATGGTTATTAAGGAGGGGACTTCAGATAGCCCCATTTCTCCTTAACTGTTACTGCTCTCAGTCTCTGTCCTTCCTATGTAAGAGGACATGGATGACTCTTAGGGCCCAAATTCCATCTGTTCTCCAAGACCTTATCCCAGGAGGTCCTTTCCTTTGCTCACATCCCATCTTCTTCACAACATCTTTCTTGCTCACTCCCTCCTTGCTCATTTGCCCAGTTCCCTTTCTAACAGTGTTTCATATAGTTGCTTTTGGTGGCACCATCACTGCTGCATATCACACACCCTTATCCTTCTGGGTAGGTGATCAGAAGCCCCTCTTCTCCTGACATGGATGACATTGTTCTTCAGGAATTAGATTCTGAGACAGAGATGAACGTACAATAGATTTCTTAGGAAGTGCTCTTGGAATCTACAGTTGTGGAAGGAAGGGAAATGTAGCAGGATTGGGCAGAGGGACAAGTTGAGCTTTGATGCTGTCTCAGTAGAGATCTCCCTATGGAGCTCTGAAGCTGGCATGACCCTTCAGAATTGTAATGAAATGGCGAGAGGGGGCTTGCTTCATTGGGGAAACTAGGGGGTAGCATAGACCTGTAGGGAGCTGATAGCTGATGGCTGAAGGCTTTCTCTCGAGAGCACTCCTAACACCTGGGAGAATGAGTCCTTCGTTCCTGAAGGGAGACCAGTCAACAATGACACTGTCCATCACAGTCTGTCCACCTCGTGTGCCACTTGGATCCATTTCTTCATATAAGGTCTAGGAGCAGCTCCTTCAACATTCTGGTGAGTTTCCCTTCATGATGGAAGCTTAGAAAATGAAAGCTAGTGAGAAGAATTACAGCTACTGTAGCTGGTATCAGGACAGCCTACATCTCCTTTGTGTAGCAGCTGCCCTGCCTCTTCTGTTCTTGTAACCAGGATCCACTCTATGGCCAAGATAGTGATGCCTCTTTTTGCCTGCTGGTTCCTTCACACAAGGAGCCCCAAGTTCCTGGGTGGCAGCCACACTCTGTCTCCTGTTGGACACATTTTCCCTTTGGGAATCAAGGTCTCTAAATCTGTGGAGCCTAGAGTTGTAGGGGCAGGAAGTACAAATTCCCCAGGTGGATCGCAGGAGTAATGGTAAGAAGGCCATTCTTGCTTCCTTCCTTGTTTCTGGACTCATGAGTTCTATCTGTTGGGCACACAGCACTATATGAAGGTTGCTATTTTAAAGTGGACATTGCATGCTGGAAGATGGCAGCCTGTCTTCTGTAGGTGTCACTTTCAAGTTTATGCTTTCGCTGTGCCTTCACCAGCCCATTCTATCACTGTATCAGGCTGGCGGTTTCTGGGTGATGTGATATGTAATGTGACCAGTGGGTTCCCTAGTCATGTGCTCACTTTACACCTCCTTTGCTAAAGACCGGGTCCTTGGTCTGATGTGATGGGATCCCATGCCTGTTGTTCAGACACTGTAAGCTCTTGGACCATGGTGATGGTTGAGTCTCAGTGGGCAGTAAAGGCAAAACCATGCATGAAATATGTATTTATTCCTGACAAAACAAAGTGCTTCACTTTTTGGAGCAGAAGGAATCCAGTGTCGTCAACTTGCCATTAAGAGGCTAGTTGGTCTCTTCAAGGTATGGTGCCATATTGGAGATTTGGCTTCTGTTTTTGCTGCTAGCAGGTTAGACATTTGACATGTGTCAGAAACCTATATCAGCTTTGGTAAGTGGGAGCCCACACTACTGGGCCTATGGTAATGGGTTTCTAATGATTATATGCTGCCCCCTAGCCTCTATTTTGGGTGGAAAGTCCTATCATTTCTATTGCTGTCAGCGAGCCCAGCTCAGCAGTGGTGTTTCCTACCATCAGCCTTGGCCTGTATAGGGGAGCCATTATGGACTTTCTTAGTGATGCTGGTGCCCCTCTTACTAAACATTCCTTATTTCTTTGGAAAATTGTGTATCCCACGGAACACAGTTATTTCATGATTTTTCCAACCTCATATAATATATCCATTCTTGACACCCACTTTCTGAGCCTTTTTATCCTTCCTGTCAGTGATGGCGTTTCTGCCGCACTTGGGGCAGGCCATCACTTTTTCCATGCTTTTAATTGCTGATTAATTATTTTAAACTTTTCATTACTTTTTTCTAGAGCATCACTTGAGCTTAACTACACTCAATTCCCTTATTCTTGTAGTTACGATTTCCCTCGTGTTTCTCAAAAGCCTGATGGCCTGACCCAGCCAGTGTCAGGCATACCATCCCAGTTCACCGGGGACTCTCGAACTCCACCTAACCGGTGCTGGCATCCTGGTTGGCTGGGTGGCGAGGGATCCAGCTCCAAAATCCCAACTTACCATCTGCTTTCTCGGAGCATCCTGGCACCAACTTCTACAGGTTGGGTGACCCAATAGCAGACCCTAAGATGGAGATGAACTTGCCTGAGGTTTATTAGGGAGCACTCTCAGGATCGCCACCTGTGAAGGAAAGGAAGCAAGTAGAATTGGGCAGAGGCAGAGGATGAACCTTGGTGCAGTCTCTGCAGAGACCTCAGCTGACCCTACAGTGAGTTCTGAAGCTGAGATGACCTTTCAGAAGTGTTCTAGGCTGAATCAAGGGGACTGGACCTTTGTTCCCTCCCAAACTGATCAGTCATAGGATGCCTCAGGAAGAGGGTATGACCTTGGGTGAGGTGGATTTCCTAGGTGGAGGCTCCTGGGTGGGCACATCATTGAGGGCCATATTCCAGCAGCATCCTTGGCAGCTCGGAGACTGTCTTTCATTCCTAAGGGGGAAACTGGGTGACCCATAGCAGTGTGCACTGCACTCCTGTTCCCAGGATCCTTAAGAAAGGGCATAGATACAATTCGGACGTCCTCTGGCCTAAGAGTTATTATGAGCAGAGCTCTGTGGGGCTAGGAGTGAGAGTGGCAAAAGCAACTTTATTCTTTCTTATGTTCTCTGGATTTTAGAACCTCTGAAACCTATTTTGGAGGCTCCCAGGCTACTAGATGATGGGTAAAACTTGGGGAAGGGGAGAGGAGCCTAGTGTTTAAAGATCTAAGCTCACACAGCTCCTGCTTCCAAAGCAAATTGGGTGCCAGGCGTGGAGAGTGATCGGCAGAGGGATAATATGGGCTGCCTGGTTGGGACAGAGAGCTTCCTAATTAATTTGGGCTAATTGGATCAGGCACCCACTTAGGGTATGCTCCATTGTGTCAAGAAACCTGTTCAAATTCTCTCCACAGGTAACCAGCCAACTCTCTGGCTGCCTGTGAAACTGCTAATTAAATCCATAATTTCCCACAGCAGCCTAGAACTGATAGAAAGAGGTCCCCCTCTTGTGGATTTTTTAGGGAGTACCAGAGACCTAGGAATCGATGAATTTAAGGGCATGGACCCTGAAGAAATGGAGTCTTCTGACGGAATTCCAATAGTGTGTCCAAAACCCTCAGTGGCAGGGACAGTGGCTAAGGGGATGGGCTTCAGATTCAGTCTCCTGCGTTAGAATCCTGGCTCTGCCGCTCACTGGTTGTGTGACCTAGACAAAACACATCACTTTCTGAGCTTCGATTTCTTCCCAGATGACACAGAGATAATAATGGTACAAGGTTGTTGTGAGGATTTGGCGAGATCCAGGGTGCTTAGAGCATTATGTAGTGTGGAGGAAGTGTTGAGTATCTGATGCCCTCCTTTTAAACTGCATCTCCCATCTGTATTGACCATCACTGATTTAATGAGTTCCAGCTCCCAGGACTCCCGGCTCCCCACTCCCCATTCATAGGGTCCATCGCCAGGGGAGAACTCACTGTGGTGAGGTGAAGGCCAAAGGAAAGAATGTGGGAAACTTTGAAAAAAGCCTTTCCCTGACTCACCTCCCTTAATCACCCATGGAAGATGTGCGGAGCATTAACTTCACAGACGGTGACTTGGCTCCTTTTATTGCCAGGCAGTCATACATTTATTCGCTCAACACACACACACACACACACACACACCGATTTGTCTAAACAAAAGCCTCACAGAATTCAGCGTCCCTAGAAAAGCCCTATAGTCATCTACTGTTATTCATGCAGCCTCACTCTCCCCACCCGAAATTCCTTATGAAAGGATTCTTTCAGTAACAACAATTCCCTTCAGAGGGCAGAGAGAGAGATTTTGCATCTAAGAGAAATATAATTTAGAAATTTCTCTCTAGTGTTATACTAGTAACCGAGCAATTCTAATCAGTCCAATAGGAGCTTCCATGAGGGATGTACGGGGAGTTGTGGGAGCAGAGGGGAGGCATGTCAGCTGGAGCTGAGGGCCTTCATGCAGGTTCCCCAGGAAGTGAGTTATGTCTATACTAGGCCTGAGCAGTGCCCAGGTGGGGTGAGACTAATGCCCCCGCAGAGGGAACTGCATATACAGTCGTGTGGCAGGGAAGGGCTGGCAAGTTTGGGAACTGAGGAAGAAGACAGTATGACCACTCAAGCCCTGGGAGGGAGTTGGAGCGTGTGGAGGCTGAGGCTGGAGACTGACACTAGCACCTGAGGAGGAGGATTACATCAGAGTTTAGTCTTAATTCCCAAAGGAATGGGTGCATTTGTTATTAATTTTGTTCATTTATCCATCCATCCAGCCATTCACACTTAGAAGTCTATTCTGTGCCAGGTGTTGTGCTAGAGACCCTGAAACACAGAGATGACCGTGCACCAGCACTTCCCTCAGACAGCTCATGGACCTGTGGGAAGAAACAGACATGAAGCATAGACCTACAAGAAAGGGCTTTTGGTGACATGTTTACTTGGTACTGTAGGGGTCAAAGGAAGAAGTGGTTGATTCCTGCTGACCTGAGAGTAAAGGTTGATGGGGACGAGAGAAAAATTTTTCCAGGAGGCCAGTCTTGAAATATGAGTTAGTATTTGCCTGAAGGACAAGACTGGGAAGGGGTTTCTCCTTCGTTTTCACTGCTTGATATGCACTAATGTTCTTTCAGAGCCTATACAGCATGCTCCCAGCTTTCTCAGGGCTTTTGCACCTGCTGTTCCTTCTACCTAAAAATATCTTCCCTCTCCTTTCACTTAATTAGCTGCTACTCATTCTTTAGCTCAATTCTGATTTCCTTGGGGATGCGTTCCCTGATCTGTTTTTTCTTTTTCTTCCTCTTTCCCCTTCCCCTCTTTCTCCTCCTCCTTCTCCTCTCCCCCTCCTCCTTCTTCATCCTCCACCATAGTTCTAATTGCAGTTATAATTTTGTGTTTGTTTATGTGCTTATTTAATTAATGCCTGCCTTCCAGTAGACTGTAGACTTCGTGAAGGTGGGGACCATGTCTGGTTTTGCTCCCATTGTGTCCCCAATACTTACCACAATATCTGCCAGTGCCTCCTTAAGATTGGTTGCTTGAATAAATTAGAAGTGAGAGTAAGCAAAGGGCCAAAGGCATGAAGCACTATGCAAAAGGGGAAATTTCCAAAAGTTTAAGTGAAGGCTAGTTGTGAGAAGAGAAGCAGGGAGGTAGGCAGGGCCTAGGTCTTGAAGAGTTTGTTTGCAAATCTGGGCAACTGAGTCATTAAAGGATTTTATTAGAGTTTGTCCTGATAGGCTATGGAGCTTTAGTGAGGAGAGCCAGAGAGATCAGCTGGTAATGGGTGAGGTTAGAGATGAATTCTGAAAGGTGGGATTGAAGAAGGGTGGTGTTCAGCAGGGGAAATAGAAGAGTTACAAGAAAAGCAACATCCATAGAACCACCTTGAAGGGCTCTTAATACCTGCCAAGGGGCCACCTCAGATCTGTAAGTAAACAGATGAACAGAGGGAACACTTGAATTAAAGACACCAAGGTTTCTTTCTGGTTTAGCTGATAGGAAATGGAGTACGCATGTTAAGAGTTGGACGGGCACAAGAAAAGGGATATAGCTTCCTCTGATGCTGACGGTAGGGGTAGGAGGAGGACAGAAAGCAGGATTTCAAAGTCAGGTGATCTGTCAGGAATTGAGGTCACGCAGGCCCTGGTGACCTGCTTCTTTCCCCATCTGCCTGACTTCTTGTCTATCAAGTTTCAGTTTAGCCACTCCAGCACACACAGGGCGCCCTCCCTGTGCTCCGCCTATAGCACACTCATCCGGCACCCGACACTAGACACTCACTCAGTGATGGGGCTCGGGCTGTGGGGCAAGACTCAGTGTCTCCATTTTACCCCCATTCCCTGGCATGGCGCCTGGGGCATGGTAAAGGCTCACTGTCACTGTTTATTTGTTCAAAGAGAAAGGAGTGGTTTTCTTATAAAATGTCATTCCCCCAAAGAAATCTTTTCAACTGTGTTTCTTGGAAGCTTAGGTTCCTTGAGGGGAAGTTTGAAATAAAACTTTAACCCTTGCTTGAAATCAACTTGTCCACGTTGCTTTAACAAAGCCCTTGCTTTGCTTTATGTGAGTAATAACACCCACACTGTTCTGTTACATCAGTGTGAGAGCCACACCCCAATAAAGTGTTTTATTTATTTTTTTTTTTAAAGATTTTATTTATTTATTTGACAGAGACAGACACAGCGAGAGAGGGAACACAAGCAGGGGGAGTGGGAGAGGGAGAAGCAGGCTTCCTGTGGAGTAGGGAGCCCGATGTGGGGCTCGATCCCAGGACCCTGGGATCATGACCTGAGCCGAACGCAGACGCTTAAAATGAAACACTTTAGGGGTGCCTGGGTGGCTCAGTCGCAACTTCCCAAGCCTTTCTCCCCAAGAAAGATACCAAATTCCCAAGCACTCTTGGTGGTTTTCTTAGCAGCGTAACCCCAGGCCCCCCAAACATTTACACAAACATACACACACTTAGAAAAATCATAGCACTTGCCCCTATGCTTTAAATGTCATAGACGCAGGGCTGGTGAGGGACATTTTGAATTGGAAACGTTTCTGTTTTGATTTAGGCAGGACTGAATCATTTTAATACACAGATGTGAGCTTAGTTGTAATGATCAACTTGAAACCGTTTTTCTGTCCATCTGTGGGATTAGCTCGAGACATCATGGGAGGGGTGGTGTGAGAAGGGGTTTCAGTGTAGCATGTGTGAACGCTGTGTTCGGAAGGAAAGCTGAGGAGTATTTGTGCTTCACTGAATTCAGTTCGCCAAGTAAATCCATTACATCTGTATTTATAGGCTGTCGTGCAAAATACACAAAGGAGAAAACAGTACATTGTTTCTTTTGCTTAGCAAAGTATCTTTTTCATATCAACGGGCAGAGAGCTAACTTCTGGAGAGTTCCAGGGAGCCAGTGAATCACATGGGCTCCTCACTGGATTCTG
>NC_138379.1:44523332-44549879 GCF_054177405.1 Leptonychotes weddellii
AAGGCCAGGTCATTCGGCCTAAGTGAGAGGCCCTGGTCACTGTGGGACCTGAGTGAGGGGTTCTGGTCACTGAAGCCCAAGTGAAAGTTTCTGGTCATGATGGGACCTGAGTGAAAGGTCCTGGTTACTGGGGACTGGAATTAGGGGCTGAGTGGAGGGCTTGATCCCTGGGACCTGGGGGCCATGGCCAGTAAGGGACATGAGCAGGGTCCTCTGATCACTGCAGTCTTAGTGAGGGCCTTGGTAGCTGGGTTCTTGAGGGGGAGGCCACTCCATTAATCCTGAGCTGAGGTGCCTGGGGAGAGCTTCCCTGTGCCCTCAGTCTGCCCAGAACACTGCTGCATGTTCTGGGTCTGACCAGCATGGCTCACAACAGCCAGCAGATGGCACTGTGGCCCCATGCAGCCTGGACTCTCAGAGGGGCAGCTGGTGAGCAGTCCTTGGGGGTGAAGCTCAGCTGAGACAGGCTCAGTGGACCCTCCACCAGCTTTGGGAGCTGCAAGGCCTGGAGGGTAGGGGGGGCATTAGGTGGACTCCAACCAAACTCCCTGGGGTGATGGCCCCAGGCCTCTCCCCTGGAAGCGGAGAATTCTGTGCTGTGGGTTAGGAGTCCTGTGTCTGTTCCATACCCCAGGAACCAGGACAGGCTTGCTCAGTAGTTCTGGAGCACAGAACAAGAACCCGAAATCTGGCCTAATACACCAGATGCACTTTCATCTCTGGGTTGGTTCAGCTGTCCCAGTCCACAGATCCAAGACAAACTAGGATCCACCCTGAACATTAGAGCTCTTGTTTCACAGAACATCCGGTGCCCTGTGAAACCCAGAGAGAATTGGAGTCTGTTCCTTGCCATAGCCAGAACTTGTCACAGCCCAGCACTCATCGATACCACACATCCCAGGGCCCGGTCACTTTCCAGAACCATGTCACATGTCAGGGCTTTGTTGTACCTCAGATACAGTCACAGAGCAGGGCTTGTCATCCTTTGAATAAAGGAATATCCTAGGACCCTGTCAGCAACCCAGAGCCTGTGCTGTCAGTACTTCCCAGGGTCCTGTCACAGCCCATGCTTGGCCCTGAGCTGTGACAGTACTGGGTATGTGACTGAGCCCTGAGATGGGCCTGAATTTGAGTGATACAGAGCCCTGGGCTCTGACTATATCCACAGTGTGCAGTAACGGGTCCACAAACTTGCACCTGTGAGTTGGCCATTATCAGCAAGTATTCATTTATTTTATTTTTTTAAGATTTTATCTATTTACTTGACACAGAGAGAGAGCATGAGTGGGGGAGAGGGGCACAGGCAGAGAGAGAAGCAGACTCCCCGCTGAGCAGGGAGCCCGATGCGGGGCTCGATCCCAGGACCCCGGGATCATGGCCTGAGCCGAAGGCAGACGCTTAGCCGACTGAGCCACCCAGGTGCCTTTAGCAAGTATTCATGATCAGCATCCATAATGATCATGGTGACATAGGAGACACAGATAAAGCAGTTCTCTTCCAGCTATCTGTGGGGAAAGACCAGTTTTATTTTTAAAATTTACATTTTGGATCCATTGCAGACTGACACTTTTGTAAAATGCAGTTAAATTGCTCAAAAAATGAAATTGAAGAAAAAACATACAAAACATAAGCCCATATTTTAAAAAATACAAGTTTCATTTTGGAATGATTTTAGATTTTCAGAAAAGTTGCCAAGAGAGCAGAGATGCTATATGGCCAGCGCCCAGCTTCCCCTAACATCACCATCTTAGATAAACAAGGTACACTTGCCAAAGGTAACAAATTAATATCAGTATAATACAATTAACTAAATTATGGACTCTTTGGATTTTAGCAGTTTTCCTGCTAATGTCGTTTTTCTGTTTCAGGATCCAAGCCAGTGCACTACCGACTGCATTTAGCACACTTCTTATTCCTGGATTCATATCACGTAATCATTCTGTCAAATTGCTATACAAGTTTCTAAGCACTTACTCTTCTTTTTTTAAAAGATTTTATTTATTTATTTGAGACAGAGAGAATGAGAGAGACAGAGAGCACATGAGAGGGGGAAGGGTCAGAGGGAGAAGCAGACTCCCTGCTGAGCAGGGAGCCCGATGCGGGACTCGATCCCAGGACTCCAGGATCATGACCTGAGCCGAAGGCAGTTGCTTAACCAACTGAGCCACCCAGGTGCCCGGCCCCTAATCTTCTAACCCACTCAACATCCTCTATCCAATATTTATTTCTTATCTCAACCACCAGATCTTACTTTTCTTTTTCTTCTTAAAGATCTTATTTATTTATTTGAGATAGAGAGCAACTGAGAGAGGGAGAGAGAGAGAGAGAGAGAGAGAGAGTGCACGAGTGGTGGGGGAGGGGCAGAGGGAGAAGCAGACTACATTTCTTTTTTTTTTTTTTTTTAAAGATTTTATTTATTTATTTGAGAGAGAGAATGAGAGAGAGAGAGAGCATGAGAGGGGGGAGGGTCAGAGGGAGAAGCAGACTCCCTGCCGAGCAGGGAGCCCGATGCGGGACTCGATCCCGGGACTCCAGGATCATGACCTGAGCCGAAGGCAGTCGCTTAACCAACTGGGCCACCCAGGCGCCCTCTAAGCACTTACTCTTGATTTACGAACTTATCTCATCGTGGACTGGCACAAAGAATTTGTGGCCTGGCACTGGTCCACAGGCCACACCTTGAGTAGCACTGGTAGGAAGAATAGTGACTCTATTTACAGCAGGACAGCAAGGGGGTGAGAGGGTAGGAGCCAAATGGTGTGAAGCTAGAGCACAGCGTGCGAAGGAAGATGGTAGCCATACGGTGGGCCTTGGGCATGGCCTGCTTAGAACGAGATGGTGGGAATGGGAAGCTTTTGGGAAAGCAGTCCCAGAAGACAGCCAGTAAGGCTGCGGTTCTGCATTTGTGTGCATCGCACTGAAGCGTCAGTGTAAATACCTGCAACAAGCAGCGGGTACTGAGGACTACGTGTGTGCTCACTGAGCTCTAAGTGTGTCGGGGTGGAGAACGTAGGACTTGAAAAGACAACAGTGGGTATGGGCCCAGAGATTCCAGGGTCTGACCCAGGCCCCTGCCAGTCCATGGACTGTGGTCAGTCTGCACAGTGTAGGGACGACTTAGGTGTAGGATCGTATGACAGGGGAACAGGAAGCACAAAGGTCCGGGGATGGCAGTGTTTCCCCTGAGGAAGGAAGACACCAGGACAATGTGGCTGCGCCCATGCTTCAGGGCCTCCCTTCATCCTGAGTATGTTGGGATCTGGGCCCCCAGCAGGTGTGTAATATAAACACTTTGAGCATTTGTCTCCCCATGTAGGCAGTGGGGTAAATACTGCAACCTCCAGGAGGGTTCTCAGAACGAAAGGAGAACCACATGGAAATGTTGTCATGACACCTGCATGGAGCTGGAACTCTTCCCCCTTACCCCCCTCCCGCTCGGGACAGCCAGCTGGAGTCATCAATTTCCTGTCTTCACCTCTTCCTTTTCCTGTAGGAGCTGGGGCCAAGGTTCTAGTGGGGGTGGTCTAGCCCAGGTCGCATCACATCCCAGATTCTGCCAGCCTCCTCCTCTTTGTATTGGTGCTGCTCACCTCCTGGGCGTCTGGAGGAAGCCTCCGGGGGCCTTCTCTGTGCCTTCCCTCCATCACCTCTAAGATACACGTGGTGCCGCTGAACACTTTCCACACTTCATCATCATTGTGTATTTGACTGTGAGAATAGCGATGGCAGAAACCGTGCCTGTCTTATTCTCCACTCGGTTTCCAGCACCCAGCAAGTGCCTGGCCCATAGTCGACATTTAACCAATATTTGTTGAGTGAAAAATTGGAAGGAAAATATGTGATTTCTTTCTTTAAACAATTTCAAGGGCAGTTAACAGAGAGAAAGACAGAATGTACCGTCAAGTGTCAAAATAGTGGTTGCTTGGAACTGAAAACTTTGCCTGGAAAAAAGATGGCCCAGATACACATGGGTTTAATAGATGATAAAGGTGGAATCAGGAATTACTGGTAAAGGAACAGATTTATTCTGTACATGGTCTGGGAAAACTGGCTACCATCAAAGAAAAAAACAATTAACATCTTCTCACATTGTATACCAAGAATTTTCCAGATGAACTGAGGAGCTTTAAAAACCTTGGAAACACTAAACTGTTTATCACATCTCTGGAAGGAAGTAGATTTCCATATAGCAAAAAGAAGCAACAGAAGCAGATAGCAAGGGGAAGGTTAACTGACTTGACTTTAGAAGTATTTTAAACTTTTGCATGTTAAAAAAAAAATAAAAGGCAACCCAAATAAAAAAGCAAACAAACTAGGGAAATATTCGCAGTCAGCTGCCACAAGAACTTCCATAAATTTCCTTTAAAAGAATACACTGAGGCCCCAATGAATAAACAGGCAGAGTATATAGCAGATAGTTTCCAAAAGAGGAAGGACAGAAGGGTGCTTAATCTTGATAATTAAAGATAACCAACCCCAGGAAGGAGAGGTCTATGGTGGCCAAAAGTGTCAGGGAAAATTCCACAGGGGAGGTGGAGTGTGAACTTGTTCTCGCAGATATGGACTGACAGAGATGGAGGGAAGAGATGCCACACATTTGGGTGGCATTTCCTGTTCACGAGACTCTCCTGGCTTCCCTCTGAATTTGCAAGGCTTTTGAGGCCTAGAGCTGGAGAGTCTCCTTCGTGTCTCTCCAGCCACCATTATCTGTCTGTAATGGAAACAGCTTTCTTCATGGGGACAAACCATTGTGGAACCTCAGGGAGGTCTGGCAGAGGGGTGTTCTGGAAGAATGCTGTGGCCATGAGGGTAGGGAGCTAGCTAAGGACCCCGACTTCCCTGTCCCACCCTCCCTGCAACCTTGGAGTTTTCTGACCTAAAAACCAGCTGCTTGCCCACCCCTACCCCCAACTCCTCGCTGGGGTTGAACTGCTCATTTTTTTTTTTTTTTTTTACAACTCTTCTGGGAATGTAGCAAAACTTGCTTTAATTCTTCTGAGTTAGAGCTCAACTAGCGTTATCATTTGAGAGTCTTTTCTTTATATGACTTTTAATAAATATCTTTTAAAAAATTATGCAGGCAATACATATTCATTGGAGAAAGTACAAATATAGCTGGCATTTCTGAGCGTTTTTCTGAAGGAGAGAGAGGAAGAGAAAATAGAAAACAGAAATAGTTCACCACCAGTCAGATTTCCAAGGACAGCATGTGGATCCCATAGTCAGGAGACACTGCTCTGCCACGAGGCTTTCCAGGCACCTGGAAAGAGAGGCTTTCTCTCCTGCCAGTTCCAGACCTGTGAGGTCTGGGCCCCTCCATTCCTTCACATGGGAGAGGTCTCCTGATGTCACTGGATGCCTCCAGGACACAAAACCCTGATTCATACTTGCTGCTCCTTCCCTCTGGCCTCCCACTCAGCTGTCTCCCTGGTCTAAGGAACTGGACTCATTTTCAGCCTTGTGCATCAGCCATTCTCAATCTTTTCTCCACCCACCACGTGTGATGGATGACATCCATATTCATACACGCTCTCAAAGGTTAAACCCAATTTTATCTAAACCTGGTCAGGATTTTTGCAGGAAGTGAAAGTTGGTAAAAATAACTATTACATCTCAGTGCAACAGGATGACTTGAAATTGGCATGCCTCTTGGTGTGTTAGCAATCTGCCCACTCCTGGCCACTGTGTGTGTGGCTCAGGCTTTGGAGAAGCAATTCCTGAGTACTGGGTGTGACACAACCCCTTTCCCTCCCGAATTAGTGAGGGTGACATTATTATAGGGATAAACTTAGTAGTGGGTCACCACTGAGCCTCATGCATATATTTTATAGCAATTATTGCGTTGTGTGTGTATTTCCCCCATTAAACTTTTCTGTTAGTTGTTGTATCCCTAGTGCCCAGCACAATGCCAGACATTGATTGGTGCAGACTGACTGAACAGATGAGGGAAGCCTGCACGCCTCTTACCCTGACTCTAAGAAACCCTGCCTTCCCTTTTTGCCTCTCTCCCCACCCAGCTGGTACTACCAGCAGCTCTCTGAGGCTACATTTTCTAAACTTAGTTTGCTTTCTTGTTTGGCCTGTTGGTGCTAGTTTAGCATCCCAGCCCTGACTTGTTGGCCCTCTTTCCTGGGCTCCTTTACCCACATTTCATTTTTTCCAGTCATCAGGAGCCCTTGAGATACTCTCAAGGACTTTATTTAGAGTGCAAGATTTCTCCAACCTTCTCCTTCCCCTAGCAGGAGCTCTAGGTTGGCTCTCCACCTAGATTTAACTCTTTGACAGTATACTTACGTCTTATCCACTTCTTTTATAATCACCCAGAGCATATAGCACAGGCCTAGATATATGCTAGACTCACTCCTTTGCATCATACTGTTTATTAAATAAGTAACTGTGTAGTTTATCTAACATCCGTGTCTCCCATTTGGAGGTAAATTCCACAAGGACAGGGATTCTGACTGTTTTATTCACTGCTGTATCCCCAACATCTAGCCCAGGGCCCAGCACATAGTAGAGTTCAATAAAGGTGTGTGATAGGAATGAATGAACGAACGAACGAACGAATGAATTGAATGATTGACCCACAATGATTTTGATAAGCAGGGGATGGTTTTGTTTTTTTGAAAAGAAGCCTTAATGCTGAAAGATCTGTTTGTGAAAGGGGAAAATAGGCCTTGGGGCGGTTGGCGACCAACAGCAGTGGTTAATGCTTAAAGGGACTCCATGGGCAGTCTGGTCAAGTGCAGGGGAGCCTGCTTGGGCCAAAATAGAGGGAACAAAAGGTACTGGGAGGACTGGGAATGGGAGTGGGGATGGTGAGTCACAATTTCCTACATCCATCCCACCAGTTTCTTCCATGATCATATTTACTTTGGACCTTGTACTATGTTCCCAGGGGACCTGGGGTAAAAGTAGAAGTTGGTTTGTTTATCTGTTATACTGTTCACGTGGATTACTGTTTGGCAGCAACGTTTCAAGGAGGGTTATTGCTAATCACTTCTGATGCATGTGGGCTGGGGCAGAGGTGGCCAAAGCTGGCCTTTTGGGAGATTATCCCTGGGATTTACCAATTAGCCCAGCAGGCTCACTCGTTCTCATGAGACCTGGGCCCAGCTGTGGCCCCTGTCTGGACAAGGGGCCCAGGGATAAAGCAGGAGGCAGAAGTCTTGGAGGCAAGGGGCTTTGGCAGCTTCTTCGGGGACCAGAGGGAAGCAGAAAGGAGATGGGCGGTCTGGAGGGACTGTCTAGCTCTTGTTATGCTCACTAGACCTTAATGAAGGCCCCTTGATCTCTGAGCCCTAAGTGATGGGCACTAGGTCCCTGAGGGAATGGGGCTGGATCAAGACTCTGAAAGGTCTAAACATGTTAAAGATTGTGGTTGGTCTCCATATGTCATTCAAAGTAAAACAAACCACAAAATAAGTTTAGTTCAGTAATACAGTTCAGGTTTATCCTGTGATGGTTACATTGATGCTTTTCTGCAAATATCAAATTCTTTTTAAAAACTTCTTTTTTCAGTTTTGTTTTGGTGGTTCTACTTCAGTAATGCCATGCCTGAGGAGGGGTCTGAGGTAGAGGCCCTGTCACTGAGACCTGAGTAAGAACTGGCTCACTGAGAGCCTGAGTGAGGGGCTGGGGGAATGGAGGGAAAAGCTTGGATAACTGAGTGAGGGGTCTATGTGAGGGTCCTGGTCACTGAGGGGGTTGACCTGGGATGTCATTACTGAGGTCTGAGTGAGGGTCCCCAGTCACTGACATTGCTCAGGGTAGGCTCTGGTCAGTGAGGGGCCTAACAAGGTGCGCTGGTCATGGAGGACCTGAGGAAGTGTACCTCATCACTGAGGCATCTGTCGGTAGCCCTGCTTACTGAAGCTTTTGATGGAGGCATCTGCTTAACCAGTTTAAAGGAGAGGCTTCTGTCACAGATTCTCAAGTGTGGTCAGCAGGCCCTAAGTGAGAGGCTCTACTCCCTGAGAGGACCAAGGAGGATGTTTAGGGTCTCTACCTTCTAAGGGGACTGTGGGTTGGGGGTCCTGGCTTTGAGAGGTTTGAAGAAAGAGCTCTGACCACTGAGATATGGCTGAGGGTCTTTGGTCAATGGGAAATACAAATAAGGCCTCCATCAAGTCTGGGCTCATATAGGTGGGGAAAACTGTCCAGTGTGGGGTCCAATAACTGAGATTCTATGGCCAGATTAAGCCGAAGTGGCCCTTAATTCCTCCTCCCCTTCCTCCTTCAGCCTGATCTGCAGGTCTTCCAGTCACCAGTAGATGGCACTGCAGTCTCACAGAAGGACAGGGCTGCTGGCTGGCTTCCCAAGGTGGGGTCCAGGTACAAGCAGGTGAGACAAGAGAAAGGGAATTAGTTGCTCCTCTAACCAGATTCCCTGGAGGCAGGGAGGAACCAGGCTACGATGGCCCAAGCAGATCCCCTAAACATAGGCCGCCTAGAGGCCAAGTCCTCTTAATTGCCAGGCCGACTAAATGCAGTATGACTTTTTACATTTGATTCATTCATACCTTGAGTTGTTCAGCAGGTCTAGTACCTGATAGAGTTTGTGCTAGGCGCTGAGGGAGGATACAAGGGTGATTAAAGAAGGTGGCTGCTGTTGAGAAATCCATAGTCTTGGAGGTGAAACATTAATATAAACAAAATAATTATAATACATGTGATAAGGACTATAGGGATGTACCCAATGCTGTAGAAGTCTAGGGAAGGAAGAAATATAGAATTTGGAGAGTTTGTGAACATAAAGGAAGAAAGAGTTGACACTGACCCAGGGTCTCCAAGTATGATCAGGGTTTTTGTTTGTGAGGAACTTTCCTGGAGTAGAAGCAAAAGTGTGAATAAAGATGTGGGGTGTGAAAGAGCATGAGGGATCATTGTGCACTCCAAATGTCTGCAGTAGAGGGAACTGGGTGGGGATGGGCTGGGAGGGTGGTAAGGAGTAGGGATGACAGATACACAGGTGGGGGGGATCATTAAGAATCTTATAACCCATATTTGGGGATTTGGTTATGGCTGTTTAATGCATGAAGAATCAGGGGGGTTTTCAGGTAGGCAGATGAAATTCAGGGTTCTGTTTAATTTGCCAGTAGCCAAGGTGTGGGGTGGCTTAGGGGAGGAACAGATTGCATGCAGGAACCCCGGTGGGCAGCCAAATTATAATTTATGAGCATTAAGTAAAGAAGGGAGATAGGGAGGAGAAAACAGATTTAGGGGTATTTAGGAGGGAGGATGAATAGGATTTTGTACCAAAGTAGATGTGAAAAGTTAGGAAGAATGAAGAATTTAGGCAAATAATAAATGTGAATATTTACTGAGCATTTAACGTCTGTAACACTTTATCTCAGCCACCATGACAATGCTCTATAAAGTAGGAATTATCATCCCCATTTTCAGATGGAGAAACTGGAGCTCAGCCAGGCTATGTGACTTGCCAAACAAAGGTCACACAGCTGGTTCTGTCCCCAACCTGGTTTTCCTGTCTTCAGCCTATCCCTCTCTAGACCATCCTCCACACTGCCACAAGCTAGAGCTTCCGAAAATCCTTCCTGAAAACCCTCCAATAGCCCTCTACCGTGTAGGGGATAAATTAAATACAAAGCACTTCCCAGTTGCACATAAAGTCCTTGGCTGTCCAGTCCCTGCCACCCCTCCACCTTTCCCCGCCCCATTCTAAGGATCAGGCAGACAGGTTCGCTAGCAACTAATTCCCTAAAGGGCCCACCTCTCTTGCCTGTATGCACTTGTATATGTGGTGTGCTGGTGGTGCACACCCCTCCAGGAAGCCCTCACACATGCTGACCCTTCTGCCTCGTCTGTATACCTATCTCTACCCTGTTGCCTGACCAGCTCCTACTCATCCTTCAAGTGTCAGCTTAAATGTCACTTTCTTAGTGACTTCCTTAAATGTGACTTCCTCAGCCTTTTGTGACTCACCCTCAACCCCATGTGGTTAGACCTTTGCATAATGCCCTGTCCCAGCATTTCCTAACATTTACCACGATGATAATTAAGTAATTATTTTCATAACTATTGACTTAATATTAGTCTCTTCCACTAGACTCTCGGGCTCTTTGACAGAAGGGCCCTGAGGATATTCATTGCAGCTTTTTTGTAACAACAAAAATGCCCGATTGGCAGAAAGCTCTGCAAAAGACACAGATGTTCTTTGGAAGATGGGAGTGTCCTTACTCATAATTATACTTTAGTAACCATTCTCAAAATGTTGGCTTCCTGACACCAAGATTCTTTTACTACCCAACTCAGGAACATTTCCACTAGGGGGCTGTAGTAATGATTCCACTAAATTGGAAACTGGTCATTTTACATTTCTCATGACACACAACAGAAAGGGAACACAAGGTGTCCTAGTGTTGTCTAGGATGATTAATCTTGATGACTATTAAAGGACAAAAGTTCAACTGAGTGAATCTGAAGATCTAATTGGCTTTATTAAGTGATTTGTGAATCCCGTAGCACCCCATCTAGTGGGTGTAGAGATATGCTCTGAGAAGTTGTACAAAAATACAAGATTTTTTTAGGAAGGAGGGTGTGGCAAGACATTATTAGCAGAAGGAAAAGAAAGGATTGTTTCAGGCAGAGTCACCTTCCCTTGGGGAAATGGCAGGGGGTCTTACCATGCAGATTAGCTCATCTTCCTCTGGGGGTCAGGGGATGGACAGGGCCCATGTGACAGATGGCTTCATTGGTGCTGACCAGAACAGTTCTGACTGACTGGTTTAGATTACATTTCTATGGGAGATTGAAATTGCAATTGTAACTGAACTCCAGGGGTTTGCCACTTGGGGGTATCAAATTGAACACAACCCAAGGAAATTTGTAAGCCAAGAGCTTTTTATTACTTGGTACAAGTAAGGAGACAGGGAGATAGCTCTCAAAGCACTGTCTCCCTGTGGGGTTAGCACAGGAAGCTTTGATTTAGTGTATTAGTGGGCGGGGCAGGGAGTTTAGGCACTTCTGGTTCAGTTGGGCATGCCTAGCATGGCAACATGCTAGTGCATACATCATATGTTCTAACAATGGCAGAAAACTGCCATAGAAGGAGATCTTGGTATTATGATGAACTAAAGGTAACTTCAGGACAACTCAGGGGGGCTTCTGCGCAGGTCCTCAGCTCCAATCCGGCTCAAACTGGCTCAGTAAGGAGATACCAGGCAAGACACACTTAGCAAGGGGCTATCAGGTGAAACACCTAGTTGGGTGTCTCCTTGGGGGCAACTGTAGGTTCTTCGAAACAAAATAGTTCCTTCCCTGCTTTTGTCCCTTCCCCTCCTCCCTTCTGCTGATAGCTTTTAGCCCTCTTATTTGAGTAACTTCCCGTTGCATCCTGGTTAACACAATTAAGTTACTATTAAGACCTGGTTTGGTGACTTGGCTTAAGTGACTCCATTTTGGTCCTGTGGTTTTCTTTTCTTTTCTTTTTTTTCTTTTCCAATCTAACACCACAGTGTTTATCCCACCCTTCTCTTTTTCCTTGTTTGTAACATATTTCTTTGACAGGAGAAACTGGCTCTCATAAACTATATTATATATACATAGTTGATCAACCCTAGTATACACATCATTTCAGAACTGGTAATCAGTATCATTATGAGGAACACATCTTTGAAATACAGAATAGGGCCCCCGGGTGGCTCAGTTAGTTGAGCATCTGCCTTTGGCTTGGCTCATGATCCCAGGGTCCTGGGATTGAGCCCCGTGTCATTGTCCAGTTGTCAGGCTCCCTCCTCAGTGGGGAGTCTGCTTCTTACCCTCCCTCTGCCCCTCTCCCCCTTATCCTCCACCCCCCCATACTCATCCTGTCTCTTTCTCTCTCAAATAAATAAGTAAAATCTTAAAAAAAAAGAAATACCGAATAATTTATGGACAGTACTTTTATATTCAGTTCAAAATATAGTTTTCCAAAGTAAATTTGGTTTCCTTCTCACCTCCTTCATTGTAGTTATGTTATTCATTTGTCAAGCAGGTAGGCTCATTTGCTATAGTTTGTATTTTATTTTGCATTCCCCCCGCTACCTGGGGTATTAATTTTTCCCTTCTAACTTACAGTAATATTTACTCTTTGTGGTATACAGTTACATAGGTTTTGGCAAATCCATAGGATGGTGTGAACATCAACACAGTGTGATTGAACATGATCCACACATGAACAATGATCTTTTGTGTATAGTTCAGTGCATTTGCACAAATGCACACACCTATGTAAGCTATACGTCTGTCAAGATATAGAACATTCCCAGTTGGTCAGCCAGCAGGAAAGGTGAACTAGAGGCTGAGCAGAGGGTGCTCCCCAGTATACAATCACTGATGATAGTGTGGAAGGAGCAGGTGGACTGGGGTGGAGGTCCTCAGGCAAGCGGTGTGTGCCGATGGTTTTCTTTTTAACATTACTCTTGGAGAAAAGTGGTTTTCCCTCCCTTTCAGGGGTTTGTTTCATACAGAGGGAGTTCCTCTGGAGTGACACTCTTGGCCTCTCTCCCCAGAAGAGAAGTCGGTAACTTACCAGAAAATTTGAGAAGAACAAGGGTAGCACACTGGTTCAGCTCTTCCATGTCTTTCTTTGGCAGTCGGACTGGCTACAGAAGCATGCGTTCCGTAGGACATTTTCAAGGGACTTGCCCCAGCGGGGAGACCTTCGTTTTCCAGGCTGATCTGTAACTGGGTAGGTAAACCTCTCTTTATTTCTGGGACTCACTATTAGAAAGTTTATCCAGTTATATAAATCACCTTCTCCAATATGAGCTTTATCAATAATAAAAGTAGTATGTTGACTTCTACCTTTTAATTGGTTTTGAACTGAGGAGAGGGAAAGAGGGGACTATTTACTGAGGATCCATAGAACTTCAAGATCCAATTTCACTGGATCAGAAGCCTTAAGAAATAGGCGCGCCTGGGTGGCTCAGTCGTTAAGCGTCTGCCTTCGGCTCAGGTCATGATCCCAGGGTCCTGGGATCGAGTCCCACATTGGGCTCCCTGCTCAGCGGGAAGCCTGCTTCTCCCTCTCCCACTCCCCCTGCTTGTGTTCCCTCTCTCGCTGTCTCTCTCTGCCAAATAAATAAATAAAATCTTAAAAAAAAAAAAAAAACGAGACTTAAGAAATAAACAAGGAGTAGAATTTGGGGATCCAACCAACATGTGAAGAGGCTTCTGGTGAGGCTAGGATGCATAGCTTTAGGTACGTATAGACTTTAGTAAGCATGTATTTGTGACTGTGTGGTCTGTGGTCGCTTACATGGAGCCACGTGGATGGCTTGTTTATGGGTGGAGTTGGTTCTTATCTGTTGTAACTGGATGGCGGCTTCAGGTTTTTGGTGCCAGGTGTGTGGGGTTTTCTCCTTGGTGGGTCCCCACGACTTGGGACTTTATCAACTGGTGAGGATCTGTTTTTATAGAGGCAGGGCGGTGGGTTGGCTTTAAGATACAGGGGCAGGCCGTCCTGCCTTCAGCCAAAATTACTCTGTCTCAGTGCATGTGGGTGGCCTCAAGATTTATTTAGGCAGATACCACCCTGGGCCAGGGTCCGAGGGGTGGGGCAGGTGGGAATGGCTCAGCTGACACTGGCCTCAGCAGGTGCCTGCTGCACAGAATCTAGCAAGCCCGTACTGGCCACGCTGCTCTCAGAAAAGGCATAGCCACGGTAAAAGTGAGAGCCTTGGGTACAACGGCTGCAGTTTATCCTTGAACTACACGGCTGTTAGACTTAGCATTTGTGCATGGGCCACGCAGGGGCCACACAGAGATGCTGGTGGGCTGCAGTGCCTTAATAAGCAGGGGTAGCTGAAGCAGGAAGGCTTCAGTTGTGGAGAAAAGAGTCCTTCTCTATAGGAGCCTTTCAGACATGGGGGGTGCAGAGCAATTGTTTACCAGGTGTATTATTCATCAGACTGCTCCAAACTTGATCCAAAATAATGCTGTTTTGAAATTACCTCACCCAAGAGAGGGAACCATGGAGAGACTAACCTCCTCTCACTACATGTTGAGAAGACCAGAATGGGTGGATAAAAATGGGAAAAGGAGATGCATCTAGGTCTAGTTGCTCTTAAAGAGGGTATAAGAACAGAGTAAGATGTCTGAATTTTTATTAGCTCAGAAACAGTGATTAGATCCTAAATAAATCTAGAAAGAGATAAGAAAGTCCAGATTTCAGAGCTGACTGGAATGACTCCCTCAAAGATGCTAAATTTAGGAAACCCAGTAAGAGGCAGCTTCTCAAAATGAGAGAAATCATAGTGTGAGCAAATTATAAAGTCGTAGTTTACTTTTTTTGTATGCCAGACATATTCTGTTGACTTTATCAGTTTATCTACTGAGAACAGTAGCCAAGAACATTCCAGTTCACCTCTACCAGGTTTTGACTGCAGTACCCTCAACTGCGTGGGAAGTCAAAACACTTTAAAAAAAAACCCAACATAACCACAAAGCCATTATGACACTCAAACTTATTTCCTTAATATTATTTAATGTTCAGTTAGCCTTAAAAAATTCAATTAGACTTCAAATTTCCCAGATTATGTCATAATTTTTTTCAGCTTGTTTTTGGAATCAGAGTCCAAATAAGATCCAATCATTAATATTAGTTTATAAGTTTCTTAGATCTCTTTTAATCTATACATTTACTTTCCATCTTTTTTTTTTCTTTGAAATTTATTGGCTGAGGAACCTGAGTCATTTATCCTGCAGAAGGTCCCACAGTAGGCATGAATTGCTTAGATATCATTGAAAATGTTTCTTTGTCTCATATATTGCTGGTGAATTAGTAGTTAGATTTAGAGATTTGATCAGATTCAGATTTGATTTTTGATTTGACCCCTTGGGGCAAAGTGGTCATTTCTCTGGTAAATTTGGAAAGAATGAATTGGGTATGCTCAATACAGCTCCTCTGGCTCTTTTTAGCCAGACTCTCCCAGGATATATACATTCTCCTTTCCTCCTCCAGGAAGTAAAATTTAAAGGGGTCTTCCCTGGATGGGGTGGAGGATGGAGTGGGGAGTAGGGAGAGCTACAGTTTTCTTGCACAATCTATGAATGAGTGGGCTAGTTTCCCTAATCCTGGGGTTCAGGATCAAGAAGCCCAATTACTAAATGATAAAGCCACATCTATCAATATCAACTTTATCAGTAGTGTTGTTATTTTGACCTCTCATATACCTTATTGTTTTGCATTATTTCTCAATTGATTCAGAACTCAGGCGGAGAATGGGGTGGGTATTATTTATTGGAGCCTCTAAACTACAACCACCACCAGGGATAAATAGACTAGCTACTTGTGTTAGAGAAGCTTCTGTGCCTTCCTTGCCCACAGGTCCTATTAAGAGTTGGCCATATTGGGCACCTGGGTGGTTCAGTTGGTTAAACATCTGCCTTCAGCTCAGGTCACCATCCTGGGGTCCTGGGATCGAGCCCCACATCAGGCTCCCTGCTCACCGGGGAGTCTGGTTCTCCCTCTTCCTCTGCCCCTGCCCCGCTCATGCTTGGGCTTTCTCTCTCAAATAAATAAATAAAATCTTAAAAAAGAGTTGGCCATATTTACTGTATTCATCTCATTCCCTCACCCCTGGGCAATAGCTGTTTGGACCTCACCCAAAGCTACCAGGTAGATGCTCACTCTCTTTATCTTTCAGGAAATTCTACTAAGACACAGTGACTTTAATTATTTGATAGCAGGTGCATGAACTGGATTGGGAGAGACATTTTCTGGCCCTGTGCCTTGCTGATAAGTAGGTACAGAGACTCAGCTTCAGGGAAGCGGCATGGAGCAGGCACACAGAAAGGAGTGGAGATAAGCGATCAGGAGATCTTTAAGAATCAGAGTCAGAAGACGGGCTCTCTGACCTTATTCTGGTCCCACAGGCTTATTTTGGGTCTTAGAGTCAGTGAGATGGTCACTTCACCCTAGGTTGATGAGATGGAGGGAACTGTACTCCCTGGACTTGCTGAAGAGACAGCACTGTAGTTTTCTGGAAGAACTTTCGTGACGGGCTCGCTTGAGGTAGAAGCTAAGAAGCCAGGGAGTCTGAGTATGGACAAAACATCTGCTGGAGCAAGGAAAAGCATTTTCTTACTCTGGAGAGAGAAGGAAGAAAGAGAGTAAGAGTGTGGGGAGTAGAGTCTGCGACATTAATGTGACATTTCCCATGACCAACCCTCCGAAACTTTGGAGTTCTGATCTCTTGAAATAGGAAATTTTCAATGTCCTTAGTGAAAGTTGATGAAGCATCTGTGCTTGGCACCCAGATTCATTTGGAAGAATCAAGGCAGCCCAAGGGAGTGTAGGAGCCCTGAGTGTGTGTGTGTGTGTGTGTGCATGCATGTGTATGGTAGAAATGGATCAGAGTGTGTAGAACTTTGGGCTTGAAATGGACGTTTAGAACTAACTGTAACCGGATGATATCGGTCACTTGGAATGTGAGCCTCCTTCACTTCCTCTTTTGAGGGCAGAGTCCTGTAATCTACACAAAGACCCCAAAGCTTCAGTCATATTGCCCCTCAAATTTGTCATCTCTGCCAGGCTGTCCTATCATTATGGTTATTTCCCCCTGCCCTCAGTATAGCCTGTCACCACCAGGAGCTCCTCATTACAGCCCACTTAGGTCTCTTTCCACTACATCAAAGGAAGAGTGTTTGGGGCAGATCTTCCTTCCCCTCGCAGGTCTCTTCCTTTAGTCTCTCCCAAATTACCAACAGCCTAAGTGATTATATGCAGGTTTCTTCACCGAAGAGTTGAAGCAATTTCAGAAGGGAGATTCAGTGTCAGAGAGGGGAAGGATAAAGTGCTCTTAACTTTTTTTTTTTTTTGAGACGTTTTCTTTAGTTCTCAGAGGGATAGTATGTACAGATCTAGATCCTTCAGGCTCCCTGGATTTTAGCTGGACAACGTTTTCTTCTTCATGGGCCTCCTTTTAAAATTTGTCCCATTTGAAACCCCGCCAGTTTCCACACCAATCATAGGAAGGGATCTCACTTCTTGGATCTTTTCTCTCTCCAAATTCACCATCCTTACCTCACCCCAACATCCTAAGTCACACTGTGCCAATTTGAGGTGAGCCCCCAGGATGTTAAGCTAGTTCAAAATGATGCCTGTTGTCACCCAAGTCTTGCAGAACTGTATAGGGGAAGAGGCGGGGGTGGAGGGGAAGAAGAAGAACTTCTGGGTCTGTAATTAGTTGTGGATTTAGATCTTCCTGGCCAGATTTCCTTTTCCATATTCTTATATGTGTGAACAGCAATCATGTCAGTTCGTTTGATTAATAGAATTGTTGTATTAGCTCATCCACTGCTCCCAGGAACAGACATTAATTTTTAGAGAGTACAATCTAGACTCATATTGAAAAAGGATATATTTCCTCAATTAGAAGGACATCTCGCCTTTTTCCCAGAGTTAGTGGGCCCCATTATTGTTCAGAAAAGAGGTCTGGTTTCTTTCCTGCTCTGCCTGGGAAGCTATTGAAAGAATAAATAAGCTATATTATCCTTTAATGGCTCCTCCCTTTTGGTAATTCAGGAAGGGCTCGAGACTCAATAAATTGTTTCAATAGTCTGCTTTGGGAGCTGGGGTAGCTGCCAATTCTTTTATAATAAACCCACCTTCATTTAAATTAACCAAGATAGTTTCTGTTCCTTGCAACCTACTGATCCTTGTCTAGAAGAGAAAGTGGTTCTGACAACTAGGTTTGCAAGCAATAGAGCCTCAAAAGAATGTGGATACTGTCTCTAGCATTGCTGCATGGTATCAAGTGGTAAAGATTCTTTCATCCTGGGCAGAGCAGTTTGGTGAAGCCTGGGCAGCTTGAGTGGGCTTCTGCTTATTGCAAAAAAGTGATGCCTAAGTAGCACCCAATATAATAGAGGCCTGGAGAATTATGGGTAGAATATGAGGAGCCCCTGGCATGACTTCTTATTCTGCCATATCTGGTAGTAAAGGTTACTTAAAATATTAGCACAATTCTAGACTAATTCACCAAGGGTTCAGACTCTTCTGAAGTATGAAGGTTTGGGTCAGTTCACCTCGTAAAGAAACCCTAACCAGTGTAGGTACTGGTTAAGAGCCTAGGAAACAGGAGATGCACTATAGAGGACAGACAAAATAAAGATCAGTTTTACTTCTAAAATTCAACCATCAATTTCTCATCCAAATGGGATGGGATTTTATTTGATTTAAATTTAGCTTATTTTTATTTTGTATATATTTTTTAAGATTTTATTTATTGTAGAGAGAGAGAAAGCATCAGGGGGAGGGGCAGAGAGAGAGGGAAGCAGACTCCCTGCTGAACCTGAAGACCGAAGCACGGCTCAATTCCTGATACTGGGCTCAATGATCTTCTGACACTGGGCTCGATCCCAGAACCCTGAGATCATGACCTGAGCCGAAACCAAGAGTCCAACGCTTAACCAACTGAGCCACCCAGGTGCCCCTTTTAATGTTTAACTCAATCTGTTTTCTGAGCTTTTAACTCTAGTCTTAACCAACTTCTCCTTCTCTCTCTCTTTCCCTCTTCCTCATAATATTTGACATTTCAAATCTTCCCAGTTTATTTTGCCCTCTCATTCTAATGGTCCCTGATTGGCTGGAAGGATATGAGAGGGAGTCCCTGACCTGGCGAACACAAGCTTCAGTCAAGGACTGGGTAGTGCAGGCCACTTTCTGAGAGTCGTGTCAGGAGGTCTTTCTGCACACCCCTTCCTCAAGATCCAGGTCCCACAAGGTTTGTGCACTACATGGGGAAGCCAAGAGTTTCCCTATGGTTACTGCTTTTGGTTTCAACCAAGACACTATGTGTTGCCCTCTTGAGGCATCTAGGTCCTAGATTGAGCCTGGGATCAAGGGCGGGGCGGGGGGGGGGAGGCGGTGCTTAAAATGTTCAGCTGTAGAAAAAGCTTATTTCTGCCTCCCCTTCACTCACTTGTGTAGATAAAACAAAGCAAGTCCTGTGAGGAGCCTAAGCAGAGGGTTATTTAAGGGGAGGGAATAGACATAAAGCAAAGCAGTGCATTCTTTCCTTTCCTTTCTCAACTTTTGTTGCCAAGATATCGCCATAGTCTACAGGCTTTCCTTCAGGGTGGGCACATCTGGCAATGAATATGATGGTGACTCCTTTTGGACAGGTGAGCTGGCTTCAGGGAAAGCCAAGGAGCATCATTGATACCAGCAAGGTTCACTGCTCCAAATATAGTAGTGCTGGCCCGTGACCAAACTCGGCCCATGAGTGGTGTTTCCCCCACTCCCGTCACTGCTTCTCACTGGTCTCTCTCTCCCAAGGTTGCCAATCAGAAGCAGGGGCTTAATTCTTATTAACACATTTACTCCTAAGCTGTCATTGCAAGCATGATCTACCTTGTTTAATGAAGCAAATTTTGTGTTTTCTTCAATTAACAAATCTGTATTGGGCGCCTTCATGTTCTAGGCTCTTGTGTGCTTAACATTTGTTTATTAAAACTAAGAACTAAAATATCTGTGGTAACCAGCTGTGGGTAGGTTCAAGGTTACATTTACTTTTTTACTCAAAACTGCATGCTCCAATCTAAACATGCTCATCCTTCTCATAACCCTCACATCCCTTTTCCAGGGTGAGGCAGGCTTGCAGTGCACATCCTGAGCATTTTTACAAGAAGGGATCTTGTTAAAAAAAAAAAAAAAAAAGAAGGGATCTTGTTAACTTCGACAGACAGTTCTTACAATACTTCCCCCCCGCCAAAGGATAAAATCAACAATAATAGGGGCGCCTGGGTGGCACAGTCAGTTAATTGTCCGACTCTTGGTTTCAGCTCAGGTCGTGATCTCAGGGTTGTGAGATTGAACCCTGAGTTGGGCTTCTCACTCAGCCTGAGGTCTGCTTGAGGTTCTCTCTCCCTCTCCCTCTGCCCTTCCCACTCATGCTCTCTCTCTCTCAAATAAATAAATAAATCTTAAAAAAAAAAACAATAATAATATTCCCACAATCAAGATAAACCATGTTGGAAGGTATATATTTTTGAGAGTGCTCATCTAGGTCCTGAAGCATTTCAGAAACTACTCTCCTATTTCCTTCTCTACCAGTTTTAAATGGTCCCCAATGCTGATGGAAGAAATCACTTCTCCATTAATCGCTTTGTGATTTCATTCACACTGATCATTTCCTGTCCTTAAGATGTGGCTCTCAGGTGAAATGGAAGATTTCTTTGTCTCATCTCTCAGAGAAACCTGTGTTATTGTTATTGGTAACATTTGGGGTGGCTCACACACCCCTGCAGTATTAACTAGAGTAGTTAATTAACTAGGGGCAGTATTAACTAGGGGTGGGTGGGTTAGTAGGGTAGCCACTTGCCACATGTAGCTGTTAAGCTTTTGAAATGTGGATTGTGTGACTGAGGACTTAGTTTTAATTGTAATTTATTTTATTTTATTTTATTTTAAAGTAGGCTCCATACTGAGAGTGGGGCTTAAACTCACCACCCTGAGATCAAGACCTGAGCTGAGATCAAGAGTCAGATGCTTAACTGACTGAGGCACCCAGGTGCCCCCTTCAATTGTAATTTAAATTTAAACAGCCACCAGTGGCCAGTAGCTATCATACTGGACAGTGCCAGGCTAGAGAAGTCCTGAGACAAATTTAGGAAAATGGGTTTTGGATCACACTGCTTGTATTAGGCTTTACCAGGTGGCACTCTAATCTGACTTCCCAAGGATCCTTCAACCCCTAGCTTAATTGGAAGGAGCCATTTCCATTCTTTGTTGGAGGATTTGCATTGTAACTCTACAACTTTTATAATACAGCAGCACCCAGACATTGCAGTTTTCTATCTTTATAAACTTTCTTATTCTAGTTGGAGCCATGCAAGTATATGGTTTCCTCAATATATTGCACAAATTTTCCAGTCGTGGAAGTATCAATCAGTAAATATCTATCTTTTCTTTTTTCTTTCTCTTTTCCCGCCCTCCCTTCCCTCTCCCTCCCTTCCTTCTTTCCTCTCTGTCCATCCTCCATGGCCATCCTTCTTCTTTCCTTCCCTTCTTTCTCTCTTTCTTTTTTTAACATAAATCTCTAGCCCACATCAGTAGGACGGCTCCAGCCCCCTCCTGCGTTCCCCCACCTACATTAGCTTCCAAGCAAACTGAACTTTGGCTGAATCTCATGCCTCCAAGACCAGCCCCACCTCCTCCCCCTGGTCTCTCTCCTTGGTCCAGGCCCTGAAGCAGCCCTGTGTACTCCTGTGGGGAAGGAGTGCCTTGCTCATTGCTCTCTGGTCCATTCATTGTGTGGCTTAGATGCAACTTGGTGACAGCAAGGATGTCTTAAACCTTATGTCCTGACTGTTCAATTAATACTTCCTTCATCCAACTCCCCACAATTAGGAGGAGTCATGATTAATCTGCAGCTCCCACAAACAGGCAAATTAACTAGTTGGCAGTGCACTCATTTTGTAAGTATATTACCTCCATGAGATTCAGTGGATTACTGTGATACCATCCCCTTTGACAGGATGGGGTCTGATACCAAAAAGCTGGGGTACCAGCCTCAAGGACCATTCCATCAGTCATAGGGATCATTCTCACTCTTGGATTAAATGGGTAACCTTGCAGACCTATCAAAACATGGTTACCCTTTTCAGAGCCTCTAACTGCCATACCTGGCTGGCTTAGTGAATGATTATTCATACTGGCTCTGAGAGCTTTCTCTTCTGCTTTTAAAATCCACTGCATCCAAATAGGATAAGAAATATTTAATAGGGTACTTTGTGTTGTGCAGTATTGCTAAACCATGCCAATTGCCTTAGAGTGGGATCGGATGACAGAGCCAAAGCTGTTCTCTGCCAGGGTAAAGCTTACTTCTCTCACTTCCCTAGCTGAATTGATTAGCAACTCTCTCTTTTTTTAGACACCAAACAAATGAGTTATTTTTCAAACAAAATCTTACAACTAAACACCATCCAGCTAATGCAGTGCTAAATCTTATAAGCCACATTTCCCAGTTGTGATAGATACTAGGTGGCTCATAATGACTTCTCCTTCCTTGGACCCAGCCTGAGATATACAGGGACCTCTGTACTAAGATGAATGTGGCTGCAGGACTCTAGCTATATACAATTTCCTGTTAGTCACCACTGGTCTGGAATCACTGCCCATGGCATCATGGTTAAGACTGTCTTCCGTGCCACATTGTATCTTTCTGTCTAGAGGGCTGCCCTATGAGAGGGAGGGCACACCATTCCCTAATGATTTGTCCTGTCCTTTATTATGTGGGAGGCAAAATATGGTCCCAGATCAGAGGCTGTAGTTGAGATATGCCATATTAGCTCAAGGTAGAGGGTTGCAGCGGCTTTGATGGTGGCTCCTTGGTTATTTGCCAAAGAATGCAAGCTCAAATCCAGGCGAGGCTAAGGCCCTCCCTGTCAGAGCCCACTGAGTTCCTCAGATTACAGAAGAGGTTCAATGGAGTCTATTCAGTAAGTGTTCTAGGCTTTTTGCCTTTTGGAATGTCCCAGGACATTTCTGTAGGAAAAGCTCAACTCCCGCATCCTGACCATTGGCTCCAGCAGCAATTACATACTCCAAAACTATGGGCTTCGGCCAACCTCGGTCTCATCTCAGGTGCATGATGTTCTGATGTGCTTTGGCCAAAATGTTCATCCATGGCATATTGATTTACTTCATTGTTAAAATTTTTCTGCCCCTAATCCTTTTGGTAGGTGTCTTTCTGTGTAATGGTTTCCTAGGGCCGCCATAACAAATTACCACAGATTTAGTGGTTTAAAACAACAGAAATGTACTCCCTTCCAGTTCTGGAGGGCAGAAGCACAAATCTGTTGGTAGGGCTACGCACCACTGGGCGTTCTGAAGGAGAATCCACTCCATGCCTCTCTCCTAGCTTCTGGAGGCTGCTGGTGATCCTCAGTGTTACTTGTCTTGTGACTGCTCTCCGATCTCTGTCTCAATCTGCCTATCACCTTTTTCTTTTTCTGTGTCTCTGTTTTGTCCTTTTCTTACATGGGCACTATTCATTGGATTTAGGACCCATTTTAAAACTAGGATGAAAAAAAAAATAAAATAAAACTAGGATGATCTCATCTCAATATCCTTAACATAATTACTCTACTATAAGAGAGTAAAACTGGTAAGACTCTACTACCAAATAAATAAGCTAACATTCACAGGTATCAGAGGTTAGAACTTGGACATAGCTTTTTTGGGGACACCATTCAACTCACTAAAAATGCGAGAAAAAAATAGTGGCTTAATTTATTAGTATGCCTGATTTTTATAAAAAGGCGTCCCCAAACCTCTTGGTTATAGTAAACCATTCCAGGATCTTCCATCCATTTGGTGATTTTGATTTCTGGATTCAATTCAGATTCCTATTTCCTGTTGCCCCAAACTTAGAGCTCTCTTAATTGCCAGTGACACAGAGCTCCGTCATTGTGTGGAATGGCCTTACCCCTTCCGTAGACAGGATGTCTATGACAAAGGGTGGAAGGTAGCGCCTGTCCACTGAGGCTCATTCCCTGTTAAATGCATGGTTCTGCCTGTGTTGCACATTGTTACTCTTGATTCAAGGGTTAAGTCCCTAGAGGACGCCCCAGTTTGTCTGGGCAGCTGAAGGTGAGGTTTAGGGTCAGGGATGCTTCTTGTACAATTAACTCACATAGCCACCCCTCATCCTTTCTTAGATTTCCCCCCATTTAATAATCAAAGACTGTTAGTCTGTATTGCAGTGTGAGACAGAGCATTCCAATTTACAAAACAACCCTGAAACCTCTGGTGAATCTTTCCACTAGCTTTTGTGGTAGAATCACAATCAATTGTTTTCCAAAAACAACATAGTTCTCAGAGGCTGGAAGCATTGCCTTAATTTAAACTCGAAATATTTCTGGTATATTTTTCCTGCTTGGATCTGCCTCCTTCCCTCCCTGCCCCAAATCAGAGGGGGAAGAGGCAGAAATCAGAGAGGCCTCAAGTCTTACCTTTCTTTCTGACTTATAGGGCACCAGGGGTAGAGCTGACCAGACTGTGACTTGTAACCTGGTCAGGGCCGTCACCGAAGCTCCTCTGAACCCTGTTCAAAGTATGTGGCCTTTTTGGATAATCCAAGAGATGGAATGTATAAGAATTCCAAGGTGGAGCATATGCCAACTCTAAAACCCAAACACCCCCATTAGCAGCTGTTCTTTGTTGTGGTGGGAGGTATTCCATATGCTTCCCTACCTGCCCCAGGCCTAAGTACCACTACTTCTTAACCCGTCTGCCGGATTCCTTGTAGCTGGTCCCCAGAACTGATGGCGCGTATTCATCCCCTCAGTGCCTCTGCCACTTTGTTTCAGGGGATCTTTGCAACATCATATAGTGGGGCACCTGACGGCTGAGAAAAGAAGAAAGAAAACAAGGATGCAGAGTGATACCACCTAAGGCACTGTAATCTGGTCTGTCGCTCTCAGAGGTTTCCTTTACCTTTCTCTCGTTGAAAGTAAAGGGAATATCCAACCGTTCTTGATACCAGCAGAGACAGAGGGCCATCCGTGAGCAGATCTTTGTTAGGCAGATTTAACCCTGTTGAGAGGCGTAGTGGATTTTTATTTTTTTAATAAAGCCAGCCGTTCCTCATAGTATGCCAAGTTCTAGGAAGGGGATGGGCCAGTGTATAAAAGGAACCCTTGACAAATAGAGCGGGTAATACCTTTTTTCAGTTTTTTAAAGGTTGTGTTGGCTCCACCACCATTGCATTCCACTAATTTTTGCAAGATCAGTTATATTTGGGCAACTGTTAATTTAATTGTCTATGATCTACAAGGAGTCTTCAGGCTCTATTAACTTTTCCTACAGAGAATTTCGTACTTCCACAGAATTAACTGGGGAGGCCACTGAGGAGGGCAACCTATGTAAAGGGATAATGTGATGATGTTGGTGATTAATTATTGAATAGATTAGTTTTCCAGGGTTATCAAAGTAAATTACCATAAACTGTGGCTTAAAACAACAGAAATGTATTCTCTCAGAGTTCCGGGAGGCTGGAAGTCTGAAATCAAGGTGTTGCTGGGCCATGCTCCCTCCAAAGCTTCTAGGGAAGAACCTTTCCATGTCTCTTTCAGCTTCTGGTCACTTCAGGCATTCCTTGGCTTCTGGTAGCATAACTCCAATCTCTGCCTCCATTAGTACATGGTATTCTCTCTGTGTGCTCCATGTCTTCTTATAAGGACACCAGTCCTATCGGATTAAGGGCCCATGCTTCTCTAGTATGATCTCATCTTGATTACATCTGCAAAGACCCTGTTTCCAAATAAGAACATATTCATGGGCATCAAAGGTTAGGACTTGAACATACTTTTTTCGGGAAACACAATAAACCTACAACAGTGGGTCTCCACTTTTCATGCCCACACCAAGGAGTTTGAGGGAGTGGGTTGCAGCCATACCCCAGAAATCTTTAAGATGAGGTTACACTGCCTTCAAGGGTTTCATTCTGCATCCTTGTTTTGTTTTTTCCTTATCCTAATTGGAAACTGCAATATGGTTTCTTCTTGGATACTCCATGAACAAGGTTACACTATCATAATTTCTGTCAGTCTGGGCTTTGTTGACTCAGGGCATTCTTCTGGGTCACCCCAAGTTATTTTTATCTACCTTATGGGCTTCCCTTTTCCAACATCAGTCAGTTCCTATACTTTTATACCTAAGGTTTTAGAGAGACCCATAGAATCATCAATAGCTTTATTGCTAAGTTTTATGCTCCTCCTTGCTCTATATATCCAGAGAGGGATTTAGCAGGTCTTTGAAAAGACTACAAGTCTTGCTTCCAAATTCATTGGACCCCTTAGCATTATTCCTCAAGGCTGGTGATTCTTTCATAGGCTTCCTCTAGAAGATATTTTGATTGACTAATCCTAGCAGTGCTGAGATATCCACTTTTCCTCCCATGCCATCCATGTTTCTAGGGAAGGTCTAGAAGTAGGCCTAATTTGTCAAAATGTAATTTTCAGCTCTCTTGTCACTGATGTGTGAAGGAACCCAGGCTAAAGCTTACCAATGCAGGAAACTTCCCTAGCCATAGAATTTGGTTCTGGAATGGCCATGTAACCCAGTGGAAGGCAAGTGGATTCTGGGAGGCTTCTGGGAAATAGATGTCCTAAATTTTAAGATGGTCCTTTCTTTTCTCTTGACCTTGTGTGTTGATATGAGACCTGAAACTGCTGTAGCCACCTTGTGCCTAGTTTGGGAATGAAGCTGACTCCTGGGAATGAAGCTGCACAGTCTAGAGAACTGTAAAGAACTAGATTTGAAGCTGTGACTGACCCACAATTAATCATCACTCTACAGTGGTCTTTTCCAGTTATGTTCAGATTGGATTTCTTGCTTCTAAGACCTGAATTGGGCTTTCTATTCCCCTGATTTGAAAGCATTTTATCTGGCACATCCTGATGGGTCTGTTTGAGCAAATGGAAGATCCAGTGGAAGAGAGAGTGATTCCCATCAGGCTTCCAAGGGAGTCTTTCCTCAGTGTGAAGCAGAGGGCTCAGGCTCCATAACCTCATATTTGTAGAAGTCAGTCATCA
>NC_138379.1:44550379-44569124 GCF_054177405.1 Leptonychotes weddellii
CGCACCCACTTCCCACCACGCTGCGTCATCCGTCAGCTCCTGAACCCAGCCTGGCCAACCAGAGTTCGCCCAGCTCGAGCTCAGGCCACGTCCACAGAATTTGCTCCAAGTCCCAGCCCATCCCCGAACGGTGGCGGGAGTGCATCCCGCGACAGTTCGCTGCCTCCGATTCTTGCTCCTGCGACCACCATCCTGCCTAAGCAGGTCCTACCTACTTTGCAAACTTTTGCGGTTCGCCCAGTAGCTCTCTCTTCCTCTCCACCCCTGCTCCCTACTTTCCCACGTCTCCCTTTTCTTTGCCCCTCGGGCTGCGGAGGCCAAGGGCGGGGCGGGTTCCCCGGTGTAATTAAGGAGTGAGGCTCAGGCTGCTGCGGGGTCGGGGACTGCCACGGTCAGAGCTGTGTTCATCACATGCAGGAGGAGGCTGAAATCCCAGCCAGCGCCTTCCAGAAGGCGCCTGAGCCCCTAGGCCCAGCGGACCAGTCCGAGCTCGGCCCAGAGCAGCCCGAGGCCGAAGTTGAGGAGAGCTCGGACGAGGAGCCGGTGGAGTCCAGGGCCCGGCGGCTGCGGCGCACCGGGTTGCAGAAGGTACAGAGCCTGCGGAGGGCCCTGTCTGGCCGGAAAGGCCCTGGAGCACCAACGCCCACGCCGGTCAAGCCACCGCGCCTCGGGCCTGGCCGGAGCACTGATGGCCAGCCGGAAGCCCGGCCTGCGCTGGAGCCCAAGCCGGAATCAGAACCTCCACAGGACACCGAGGAAGACCCCGGGAGGCCTGCGGCTGCCGAAGCCGCGATGCTGCAAATAGAGAGTGCGGCCTAAGGGCTGGCGCTGCCTGCCTCTCCTGTGCCTGGTCCCAAAATAAATCTCCCTCTCAGAATGCAGCCTTCACGCCCAAATAAGGAGTGAATCCTGCACCCACAGCCCAGCTCTGGCCTTTCCCAGCTCCTTCAGGCTAGCGTGTGTCCCCTGAAAGGAGCAGCCTCTTGCACCTGCTTGCACTCACCGTCAATAAAAGTCATGCCACCTAATCCGGACTCCATGTGAAGGGGTGGGAGGAAAAGGCTTGCAAGGCCAAGACAGATGTTAGAACCTGGAATGTGGTTTCAGTTTCAAAAAGAGCACTGTGTCATTTCTCAGATTCCCAGTGAATCTTGGGCTCTGATTAGTGGCACATAGAAATACCCTGGTGGCCACTTGTGTCTGGAGCACTTTACTCACAGAGAAGCATCCAGTATAGTCTCTTGCTGTTGGTGCTCAGTAAATGTCAACAGGTGGTTTTCCTCTTAGTTTCTCCTTCCTCTTCCACCTCTTAATGGGTTTTCCTCTGTTCTCAGCCCTCTTCTCATTCTGGGTACTCCTCTGTGAACATTTACTCTCCGGCCTTTCCCAACAGCCACACACACTGTCCTGAGTTGCAGTTGAAATGTACCTCTACTCAGTCTGTCCAAAGCAAGCAATCTACCTTTTGAGTCCAATTTCAATTTTATAGATATTTATTGAGCACTTACTATGTATCATTTGAAATTGCTCCTCCTCTTGTGTTTTCTTTACCAAGGAGTGGCACCATTGTCCACACAGAAACCTGGGAGTCCTCCCTGGCTCCTCCATCTCTCACTCCCCTCCCTCTCGGAAACAGTTATCCTATTGCTTTGACCTCTGCAGTCTGACCACTTTTTAAAGACCTTATCTTTCACCCAACTATTATTTGAACTGCCAATCTGATCCCATCATCCTCCTGATTCAGACCCTTCAGTGGCTCCCCATCACCTTCAGAATAAAGTGAGTTCTTGAATATTCCTTCAACATCTTTAACATAACCTTTCACTATCTGGCTTCTGCCCGTTTTTGTAGCCTCACCGCTTGCCACTTCCCCTCATTCTACTATTGAATTACACTGAGCTGTGTGCTGTCATTCTCATCTTTACTCTCCCGCAAAATCCAGCAAGGGAACCCTGTTTCAGGCCCAGGTGCTTCTCTTCCTTGCTCCCAAAGCACCACCTATACGCTGCAGTACTAACTGTGCTGACTGTGATTGTTTGCCATTACTCTCCCCACGCTACACTAGACTGCGGCTCCTCTGCTGTTTTGTTAATTTATTAATTTCTGTATTTCCCACACCACATACCATGCCTGGCCCACAGTAGGCCCTCGTGAAGCAAGAACATCCCAGGGGAAGTGAGAAGTGTGAGGGGATTAGCTAGGGTTGGGAGCCTGGTCATCAGCCCATTCATTCAGTTACTGTCATATAACAACATTTTGAGTGCCTAATGTATTCCAGGCCCTCTCCTAGGTCTTGTGAACACCAAGATGACAATCCTGAGGCCTTCCAAGGACTTCAGAGTTTGGGGAGATACAAACATGAATGATGTAAATGTAGTGATTGTTATACATACGTTATTTTGAGAGGAAAGACAGAAGGGACACAACCTAACCTGCAGGAGGAGAAGTGGGGGGATGTTTAACGCAGTGTTCTTGGAAAAGGTAAATAGTGGGATGGGAAACAGAAATGGTGAGTGGCAGGAGAGCTCAGTGGTTATGGTTTGGCTTCTCAATTCCTTCATCTATTAAATGGGATAATGAGAGCCCCTATTGGGCTGCTGTGAGGGTTAAGTTACAGAAGTGTCTAGCACAGTGCCTGGAGCAGAGCTTGTTTCATTCATCCAGTTACTCAACAAATATTTGCTGAGCTTGGAGTTTCTGCCAGGCACTGTTTTAAGAACTGGGGATACAGTGGCACATAAAAAAGACAAGATCCCTGCTTTTGTGGATTATGTAGGGGGAGACCAGCCATAAACGAGTATACTTATGAGACAGATAAAAACATGCAAACATATGAACTAGAAGGGCTTTCTGGTTTTGGGCTCTGAAGGAAAAAAAGGAGTAAGGATACAGATGATGACAGGGCAGGGGAATACTTTAGATGAGGAAGTTGGGGATTTAAAATGGGAGCAGATGGGTCATGATCTCGGGGTCCTGGGAACGGCTCACGGTAGGTCTCCACACTCAGTGGGGAGTCTGCTTCTCCCCCCTTCTACTCCCCCCCTTGTGCGCATGCTCTTTCTCTCAAATAAATGAATAAAAATGTTTAAAAAAGAGAAAATAAAATGGGAGCAGAATTCAATAGTGACTTAAAATTTTTTTTTTCATATGGATTCAGTTAGAAGAGTCTAAGCCCCCACTGGCCATGATTGGCGGAAATTCTATTACCAATCACTTTAGGGCTCCTCTCCTTCCTTAGATTGTACAGGTGTACCAGGAGGTTCACACCATCTCCTGGTCTCTCAGACCGTGGATGTCTCTGCTGCTATTGCTTCTTGTGACCACACGATGCCACTGTTGGGGTACCAATGTCCTGGTGGATGTCTCAACAACCCAGAGGTCTCCTTGTCCAGCTCTGTGCCCCTAAATTAGGGAGGGGTCCTTCCATGGAGACTGGCTCTGTCATAGCTCCATTTCCTCTGGAGAAATTCAGGGCTCATCCCTGCAGGCTTTGTAGACTGTATCAGCTACCTGGCACCCACTCCTTTCAAGGTTATGCCATCACAGAGGGGCTGGTCTGAGCAGGCTCAGTTCTCTATCCCCAAGGAAAAACAAATTCTCGTTCTTTTTCCAAATCCTTGGAAATATACCCAATTCCAATTTCCTCCTTTCAAGTCATAGACAAAATTAAGAACCCAACTGCACATTTCTTACATAAGATGTCTTGATAGCTCATTGGGAAGCACATGAAGGCTCAGAGCCTAGACTCTGACCTCTAGGAAGCTAAAGTCTTGGCTCACTTGGGCGCGGGTGTTATTTTTTATTCCTTCTTGATGCTTCTACAGGAGAAATAATAAAGAGTTAAAACAAAGCTAGCTTAATTTCTTAATAGTTCTCTTTGTTTCATTACGTGCTCTGTCATTACCTCTATTGCTATGATTATTAATATTGTAAACTAAAGGGAGTGGAGACTGACCCAGAGTATCCACCTGTCTTCCAGCATATGTGGCACTTAGGTGGCTGCTTTAAGCAGGGGGGAGGCACACTGGTGGATTACCAAAATTCAGAGTTTGGTTCTCAGTTCTTCAGACCAGAAGCACAAATTTATTAAGTGTTCCAGCATGATTAGGCTGAGAGAGACTGATTGCAATAACTGACCTCAGAAGTGCTGGAGAAATCCTGGAGAAATCCAAAGGCTAAGTGAACTAGCATAAGCTAGTTGGCTATTCAGAACATTTTCCATTCTGCAGCATGGGAAGCTGAAGTACAATCTTAAAGTGTAAGAAAATAGAATGGTGGAAATGGGATGGAGATAATCAACAGGATTACCCAACCTGGTATGACCATTTTCTGCTGTGGTATTCCTCCTACATGGGTAAAAATACATACATTCCTGGTAGGAAATTTCTTTTCTTGTTAAGTACTAAAGATCTTTTTGTCTGTCCTTTATTGAGAATTGAATCACATAACCGCAGCTTTGAAGGGAACCCAAAAGCCATCCAATCCACCTGCATTTTCAAAACAACATCCACTACCATCTGGCTGCCAATCCTTAGTTGGCCTGTGCTTGAAACAGCCAGGTGACAAGGAACTCACTACCTCTCAGGCAACTCTATTTTGGGGCAACTTTGACTGATAGGAAACTTCTTTATACTGAGATCAAAATCTGTCTTTATGGTTTTTCCTATGTGGTGGTTGGCTTCCCTTCAGCAACATCTGTAAAACAAAATTTCTTTATTTCTATGATGTGTCTGTCCTTGGAGTCCAACTCCAGCAGGCCACACAAAACTGCCTCGTCTAAAACCTCTTCCACACTATGTTCCTCAGGCCAAACATTGCTGGCTTATTCAGCCATTCCTTGTGATCTGTTATCAAATCTTGGCCATTCTTTTGTGGATTGTTTTAGTTTGCTCATATGCATTTTGAATAGGGATGTGTTAAGGTACATGGAAAGAGGCATGGCTTTCATAGTAAAAGACATCTGAGCTTCATTGCTGGTGAACGATAATTTCCTTTTCCCAGCTCTCTTAGAAGGATTAAATAAGATTTTTTGTTTACTCATTCATTATTTTAACTTTGTTGTACTATGTGATGGAGATGGATGATATATTACATGGATAGGGATGTGATAGAACTGTAATAGAACCTTGATAGAACTGTAATAGAACCTTCATAGAACTTATATTAAACTGGCAGTTGTAATAAGGTTTTAAATAAATGCTATGATGAGAAAAATATAGGTGCTATGGGAGCATACAAATGGGGCTTCTAACCCAGCAGGGGTGGTGGTAATTACAGAGGAGGTCTCCTGAGGAGAAATGATCTTCCCTCCAGCCTGATTTCTATTTATTTTTTAAAATTTATTTATTTGAGGGAGGGGAGGGGTGGGGGGGGGAGGATAGAGAGAGAATATCAGACTCCCAGCTGAGCGTGGAGCCCAACGTGGCGCTCAGTCTCACAACCCCATGATCATGACCTGAGCTGAAACAAAGAGTCAGACACTTAACCGACTGAGCCACCCAGGAGCCCCGTATTATTTCTTCTTATGTAAGTTTCTCAAGTGACTTTTTAGAAGGACCTGAGATATAGTAAAAACAAAGGTACACTCGTCTGAGTATCTCATCAAAATACTAAATCCAACATATACCAAACTGTGTGCATCTTTTCTCAAAAGTCAAGATTCTCTTCTGTACTTACCTTAGAAAGTGTTACAACCAAAGACCCGACCCTTATCCCCCCGACCCCAATTCCTACATCCAATGAGTTACCAAATCCTGTAGATTCTTTATTAAGAATTCTTGTGATTTTTTTCTCTCATAAATAACTAATAAATTTGGGCCACCATGAAGACTTGAGAAGAAACACTGCCCACTGGAAGGCAGAGCTGAGAAATGGAGAGACATTGAGTATCACACTTTGCTTGTGGACAAAATGGAGTTAATAACACTATCTACTTTGTTATGGGATCAAGGAACCCACCTTATAGCAAAAGAGGTGTTTGCATGGGCACATGAACACAGGATCCACTGGTCCTATCACTCATCTCACCATCCTGAAGCCTGCCAGAGTGTTGGAATGACGTTTTTCTTTCTTAATAACAGCTTTATTGAGATATAATGCATGTACCATAAAATTCACCTTTTTCAAGTATACAATTCAATGAGTTTTGTGTATTCACGAAATTGTGCAAGCATCAACACTCTTGATTTTAGAACATTTTCATCACTTCCAGAAGAAACCCGTACCCCGTTCCTGCCTCCCTCAATTCTCTGACAATCACTAATCTACTTTGTGTTTCTACAGATTTGTCTATTCTGGATATTTCATAGAAAGTGAATGATACAATATGTGCCCTTTTGTGATGGGCGTCTTTCACTTAGCACACTGTTCTCAAGGTTCATCCACATTGTAGAGTGTATCAGAACTTCATTCCTTTTTACTGCTGAATGATATTCCATTATGCAGCTATATACCAAACCAAACCAAACCAAACCAAACCAAACAAAACAAAACAGAACAAAAAATCCCCACTACCTACTTTGTAGGTTTGTTGTGAGTTAAATGAGTGGATATGTGTAAAATGCTCAGGATGGTGACAGGCCTGTGAGAGCTTAATGCTCATGGTTATTGGTTTTTGTTTTTGTTTTTTTAAAGATTTTATTTATTTATTTGACAGAGAGAGAGAGCCGGAGAGCAAGCAGGGGGAATGGCAGAGGGAGCGGGAGAAGCAGGCTCCCCGCTGAGCAGGGAGCCTGATGTGGGGCTTGATCCCAGGACCCTGGGATCATGACCTGAGCTGAAGGCTGATGCTTAACCAACTGAGCCACTCAGGCGCCCTGTTCATGGTTGTTTTGTTATGATCACTTGATCCCTAAATTCAGTCAGGCAGGAACCCAGCACTTGCCACAGACATTTTCATTTATGTGAGCTAATAAACATACTTTTTGTTTAACCTTGGTTTTAGCTTTTTTAGTGTATTTGGTCTTCCCCTGCAAGTGAAAGATGCCTAATAGACACCGCCCCATGGACGCTGGAACCAACACAGAAGGCAAGAGAAACATCTTACTTCTCTTTGTGTCCCCACCATCTAGCATAGCCCCTGGTGCAGAGTAGGCATTTACTGGATATTTGGAAAATATGCAAATTTATTCCAGTGAGGTGCTGTGAACACAAGGATAAATAAGAAACTGCCTGAAGGAGTTGGCTCTTGGATGAGCCCTGTTTATTTTTCTTTGGAGCTCTGTCGTTTCCTCTCAGGGCCAATTAAGGCATAGTAGAGTCAGTGGCTGGGGCCCACAATCCTTTCTGGGCCATAAGAGTGTTTTACTTTTTTTAATCAAAAGAAAAAATGAACTTTTAGGTAAAAAAAAAGTTTTAATATTATATTGGCCTTTATACAAACACGGTTGTAAAATACAATTTTTTTTAATGGATGAAGGAGTCCATGAGGGCAAAAGTACCTAGAGCCCCTAGAAACCACAATACAGTCTTGCTTCCTTTGTCTGTCCTTTGTCTTCTTTTTCCTTGGAGTTTTCATGATTTTTTTTTTTTTTTTTTTACCTCTCACACTCATTCTCACATATTCGGTCCCTTAGTTTGATTCTAATTTTCTCTTTGATCTGACACATTATTTCTATGTTCTTTGGCTATTGTTTAGAATTAATCTCAAATATTTTTTATTAAAAATATTCTAGGCCCACTTTATGTCCTTATTTATTTATTTACTTTAAGACATTTTATTTTATTGTTTTTTAAAAGATTATTTATTTATGAGAGAGAGAGAGAGCATAAGAGTGGGGGGGGCATTGCTGAGAGAGAGGGAGAAAATCTCAAGCAGATTCCATGCTGAGCATGGAGGCTGACTTGGGTCTCAGTCTCTTGACCCTGAGATCACTACCTGAGCCAAAACCAAGAATTGGAGGCTTAACTGAATGAGCCACCCAGGCGCCCCTATTATTTTTTTTTATTTTTAAATTTTTATTTAAATTCTAGTTAACATACAGTGCAGTATTGGTTTCAGGAGTAGAATACAGTGATTCATCACCTACACATAACACCCAGTGCCCATCACAAGTGCCCTCCTTAATACTCATCACCCTTCTAGCCCATCCCCCACCCACCTCCCTCCATCAACCCTCATTTTGTTCTCTATCATTAGGAGTCTCTTATCATTTGTTTTCCTCTCCCTAAAAGATTTTATTTTTAAGTGTTGTCTACACCAGTGTGGGGCTCAAAATCAGAATCCCAAGATCAAGAGGTGCATGGTCTACTGACTGAGCCAGCCAGGCACCCCATTTCCTTTTTTTTTTAAAAGGGAGAGGGACACCTGGCTGGCTCAGATGGTTAAGTGTCAGCCTTCGGCTCAGGTCATGATCCCGGGGTCCTGGGATCGAGCCCCGCATTGAGCCCCTGCTCAATCTGCTTCTCCCCCTCCCTCTGCTTCTCCCCCTGCTCATGCTCTCTCTCTCTCTGTATCTCTGTGTCTCGAATGAATAAAAAAAAAATCTTTTAAAAGGGAGAGATTGATTGATCTATTAAATTTTAATTCCAGTATAATTAACATAGGGTTATATTAGTTTCAGGTGTACAATATAGTGATTCAACAATTCTATACATTACTCAGTGCTCATTATAATAAGTATACTCTTAATCCCCTTCACCTGTTTCACCCATCCCCCCACCCACTCCCCCTCTGGTAACCATCAGTTTGTTCTCTATACTTAAGAGTTTGTTTTTTGGGGGCACCTGGGTGGCTCAGTCATTAAGCGTCTGCCTTCAGCTCAGGTGATGATCCCAGGACCCTGGGATCAAGCCCCGCGTCAGGCTCCTGCTCAGCGGGAAGCCTGCTTCTCCCTCTCCCACTCCCCCTGCTTGTGTTCCCTCTCTCGCTGTCTCTCTCTCTGTCAAATAAATAAATAAAATCTTTAAAAAAAAAAGAGTTTGTTTTTTGATTTGTCTCTTTTTATTTTCCTGTTTCTTAAATTCCACAGATGAGTAAAATCATGTAATATTTGTCTTTCTCTGACTGATTTCACTTAGCATTATATTCTCTAGTTCTCTCCATGTCATTGCAAATGGCAAGATTTCATTCTTTTTTATTGGCTGATTAATATTCCATTGTATGTATATATATCTTCTCTATCCATTCATCCATTGATGGACACTTGGACTGTTTCCATAATTTGGCTATTGTAAATAATGTCGCTATAAATTTAGGGGTGCATGTATCCCTTTGAATTAGTGTTTTTATGTTTTTTGGGTAAATATCAAGTAGTGTGATTACTAGATCATAGGGTAGTTCTGTTTTTAACTTTTTGAGGAACTTCCATGCTGGTTTCCACAGTGGCTGCACCAGTTTGCATTCCCACCAAGAGTGCACTAGGGTTCCTTTTTCTCCACATCTTGGCCAACACATGTTATTTCCTTTATGTCCTTTCTTGATCTGTGTAGCCATACCCATGCTGCCCTCAGGCCTTCAGCCACTAGCCCTGCTTCCTGGATCAAGATGCAAGCCCTGATAGTTACCACATTTGTCCCATCTCCTAAGACTAACTGTTGTCCTGGCTATCTGGGGGTAAGGGCCAGGCTTTGGCTTGAGCTCCTTTGCACCAGGCACTGTGGGAGCAATCTGCAGCACCTCTGGCACTCAGGTCCAACCAAGCAGCTGCCCAAAGGGCCATTCCCATGTTGAAGTGGTTCCATATGGCCCATCAGTCAACATTTTTTGAGAAGCTATGGCCAGTTCACCTGTTGTACCATCTTGTATTTGTTTTCCATCCTTCTTTGCCTCACTTCCTTTTTTGGTGGGGTCTCAATTCTTCCTTCTCCCTCACTCTTGCTTTCCTGAGATTGCACTTCCCAAGAATTGGTCACAAATAGGTTACATTTATTAAGACCTTCTCCCAAGCTCTGCATTGGATTCTCATGTCAGCCCTATAAAGTAGGGATCATTATCATGTCACTTTTACAAATAAAAAGAATCAGGCCTAAGGTCACAAAATTATGTCTTGCATTTGATTGTTTAGATAATTCCCAATTCAAGAACCTCTGGATCTTTAAATGTTTATAATTGATAGCCTATAAATTAATGGAGGACCTGATATACAGCACATTGTCCCGCCCATGTTTTGCATCTCTATGTAGTTTGAACTGCCAAGTCTTTAAAATTCGTGAAAAAATATTAGATCATAATTTTCATCCTCTCTATAGCAGCATTTAAAAAATATTTTTCATCTGCCATTTATTTTGCTAGTTCCTTTCCTCCCTTTTTTCCCCCTCAGAGTAACTTTATTTAAATTTTGTACAATTTTTTAAACTATTGCTTATCATTGAAGGAGGTGATTTCTTGTGGACTATATTTGGAGGATGTTCACTATATGGTGAATGAGCCAGGGCAATTGTCCAGGCTAGCAGGAATTCTTATGACACAGAGTTGGTAGTGTTGAGTTTTTTCTTTTCTCTAGCAATTAATGCAAAATTTCTCTTCTGATTCCTGAAATTACTTGCTGTTAAATGATTGTTGGATTCCATGTTCAGCTCTGCAACCTCTACTCCTATAAGAAGGAAACTACTAGTTTTAAGGAAGCTCCTTGGGCCAGCAGCCTACAGACTTTATTCTCATTGCTCTATACTAAATTTTATGTCTTCTGCACAGGATGCGCCCATTCACCTTGGAGAAGTACGTTCTGCCAGCTCCGTACATGTGAATCTTTTGTGATTTGCAGTTGGGGTCATTCTTGCTTTGATCTTCACTGCCTTTGACAGCACTTCTTATTTGTGGTTTGGGCTGTTTCACGTTTCCTAGTTTTATCAAAGATGGACAGGGTTTGCATTTATGTTCCTCTTTCCTACTTTAAGATATTTTCCAAGATGATAAGATGATGAGAAAAATATACAGGTAGAGCAAATATAGGGCATGGTGTAATAAGTATGTACCATTTCCTTCCTCCTGACAGTTTAAGAAAATTAAGATTGATTTTATAGAATATAGGTCCAAAGAGGGTGTTAGAATCATTTGAACATAATACAAATATTTCTGAAAATTAAAGGAAACTATAAGCTTGTCCAAGGCAACACTGGGGAACACGAAGCCAGAGTTACTAATTACTCCAAAAACCAGAGTACTTAGTTTCTCATACAGCATTCCCATGCAATTAATAGAGACTAGGAATTAATAGATAATACATACAAACACTTGTTGATGGAGTTTTAGCTAAAATTTTCTAGTCCTTACAATTTGGGGGGATTAAATTATAGACTTAATTTTTCCTTAGTGTCATAACTTAAACCTGCTTACTTTTTCATACACACATACAGCACACCTACATAGACTTTAAAACATTTCAGTGTTTACCTTAATTGAATTCAGTTTCTTGGAAGACCTTTGGAAACCTCTCTATCTATATACCCATGTACATATATACCCATATGTGTATGTATGAATACACTCACACATATATGTAAGTGTATGTGTATATATATATCATATATATATATACATATACACACATACAAACATGCATATATTTTCTACCTCAGAAAATATTTCATAAATATTTCTTTAATTTCATTATATTTCATAAATTTCCCAAACCAGTTAAGAATGGCAAGTTACAACTAAATTAATATAACATTAAAATGAAACCAAATCAATACTGAAAATTAATAGAGAAATAAAATTACATTCCTGAAAACTTAAATAAACAAGTTTGTGTATAACAGTGTAACTAAGTCGTGAAGGTGGAGTAGGATGCATAGGAGTGGTGGTGTTAAGAGCTAAATCCTCATTTCCATAGTGGAAAAGTAAAATAAAGTCAAAACCAAGAAATAGCAATATGAGTGGTTTACATGGAGGGAAATAAAAGAAACCGATAAATGGGTTGAGAGTGGCTCTTTGAGGGAGGGCAGAGGACAGCCGTTCATTATTGTGGGACTCAGTGCCGCTGACTTGTTGGTTTATGGACACATAGGACACTGACAGAAATAAAAACATGAATGTAAAGAACAACCCAAATGCCCATCAAACAGATGGGTGGATAAACAAATTGTGGTTCACCCACATAATGGGATAGGATTCAGCCTTAAAAAGGAATGAAGTATGGATTCCATGTTCAGCTCTGCAACCTCTACTCCTATAAGAAGGAAACTACCTGAACCTTGACAATATGCCAAGTGAAAGATGCCCGTCACAAAAGGCCACATATTGTGTGATTCCATTGTATGAATGTCTAGAATAGGCAAATCCACAGAGAGCAGATGAGTGGTTCCAGGAGCAAGGAGGAGGGGAGAATGAGGGGTGTTTACTTAATGGCTGTGGGGCTCCTTTTGGGGGTGATGGAAATGTTCTGGAATTAGTTGTGATAGTGACACAATGTCATGAATGTCCTAAAAACCACTGAATTGTATACTTTTAAAATGGTTAAGATGGTGAATTTTGTTATGTGGATTTTACCTCAATAATAAAACAAGTAAGGAACACAGTAAAAAAGACAAACAAACAAAAAAAAACAGTGTCTGTAAGTCCAGCTAATTTTCACAAAATCAGTTCACAAAGGACATTTCAGCTTTATCTTATGATATCATTTACATTTATTTCTCCCAAGTATCAAGCCAGATGTTATAATTTTTTTATATAAAAGAAAATAGAGAACATTTAGAAAACTTAAGTCATAAAAAATTTTGGGCACTTCAGTTTTGCCATAAATAATAACTGATTCTTCGTATGGATTAAATTATGCCCTTTCCATATACCCCAAATGCATCATCTGTAATTTTCATAACTATGACAGAGATAAAGCATATGGCCATCTTTAAGAATTAAGGTTCATAGATAACTTATTTCACCAATAAACATTTTTCTGTTTTAATTAGCAATATCAAATAAATACCCAAATTGAATGATAATACATCTTTCAGTTCTGTTATGTTATATACTTTTGCCACTATATTTTCGAGTTAAGACAAAACACTTAGAATAAAAGTTACCAAAATTGGAATTGTGCAAGTTAATTTAAAACACTTCATAAAGGAATTTTACTAAAACAGGAGTTGTGATAGATTCCCTTCCCTTCTTGATTCTGAAGCAGGTCTTAAGGTAGAATTGTTAACCGGCTCAAAAGACACGTCCCCCCGTCCCCACCTTGTTTCTCCCTCTAGAATCTTTATATGGGAGAAATATCTTGATAATTGTCTAGGTATATTTCATTTTAAGTACCTGTGTTTTTCTCCCTGATATGTTAGTTGATTCAGTCTATCAAGATCATACTTATTCCTGAAAGAAAAAACTCATGATAAAGCCATTCTGGAAAAAAAGTTATGACTTTAGGAATGATTTAATTCATCATGGCATTTTACTCTCCTTAAATGGACTCCACCTTACTTCAGTATACTTGAGAACCATAGATCATTCTGGAATCCATAAAACTAACAGTTTTAAAAATTGTTTTCACAGGCAAATCACACGTTTAACCAGAATTAATAAGACTTATAATTTCTCAACTTCTTACACATATAAATCACACATTCATTCTGGTCAAAACACACTCTTCAAAAAATAAGTTTCAGAAAGGAGTTTCTCATATTTATGAATGGAAATTTAATGTTCCCAATTAACTATTTTTAAACACTTGTTTAGAAGGCATCTATTCAAGCAAATGTATTTTGGAAATATTGTCACATAATTTCAAGATCAGAATCCCCTCTCTGTCTCCCCACTCCTATTACTTTCCTCCATGGACAGAAAGGTTACATATACACATTCCAAATAGAATAATTCAGAGTTAAAGCATCAATTTACAATTAGCATAGGCATAAGTACTTTTCATAAGTACAATTTCAATGTTTTAGCTTGTTTCCAGTCTTTCCTTTGCCATTCCTTTAGAGAGGGTCAATGAATTTGGAGACTATACATATCTACACTGTTATCCCCCCTCATATTTAAAACCTTGACTTCTGTCGAATTTCTTTAGCTAAGTTAAAATTTTTCATTATTTCAGTTCCTTTCTATTTTAAAGTTGACATGTAGGGGGCATTTTACATAAAGTAGGAATAATTACTTCCTTGATTTGGTAGAATTTGCTTTTAAAACTTGCAGAACATTATGTGGATTTCAAGTAGTTGATGTGCCCAGGGATACGCAAGAGGATCAGAGGATAGAGGCATTGGCAAAAGGGAAAAAACCAAATAGTATCCATTAAGGGAAGCCCATAAAAGACTGGGCAATCTCATGCAAGAACAAGCTTTGGTAATAGGAAATTGCTGATCCCTAAATGATGATGTAGACTCAACAGAGGCCATGGTGAAAACTGTGGCATGCATGAGATATATTTGTAGAGGGGTGGAAACTGCTTCCCACCACCAAAGAAGCCTTCTGTTAGTTCAGTGAACAGATGAACTCCTTGTAGTGCATACTAATGGAAAGGACCCCCTGCATATCTAGATAAAGATGTCCACTATGATTCAATATTATTCTAGGAGTTCTACCCTATGTAATGAAATAAGAAAAAAGTGTAAAATATGAAAAGATGTCATTATAAGATAACATTATTAATGTTAACTTAGCAAATGTAGAATAATATGAATTAAATGTTTTAAATATTAAATAATATGTATAAAATACATATATATTTTTAATGGAATCACACATTTGCTAAGTTAACATTAATGACGTCTTTTCATATTTTACACTTTTTTCTTATCTCATTACATAGGGTAGAACTCCTAGAATAATATTGAATCATAGTGGACATCTTTATCTAGATATGCAGAGGGTCCTTTCCACTAGTATGCACTACAAGGAGTTCATCTGTTCACTGAACTAACAGGAGGCTTCTTTGGTGGTGGGAAGCAGTTTCCTTGTGTAAGACTTTGAATCACAGACCTGTACCTCTGAAACAAATAATACATTATATGTTAAAAAAAAAAAAGAAGAAGAAGAAGAAGAAGATAGCAGGAGGGGAAAAATGAAGGGGGGGAAATCGGAGGGGGAGACGAACCATGAGAAACTATGGACTCTGAGAAACAAACTGAGGGTTCTAGAGGGGAGGGGGGATGGGTTAGCCTGGCGATGGGTATTAAAGAGGGCACGTACTGAATGGAGCACTGGGAGTTACACGCAAACAATGAATCATGGAACACTACCTCAAAAACTAATGATGTACTGTATGGTGATTAACATAACATAATAATAAAAAAAGACAAATTGGAAGCAGATAAAAAAAATATATATGTATAAAATAAATAAAATTACAAAAAATGTATAATATATATGTCATTGAAAATGATTTACTTTTGGGGTGCCTGGATGGCTCAGTTGGTTAAGTGACTGACTCTTGATTTCAGCTCAGGTCATGATCTTGGGATTGTGGAATCAAGTCCTGCATTGGGCTGTGCTCTCAGTGCAGAGTCTGATTGTCCCTCTCCCTCTCCCTCTGCCCCTCCTCTTGCTTGCACAGGTGCACGCTCTCTTTCTCTCTCTCTCTCAAATAAACAAATCTTAAGAAAAACAATTTACTTTTTGGCATTGGGATGGGAAAATTTATGCTTATATTTTTTATTTCCTATTCTTCCCCAATTATTTGCACTTGTGAATATGTATGAATTTTGGTAATAAAAAATGGAAAACTCTACCTAATTCAGAAATCCTTAAGCTAGGTGTGCCTGGGTAGCTTAGTCAGTTAACCGTCCAACTCTTGATTTTGGGTCAGGTCATGATCTCAGGGTTGTGAGGTCCAGCCCCACGTTGAGCCCTGTATTGGACTGCATGCTGGGTGTGGAACCTACTTAAGATTTTCTCTTTCTCCCTCTGCCCACCCCTCTCTAAAAAAAAAAAAAAAAAAAAAGTCCTCAGGTTATAAGTAAAATAGCTCTATTTTTCTAACTTTTAAATATATATAAATACTTCATACAATCACTGTCAAAAAAAATTGTATATTAAGCAAGCTGTATATATTTTTCACAGCAGAAGTATGAACAGAAATCTTGAATTAAGAATTCTGTAACTTTTTTCTTTATATAAATTTTGGCTTTTATTCTTTCCTTTTGCTCTTGTAACTATAGGAATATTCATAGCCCAGGAAAATTCTATTATGAAGAGTTAAGCATAGAAGATAATACCACATAGAAAAATACAACATTCACCATAATGTAATTTCATGCAGCTATCAAGATGATGGCTTAAAATAAGTTTGATTATATGAGAAAAATTTCAACATACAATGATTTAAAATATGAGAAAACCAAATCATTTATGCAGTATGATCCCAGCTACATCTTAAAATTAAAATGTGCCTAGGAGGAGGAAGACAGGACCAAAATGTTAACCGTGATGAGAGGACAGGTCACATATTTTCTTCTTTATACTTTTTCCTTAGTTTCCAAATCAGGTTATTTTTGGATGAGTACATCTTAGTGCTGTCAATAGGAAAAAGCAAATATTTAAAAAATGTTAAACAACAATAAAATGTAGGTTCAAGTGAGTAAAAGATGTTAGAAATGAAAATGGAATTTATGAGTGTGAAGCGGAGGTGGGAAGATAAGAGGCAATTCTGTGCTGACACAGGGAGAATACGAAGAGCTGAAGAGACTCTCTTTAGTAAGACAGCCTCATTTGATTAATGGAGAATAGTGTCTTGATCTTGTACATTTCTTTGTCCAGCATCTAAATCAGGGACTTTCAGATTATGCTGAGAAGCCAAAAACATGCAGAGGAGAGATGGTCTTTGGTTAGAGCTGGCATCTCTGCAGGCAGCCAGCCGTTCCTCTCTTGACAGAGCTTCAGTAGTGAAGTGCCCCTGTGGTCCAGCTGAGCAGGCTCATCTCCATCTTGTCAGCACATAGAGGAAAATAAAACCGTAGGCATCTGAGTTACTCACAGGGAGAGAAAGCTAAATAAAGAGGCGAGAGGGTGGAGGTGGGTGGTGATGGCATGGATCTTAAGCATGGCTTTCAAGGCATAAATACTTAGGGTGCACAGAGCGTCTACAGACTGGGGATGTAACTGAACAGACAGCATGGGAAGACAGGAGTTTTTGCTGGGGAAAACCAAGAAAAGATGGCCACACCCTATATGATCAGCAACCTCTTATATACACTGCATTTAAAGCAGCATCTCAAACAGTAAGCTTGTCATCATCCATTCCATTTCCTTTTTTCTCCCTTACTTCTGTTGTGTTAATTAAAGAAGGAGGCCATTAGGGGCGCCTGGGTGGCTCAGCGGGTTAAGCATCTGCCTTCGACTCAGGTCATGATCTCGGGGTCTTGGGATCCAGTCCCACCTCAGGCTCCCTGCCCAGTGGGGAGCCTGCTTCTCCCTCTCCCTCTTCTGCTCCTCCTGCTTGTGCTCGCTCGCTCTCTCAAAAAAATAAAATCTTTAAAAAATATAAAGAAGGAGGCCTTTAGACTGAGGTAGCTCTAATACTGGGGCAGCCCACCTAAGCAAACCAAACCCTAAGCCTATAAATGCCTCAAGGTTATAAAATTGAAACCTAAGGACAACCAGTGACAAACAGCCAGCTCGGCTTTAAGCAATAGCCAATCAATAATTTCCTTATCTTGCTTCTAGACTCTCTCGGTGTAAGTTGTTACCCTGGCTCCTGTCATGGAGTGCTCCTAGCCACTTAACGGATTTGGTGCAATCTGGTTGGAATGGATAAATGCTTAAGTGAACTTAAAAACTTTAATATGCTTGGGGTGGCTGGGTGGTGTAGTTGGTTGAGGCTCGGGACTCTTGGTTTCAGCTCTGATTGAGATCTCAGGGTCTGAGATAGAGCTCAGACTCCAGCCTCGAGCAAAGCCCCATATAGAGCATCGTGTACAGCCCTGCCTAGGCCTCCATGCTCAGTGCGGATTCTGCTTGAGATTCTCTTCCTTTCCCTCTGCCCCCACCCCCCAGCTCTTTCTTTCTCTCTCTCTCTCAAAGAAATAACAAATCTTTAAAAAAACTTTAGTATGCTGCAGTTTGTTATTTAACACTTCTGTTAACCCGACCTCCACTGTCCCAATTACCAATGCTCAAACATTTTGTCTCCTCTGCAATCATCTCCTATATATAATTCGTCAACAAATCTTGAAGGAGCTAGGTATGCAACATTTCACAAATCAAGTCCCTTATTTGTTACATTGCCATTATCCTCATTTAGAATCTCATTGTTTCTCACGTGGGCTCTTGAAATCATCTCTTAAATGCCCCTACTCAAATCTATGTGATATAATCAGTTGATCAAAACAGTATTCTTAATTTTCTCAAAAACTTGTGATCTCCTTCTCTTAGCCAAAGTTGCATTCTTGTGTGATGCTCATTATATTTTGTTTGTATAATTGTTTCATTACCCACTATACTGTAAACTTTTTGAGGGCAAGGATATATTGAATTTATCTTTCCATCCTTTCACAATGCTGCATGTATTTTAAAGTTGTAACAATGCTTGTTTCATATACTAGTGGGCCCTTGGTATATAATTATTAACTTAGTTTCCCTCTTCTCTTCCCTCAATGCCAAGAAGCTCCTATTTTTATTTATTTATTTATTTAATTTAATGTAGTGTTCCATGATTCATTGTTTGCATGTAACACCCAATGCTCCATTCAGTACATGCCCTCTTTAATACCCATTACCAGGCTAGCCCATCCCCACCCCCCCTCCCCTCTAGAACCTTCAGTTTGTTCTCAGAGTCCATAGTCTCTCATGGTTCGTCTCCCCCCTGATTTCCCCCCCTTCATTTTTCCCTTCCTACTATCTTCTTCTTCTTTTAATATATAATGTATTGTT
>NC_138379.1:44569624-44589892 GCF_054177405.1 Leptonychotes weddellii
CACCCACCACCAGGCCAACCCATCCTCCCACCCCCCTCCCCTCTAGAACCCTCAGTTTGTTTTTCAGAGTCCATCTTCTCTCATGGTTCGTCCACCCCTCCGATTTCCCCCGCTTCATTCCTCCCCTCCCGCTACCTTCTTCTTCTTCTTTTTTTTTTTTCTTAACATATCTTGCATTATTTGTCTCAGAGGTACAGATCTGAGATTCAACAGTCCAAGACAGTACATTCTTGTACTGTAAGAATGTCATTAACAGTTTGCAATACAACCTGTATCATGACTGAGTCCTTTGTTTCTGGATCATCTGAGATGAAGCTGTTTCATAGTAGGAAAATAAACTTCCAGAAAATGGAGAAAAGACATTGTTAGTGGGGAAGGTGTCTTTCCCATGCCTCTGGTATTCATGAGAAGGAATTTTTTCCCTAGGCCTTCCTCCTCCTTTTAAGTGAGTTAACTGAGTCTGGGAGGGAACTTGGGCTTGTATGCCTGGCCCTGACATCCCTTTCACTCTGGGAGCCTGCCTGTTGGTGGAGAGTAGGATCCCTGCTGACTGTGCTTGACTCCATGGGCTTTGTTGTTGATTTTAGTTAGTTAGCAGTGCGATATTGGTTTCTGGAGTAGAATTCAGTGATTCATCAATTATATATACCACCCAGTGCTCATCACAACAAGTGTCCTCTCTAATACCCATCACCCATCTAGCCCATCTCCCACCCACCTCCCAACCCCATGGATTTTCAGGATGGACTGTAACTAGGTAATCTGTCTAATTCCAGAGTTTCGGATTGGGAAGTCTCCTTTTGCCACACATAAGCCATGTACTTCCAACCAAGCTTTGTTAGTGAAAGTGGTTTTTCACCTCTATTTGCCTTACTCTTTCAGAAGTCAGGCAGGGAAAAGAGATGTCACTTATTGGGCCTTCTAATATCCCAGTATTTATTACAAAGAAGTTTCTTTATGAAACTGTACTTAGAAGTGTTCACTTCTGGTGGTCATTGTACAGGGAGCGCAATGCAGTATACCTAATGGCCAAATTAGAAAACAGCTATGGAAAATTATATGAAGAACCAATTCCTATGGGTGTGAACATAGTGACTGTGGGTGTGTAATGCCTATGACAAGAGTATAATTGAACAATGCTTTCCATGTCCAGAATGTCCAGAATTCCAGAATCCTTAAGGATTCTGTAGACATGGTTCAAAATGTGTCCTGCCAGGGAAAGAGAAACCACATCATAAATGTGAATTCTAAGTAGTTCTTTTAAACAATTACCATGACTAATTATAACCATGTTGGCTCAACAGATACACTTCCATTCTGTCATCTTTTTTTTTTCTGGAAACAGAATACCATTAAGAACCCCTACAAAATATCCTCTTAGTAGGCTTAAAAATTCCTCTCCTGACAAGTATTTCCTGAGAATCCGGCTTATACAAATGCTTTGCAGGCTATGCATATCTCCTCTACTCAGGGAAGCATGAAGGAGGGATGTAATATTCCAGGACTCTGCTGTCAAGCCCTGCAGTAGAGTAACTTGGACCTACTAGATAGAACTATTTATAAAACCATCCCCATGACAACAAAAATCCTTGCTATGTGTTACTTGTGGTTCTTAAAGATTGTCCTCACTTGCTGAAGGAAAATATTTCTCTTTTGATACACCAGGCTAGTGTTTTAGAGAGAGAGCAAGAGTTGATTTTAAAAAAATGGAGTGGCGCCTGGTTGGCTCAGTCAGTTAAGTGTCTAACTCTTGATTTTGGCTCAGGTCATTATCTTAGCGTCGTGATCTCGAGCCCCACATGGGGCTCCGTGCTGAGTGTGGAGCCTGCTTGGGTTTCTCTCTCCCTCTGCTCCTCCCCGCTCACTTTCTCTCAAAAAAAAAAAAAAAAAAGTAAATAAAATGGAAAATAAGACAGTTGCCCTTATGATCAAGAGATAACTAAATAGGTGAGGGTTTCCCAGGGCCCTGCTGAGTTTTGCTGCACCCTAGGTCAGGAGATTTTTGGCCAGCCTCTAACAAAGTGTGCAGGGAAGTGGTACCAGGTACTCTGTCATCAAAAAGTAGTAAAGAATATGTCAATCCTCTTTGAGGAAAATATGACCATACTTCTATCTATCTGCCATCTGGACACAAGAATGAAGTTTTTTTTTTTTTTTTTTTTAAAGATTTTCTTTATTGGAGAGAGAGAGAGCATGAGCAGGGTGAGGGGCAGAAGAGAAGCAGACAGGGAGCCTGATGTGGGGCTCAATCCTGAGACTTCGGGATCATAACCCAAGCCAAAGGCAGACGCTTAACTGACTGAGCCACCCAGGCACCCCACAAGAATGAAGTTTTACATGATTTTGATTTAAACAAGCTTATAAATCCCCATGTGGCTGTTGCATCAGCACTATCTTGCTCTTGGTCTTTGAGAGTTAGAATATGAGGATCTTTAATTTATACTTTCCCCCTTAAGTATACTTTTGGAGTGTGAGCAGCCCCTGAAGAAGAGCTGAATGGCCAGGACAATGATGGCTAAGAAGTCTCAGACCACCTTAATTAGTAGAACAGTAAAAACACCAAGTGGCTTCTGAACAGTACTGCCACCATAAAGCTTCTAGAAAGTTCCTGTGCTAGGTTGCTTGCAAGGTCACCAAACTGGGGGTTGCCTCAAAAGTCTCTTGACACTTCCCTGAAAGTCTCTAGGCCCTTAGTAGCTGAAGTAAAGACTCAGGCACATGTGATCAACCATTAAATGGTGATTTAGTTTCAAGTGGACATTAAAAGTTAATTTTTAAAAGCAGGTAAAATCATGACTCTCATACAGATATTAAGAAAAAAAAACATGATGAAAATTTTATTTAACTCATTCATGAAAAAACTATTTAACTAATTCATGAAAAAACTAGTGATGTGTTACAACCAGGTCAAAGGAGAATCCCAAGAACAGACACAGTTATAGGTCCGGAATATTGTAAGGGATGTGCAAATAGATCCAAAACTGGTTTTATAGTTCTTTCTTTCCTGAACAGAATTTGTTTGCATGTCTATGGACAAGAATTCTTTAGCATTGCTGTTAGTTATCTACAGTTTACAGAATCAGGATCAAATAACCCAGCTGTGCTTTGGAATGACAATACATAATTTTCCATCTGAGCTCAAATTTTTCCCTATGGTTTCCCCACTTTGATCAAAAAGCATCTCAGATTCTTGATCACAAAGTGAATCTGGCCTCATTATTCTTGGCCTGATTATTTACATAGGTGCAGTAAGAATGTTTACCAAAAGGCCTTTTTAAATATTGCTGTGCTGGAGGTTTCCATAAGGAATATCAGCTTGGACTTCTAAAAGCCTCTGTTACTTGCTATCCTGAGGCTAGGAGGCCAAGTCCAGGAAACTTTATCCACCAGATTATATCTGCAGTATCCATCCATTCTGGGTGACTTCCTCTCTCTTAAAGTCCTCAAAGAACCTGTAGGCCCCTGGCCTGCCATGAAAGTGACCTCCCTTACCAGCTCTAAGGCTGGAACTTGTAAACCAGTTTCCATAAAGTCAACCTTAATTCCATAAAAGTGACTGGTCAGGAGCTGGCAACAATTTCCCCAGGTCAGCAGGAGCCTCTCCTCCTTTGTCCAGGTGGCCATGTCCACCTGGAGGGGCTTGGCAAAGGGGTGGCTGGTGGTGTAGGCAGCCTGTCCTCCATAGAGCTGCTGCCTGGTGGCTATGGACACCAAACACATAGACTTGCAGAGGCCAGGAGTCAGCCCCTCCAGGGTCTGAGGAGGGTGCCCAGACAGAGCACCCCTCCATCTGCTCCTGGTTGAAACTTTTTCCAAAAAGGACAAAAGGAGCTCAGATCAGTTGTCCATAGTGCTCCTGGTGGAAATTATGTGGTAAAGTCCCTCCCAGAGAGAATCTTTAGAAAACTTCCAAAAACCATTCAGCAGGAATATGAAACACGAACAGGGAGGGCCTGTAAACCACCACCTCAGTCTTTAGGATATGCGAATTTTGAATTTGAGCCACTTTCTACCACCGTTCTGATTCTTGAATATGGACCATCATGTGATTGATGATTGCTTTTGTGTCCTGTTTATGAAATTTTTGCAAATTCAGGGAAATCTTCCTGTCAAATCTGTGGAGGAAGGTTTACATCACTGACAAGAACATTAGACCACTGGGTTGAGTCTCAAAATTGAGAAATTAAAGCAGTACATTAGAAAAAAAGGAAAAACAATTTAAGCAGAAAAAAAAATATATTACAAATCCAGTGGTAATTTGGACCAGTGAAATACTGCACCAATTGGGAAGTAATGCATAGTAAGAGAAAAGTTTGAGAGTTGGGGTATTGGGACTGCCCCCTACTGTTCATGGTAAAAGTTCAGAGTCTAGCTGTAGGAAGTGATCCAAATGTTGCCCCTGAACTTTATGAAATATTTCTCTCCAGAGGAAAGGAACAGCGGAAAGGCTTCAGTGAAACACATTCTCTCTAAACGTGATACAGAAGGCGTATCTGTTGATGATCCAAATGTCCATCTGGAATTAAGCTAGACATATCCTATGCATTTCCATCTCTATCTCTTTCACAAAGATGGTCCAAATCATGATGTTTTACATAGTATCTTAGGAGTATATTCATGTTACAGATCTGATGTTGGTTACGTCCAAGGGATGTCCTTCATTGAGGCAGTGCCCATTCTCAATTTGGAAGAGACAGTTGCCTTCATTTCATTTGGAAGTTTCATGAATAAGCCATGCCAGTTGACCTTTTTTCTGGCAGATTACAGCAAGATATTGAACATCTGAAGTATTCTTTGAGGACAGTCTCTTCAGACTGTTTCTTCATATCAAGCGTTATGGCCTTAAGCCAGACATACACTTGATAGACTAGATCTTCAGATGTATCACAAATCACTACTCGGTCCAGCTTGTCCATTCTGGGATGTAGTTTGCAGAGATGGGGAAGAATTTTTATTTAGAACTGGGCTTTGTGTCTATAATGAAGGATATTAAGAAAGGAGACCGGAATAACAGTACTGCTTTGAACAGCCAATCTTCATAAATAACAGACTAATTGAAATGTAAAAAAGTATTTTTGGTAACAGGTTTTTGCTTCCTATGTAAGAAGCATGGAGGAAAGTTGGAGAAATCAAAAGAATCAAGAGATGGAAAACAGCTGATTTTGAATGTTGTGTCTGAAGTACAAGAAATGAGTAACCTGTTGACAATATTCTTAAGAAAAATATTTCGTAGGGAGAGACATTTTACTAAGGAAAAAGTTTAAATGGCTAGTTCATACTCCATAATTTGGGTTGAACAGTTGAAAGCAAAATTTTAAAATAGTCTCTTGGGAAAAAAAATAGTGGCTGGTAGTACCCAATTAAATAAGCATCATTCTCAAGTATGACATTCCAGACAAGGCCTTGGTTGCATACCAATTTTTCCAATTATATCTAGTAAAAAGGTAGGTAGATTCTTATCGAACCTATGCAGATAACTCTAGTACCATTTAGAAGTAAGAACACGTAATAAAAGTTTCTGAATTTGGGAGGGGGAGTCAGGCAGGGAGGATATCATTTAAGAATATTCCATTTCAGTTCACATAATCAGAATCCACTAAATTGTTATGAGTTATAGATACCTTAATAAGAAAGAGAAAGGGCTTCCTTTTATACCCAGAAAATAGAACATTAAAATAACATCAGCAACATTCCAAACAAATAGCTACAGTCATTTCTCATCAGTTCATTCAGTCCTGTGTAATCAAGTCTTGTTTGGCTGGATCTTAGGTTGGCAGTATCATGAACCCATTGGCTTCTTGATTAAAAAAGAGTGCTAGAAATCTTGACTTAGCTCACTGTACAGTCTTAAAGTTGTTTAGGCAATGACATCAGAAGCCTGTCCCCAAGATCTATTCTTTAAAGTTTTAAGTACCTGGTAGAGTCCTTTTCCATGGGCTCTGAGATCATGCTTCTTTGTATAAGATGTGAACTCTGGCCTGCAGCTGATTGCAGAGCCTTTGGGGAAGCATCCGAGTAATACCAACAGGATCTGTAGATGCCAGAGACTTAAAATGACTGCGGCAATTACTCGAGTGTTCATAACAAGACTGATGCAACTGACAAATGAATTTTGGTTATTTCTATGTCATGCAAAACAAAGGTAATCCAAAAAATGGAAATAAAGCTTTAATCAACATGTCTATACATACAATGATCAACTGCTCTTCGATTTTCAAAGAAGATAGTGAATATGACTTCTGATTTGTAATAACGGATGGGCACGCTTTTTACAGAGGAAATATTCTTGAGATATACAACATTCCTGAGGTATAACATACATGCATTATACTAAGAATATACCAAAAATATATCAACAATATCAAGTAAAGAGATTCAGAGTAGGTCTTAAACATCAGTATTTTAATAAAACCCTACAGATAAGTCTGATGTTTATCCCCAGATGAAAACCAGTAGTCTAGAAGATGTGAGGTCCAAATAAAAGAAGTAAGGTTCCAACCAAGTAAACATTTAAAATAATAACTGAAATTATGATTGGTCACACCACATTCTTGTTGCTAACATGAAGCAAAGCACATCAGGACGCTGATAAATAGAAACACTGAAAAATCTTCAGGGACTTCCCATAAAGCATTTAGGCTCTAAAATATTTACATTAATAATATTTTACCTATATAAACTTAACCTAGGGAAGGCTGAGCATCTTTTCTGATTTGAATGACTCTTTCCATGAAACTCATCAATAGTAACATAACAAAACCTAATTATTTTTAAAAAAACCTCTCTTTTATAGGGTAAAAGAACAAATCTTTGGATTTTAGGAAGGCAAAACCCAAAAGTTGTCAAGCTATTTAAACGGTTACGATAGTACCATGGGTACCTAAGAAACAATGGTTGGCTCCATTTGAAAGTGACAGGAAGGGGCACCTGGGTGACTCAGTCGTTAAGCAACTGCCTTTGGCTCAGGTCATGATCCCGGGGTCCTGGGATCGAGCCCCACATCAGGCTCCTTGCTCAGCGGGAAGCCTGCTTTTCCCTCTCCCACTCCCCCTGCTTGTGTTCCCTCTCTTGCTGTGTCTCTCTCTGTCAAATAAATAACTAAAATCTTTAAAAAAAGTTTAAAAAAAAAAGCAAAATAATCAAGAACATAATAAAGTTAACATAAAGCACAGAAAATTATTCTGGTAAGACAATATCTTGTAATCTGGACAGTTTACACAGAAGAAAGAACTTCATATTGCAGGAGAAGGCAACAAACAGTAAACCAAGGAAATGAGACCATCAAAACTGGGCAAACTTTGCAAAGACCTTAGCACATTTCATAACTTTTCAGAGTCAGGTTTTATAAACCAAGGCAAATAAAAAGTATTTCCAGACAGAAAGTGGAATGGTGCCTGCTAGGGTCTTAGGGGCTGGGGGGGATTGGGGAGTTACTGTTTAATGGGTACGGAGTTTCAGCTTGGGAAGATCAAAACTTTCTGGGGATGGATGGTAATGATGGTTGTATAACAATAGGAGTATACTTAATGCTACTGAACTGTATATGTTAAAATGATAAATTACTTCCAAGTTTTGTCCTTCATTTTATATTCTGGAACGAACTCATATGTTATTTTAAGACCCATCTCAGGGCATCTGCAATGTCAAAACCAGGTGTACAATATTCTTAAGATGTTATTAATATGCAGTGCATTCATTGTTGCTATCTTCAAGTGATTCAATAAATAAGAATCATAAACATTTCTCAATTTCAGTTTCTAATATGGTAAATGTGATAGTTAAGTACCCCACACCCCCACCCCGCAGTTTCCAATATACACATACACAAAGGTTTTAAGTTACCTAAAGCTCTTGGAAATTATCTTTAAACTGACATAGTACAAAACAAAATTACCATTGAAATAAGAAGTTTTTAAGAATAATGATTCAATTTAGTTAAGCACATTTCCACTTTTTTCGTGTTTAATGTTTAATCTTAAACATAATGAGTAATGTTAACTTATTTTGGTCAATAAAATCTGTAAAAAAAGAATATCCAAGTAGAATATTGTTAGGAATTATACTTAATACTAGTAAATCAGAGAAACATAGCTATTATTATTAAACCCCAGATATTAAACTAGTCTTATTTTCTGAAGATTTATTGAAATTTATGTACTTGAAGTCTAAAAATGTTACTGAGTTGGTTTCTATAAGAATATATTTTTTAAAATGCAGCACATTTAAAGTATTAGAAGTTCAATTTCACTGCTTTCTGGGAATTTTAGGAATATTTGCTTTATATAAGCACTTATTTATCCCTATCAGCCAATCAAAAAAGAATTTTTTTTTTTTTAAAGATTTTATTTATTTATTTGAGAGAGAAAGAGCACGAGAGGGGGGAGCGGGAGGGGGAGAAGCAGACTCCCTGCCGAGCAGGGAGCCCGATGCGGGACTCGATCCAGGGACTCCAGGATCATGACCTGAGCCGAAGGCAGTTGCTTAACCAACTGAGCCACCCAGGCGCCCAAAAAAGAATTCTTTGTAATCAAATGTATTAATACCCTCTGGTGGTAGGAAAATATTATCTAGTCACACAATGAAGAGATGAAAGCGTTTCTAAACTACAGGCACATGGACATACAGAGACAGACAAAGAGAGCTTATAGCTTCAATTCTGAAATTTCAGTCAAGAGTAAGTTCAGAAACCCCAAATTCCACCAGTCCTGGTATGAAAGTTGCCTTCCCAATGGGCACACAGAACTCAAAACAGACAAACAAGTAAAAAGGACTAAGGATCCAGATTCTCTGTTGTTTCTCACCCACCAGAGAATAGATCTCTATAATCCATTAATCCATTCGTAAAGATCACCAAATGGTCAGACCATAAAAGCAAATTCTCCGTCATTGCTGCTACTAACGAGTACTGGCTATAAATGAACCAAAACCAAAACATGAAATTACCAGAGAGGAAAATTAAAATTAGAAAAATAGCAAAGATGCCGTGTCACTTTGGATTCACCTCCGGGAGAAGAAGAGCTGTGCCCACGCTTAAGCAGCCCATAGGAGGTACACTTCTCTGGTGGCAAAGTTTACCTGGCTCTGTCAGATGAATCCATAGGGCATCTTGGGGAAAGAACTCCAAAACTGTAAAGAGGTCATTTTCAAAATAAGAAAAAAGCATGACTCTCATGCACATATAAATACATATTAAAGATTTAACTCATTAATGAGGAAGCAGATGAGGTATTATAACCAGTTTAAAGGGGAATCCAAAGAACAGACACATTCATGGATTAGGAATACCGAAATGCACATGCATTATGGAGCCTAAATTGGTTTATTGTGTGTGTGGGGGGGGGAGGAGTGGGGGGTGGTGTCAGAGTCAGGTGTTTTGCATTGCTATTACCTACAACTCTGAGCTGTAAAATAGCTCCAATAGAATCAGAATCAGATAATGGGAAGGGTGTATTATAGACAATACATAGTATTATTGAATCTCAAATGTTTTCCTAGGTAAAGTTATCATTAAGGTTGAGATTCTGATGCCACTCCCTGTGCTAGAAAGATATGGTCCTACTGGACCTGCCTATAATTCAGCCACTCCGGGCCTGCTTCGTTAATCCAGGATTATGTTTACCACCTCCCCCCAAGCCCAACCAGCATACCCCACAGCTTTCATCCAATCAGGCCAGGCATTCCCACCTAACACCCACATTATCCCCAGCCTGGCCACCCACATGGGGGAAAAAAATCAACTTTTCTCCCATATTTCAACCTTTCTCTCATATTTCTGAATCCTGATGTGAAAAGCTAAACATTAAAAAAGTATATTTTTAAACTTGAATTTGTTTTAAAAAAATCTACCTAACTTCAGTTTCCAATGTAAAAAGAAAACACCCACAAATCTAAAAGCATTTTGCCTTAAACTATTTTTAACAAGGAAAACAGAAGGATTCCCTTATTTCTCTGAAGCCCAATTCAGAGTCATGGTGAATTGTCCAATCTTATTTCTAAATGGCAAAAAAAAAAAAAAAAAAAAGGAATATTCACAAGAATATACTGTAATAAACTGTTAATAAGGACAGAAGGACAAAAAAGAAGGCAACCTGTCGTTCATGTTTAAAATAATGTCTGAAAAAGATAGAGCTGCTTCCTTTTCCTCGAGGGGCTTTAAAATGAAATTCCAGGGGTGCATCATGGAGCTAGAAAGCGCATGTTAAAATGAGAGATGTCTTGGATGCAGCTGAGGCCCAGAGGAAAAGGAGAAAACAGTAAGTGACAATTCCCCTTACTTCAAGGCGGGTTGTGAGACCACCCGCGAGGACCTGCAAAGGGGCTAGTTGAAGATAGTCTTTGTGACCCTGAGATTAATACCACTCCTCAACCCCTCAAGGTCTGAGGTTTGAGGAATTTGAAAAGAGACATTGGGAGAAATAGTTGAAGTACTGTGGCCTTTCCCCTCCTACCTCCTCCCCCTTGGGGAGGCTGAGCTCCTCCTTGGCTCAAGTCTCAGAAGGGGCTTTCAGAGATTAGCTGGAAAACCGTGCCCCTTAGAATTGAGAGGGCCAAAGCAACTGGTATTGGATGCAGGCTAGAGAAAATTAAAAGCAAGAAGGCCACGGCTGAGTCGGGGTAGGAGGAGGACTGTGTCCACCACTAAATGCAGAACAGAAAAGAGCATGCGGCCCATGGGTCACACGGGGGAAGGGAGAAAATGGGCGTGAGGGTTGTTTTCAAGGAGAGCCTGCACAAGTGGGCTTCCCGCCAGAGGCTGCTAGGCAGCAGGGGGCTGGAACCAAATGCAGAAGCCAGTGGAGCAAGTGGCCAGCAGAGGAGGTGGTGTTGTCCAGTGTTTCCAGTGGAGCCATCCCCAAGCCCCCTACCCCCACCTAAGTGCCGCAGAAGAGGAGGAGTCCATAGTGAACATCCACGGAGGTCCAAGCCCTTAAGTTCCCCTAAAGGAAGGCCCTTCCCCCTCCCCCTCCTTCCTCCTTCCACCTCACCCCAAGCCCCATAGGACCCATACCCTAGAGGGAATGGGAGAGGAGCAGCAGAAGCATGAGGTGGCAAAGCGAAGAACCCAGCTGTGGCACCCTGGTCCTCTGGCCCCCACTTCCCTTTCCCTCAAGTCAGGCTTCCAGCCTGAATCAACCTGGACTGGGGAAGTGGAGGAAGGAGAAATATTTGCCTTAAATGAAATTCAGAGTTTTAACTATTACATGGGGCTGGACATTTTAACGACTGAAATGAGACTGCTTTATGACTAGAATTGACTGGAGGACTTTTTTTCGAAGAGTGTCTGGAAAAATTACAGGGACCCACCTGAGAAACCAGCCTCTGCGCAGAGGGAGCAGGGACAAAAATGAAGTTGCTTTATGATCACATCCTATCAAGGCTATCCTTTTTAACTTAATGGCTATACCAGGTTGCTCCAAAGAAGACAGCCTCTTGCCCAACCTCTAGTAAGCCAACCACTATCGCCCTAAAAGTATCCTACAGGACTTCAGAAATTTCCACCCCTAGCATAGCCAAGCCAGAAAAAGACCCTGCAGGCTTTAAGAAACTGGTCAACCACATAGGACAAGGAGGCAGGCAGGAAAATAATCGCATGATTTCATATCTTTTGTGGGGTCTTCTTGTTTTGAATATTCCATGAGATTCCTCAGACAGAAAGTTCTAGAATTAGGTTTATCAGAGGAGGAAAAACAACAATGCTGGCTCATCCAGTTAGCTGGTCAGAACCAAGCAGAAATCAAACCAGAGGATGCAACAAATTCTAAGAACTCATTCACAAGGCAGTTCTTTGTATTTTGTGAGACTTATATCCTAGGAAGCATGTTAAAGAATCTCTGGGTGAATTCTAGAAACACTGCACCTTGGAGTGGCAGGTGAACACCAGCTAGAGCCCTTTCAACCTCTCTCCTGAGAGCAGTAATGTCCTCAAACCAATCTCTGATACAGGTTATGGGTTGAGGAGAGAATTAGCTTCAAGGATCGTGTGCATGTACAATTTCAGTGTAAGCTGTGCTGTTTATTTCTAAGCACAGTGAATGTGTGCATTTACTAACAAAATAGGTACATTACAATCATTTTCACCTCCATAATATATTAAAGTATCTTAAAACATACGTGAAGAAGAGGGTATTATGGAGTTACAGGTGCTGATGATTTCAACATTCCTTCAAGACCTACCATTTACCCATGTATGATAACCTATCGTACTGGGCTGGGTGATTTTTTTTAATTCCTAGGGCATCTCTAAAGAACAGATGTGGGGCTGCTTACATGGAATGCCTGCAGAACGACTGTGGCAGACTCTCTGGGGCTGACTTAGTTCAGCAGCCAAGGAATGCCTGTACAATAATCAGCATATGCAAAAAGGGGGAAATGCAGCTCCTTTGGCTAAAAATGAACTTGGATCTGAATAGCTAGAGAGGGAGAATTCAAAAATTGTGTCCTATGTATCAGTATTCCTCAAACTTTAGTGTGTAATTACCTGGGGATTTTGTTAAAATGCAGGTTCTGATTTAGAAGATCTGGGGATGGGCCTGAGAGTCTTCATTTCTAACAACTTTCCAGGGGATGCTGACCCCAATGACACCTTAAGAAGGGAATAAATTGAAAAAAAGAAAAGAGGGAAAAATGGAATGACGGTGCACTAGAGGATCCTAAGCCCAACACTCACCCTTGGTCATGCTCCGAGACCACTTTGGGGCGGGGGTGGCAGGGTGGGGGAGGCCCTTTAGATTCTTCTGCAGCTAAATCTCCTTGGAGGAGCCCACTGCAGAATCACCGTACGAGAACAGTACCGCCTTACTTCTCTTGGATCCGTGTGGCATGGAGTTGGGAGTAGGGTGTCCCCCCTACATTTGAAGGAAAATGTCATGGCTCCTGGGTAGTGAAACCCTAGCAGCAGCAACATAGTGTCCTAGGACAGCGGAAGTACTCCAAGGTTTGGAATGGAGGAAACAATGGCAAGAGCCACCCGGGAATTCATGGATTGTGTGCATGAGACATCACTGGTAAGTCCCAGAAATAAACTTCTGGTGAGAGGGGTTTTAAGGGGCATAATAAGAGAGAGAGAACTTTGTGACCTCCAAAGAACCACACGTGTGCTTTGCAAGAGCTAGCATTCACGGAGGGCAGCCTGTGTCAGCCAGAGATGCAGAAACCTCCCACAGAGAAGGGAGCCCAGCCTCACCCCCCACCACTGGCACCCCCTCTCCCAAGGAAGGAGGCACTTGCCTGTTTGCTTTTCCTTCTTTCCCAACACTAGAGGGAAGAACTTTAAGAAGACGTGGGAGTACCTGAGACTCAGACTGTGCCCCTTTCTCTCCTCCTCCCTACTAATATATTTTTTAAAAATTTTAAAAAGTTTTCTGTGAATTTTCATCCTTAGAACCCATGTTTCTAACTGCATTTCTTGATTTATAAGATCTCTTTGAGTATATTAAGGAGAACTTTCTTGTGGAAAAAAGCCCGAGAGCTTGACTCTTAGAGGTGATCAGTTATTAGCGACAATAATGATGGCAGCTAACCTTTATCAACCACTATTTTCCAGAAACTCTTGTTAGATATTTTACATGGAAGCTCTTATAATGCTCCTCACAACCTGTGAGGTAGGAACTGTCATCATCTCAAGTTTACAGGAAAAGGAAACTGAGATTTAAGCAGTGTAGACCACTTGTCCAGTGTACCCCAGCTGAATACTGACATCAGGATTTGAACCCAAGCACTAGCTCTGGAGAAGGAAGCAGGAAAGGCATTAGGGTCTTGAGAATGCAGAGTATCTTGGAAAAGGCCACAATCCCTTTCCCCCTCTCTTTAAAACAAGTATTAATGGTGGGAGAATGCCCTGGGGTAGGTACTGAGCAGAAAGTGCTGAGGGAAACAGAGGGAGACACAGAGCTTACTGTGTGAAGGAAGAGAGCCTCAAACACAAATAAGAATGTCATCTTCAATATTTGTGTGAACTATGAAGAAAATATTCGAAGGGCGTCTACAAGGTAACGGGTGGAGGACAATGCAGATCAAGGGAGTAGGAAAGGCTTCTCTGAGTAAGAAGTGTCTAAACAGACACCCAACAAATGAATAAGTTAGTCAAATGAAGTGAGGGAAAACATTTTGGGCAGAGGAAATTGCTGGTGAAATGAAGTATTCCAGGAACTTTCAACAGATGAAATATGCAGGGTAGGTGGGTAGGGAGTTGAGTAGGCAGGGACATGTTTAAAGTCTCAGGAGGGGATCACAGGGTCTCTACCCATTACTGGGGTAGATTAGTGAGAATTCTGGCATTTGGGGGCTTAAGTTTCAAGATTTGCCAGTCAGTGATGGGTCAGAAAGTGGTTTCTGAAGGTGCGAGGATCAAGGGTCCTGAGGTAGGAACTAATCTTGGCTTTCTCTGTCTCAGAGGCCCCTAGTTTCATGGTAGATTCTTCAGGTTTCTTCTCCCTCTTCTCACTCACCCACCCTCTCACCCCTAATCTGGGCAGATCTTCTGCACTGGGTTTCAAACTGTCTGTTCATTTCCTACCTGGCCCTTTTCTACCTCCTCATCCAGGCATTTCCCCTGTACATACGGAAGGAATAGCTCAGTGTTCTTGCCTTTACTAGAACCAACTTGGGCATTTTCTGCCTTTATTCCTTTACTGAAAACTATTTTTCTTTCCTGAAATTCCATTTCGTATTTATATTCACCTGAAAAATTCTGGAAGTCTAGACAGTAGTCTAGTTCAGAGTGTACTTCTACTTCCTTCACAAAGCTTTCCCAGGTCCCTACAATCAGAGTTCCTGTTTTGTCCATTACTGCCCATCCAATGGTAGCATAGTCTGTTTGCCTTATAATATTTTATGCATACCTATGTCTTCCAAAAGTTAGTGAGCCTGTCCAGACATGAGCCATATTATATCCATACCTTCATAGGCCCAGCCTCTTGTTTGTGCTTTCTTCTCTCCTTTCCTACAGCAGGAAATATTTGTTCACTCAGATTAATCAGTAGCTTGGCCAGTTTTTAAACCCCCACCTCCTAGCTATATTCCCACTACTCTCTGAGGGTTAGAGTCACCTGGGTGCTTGTTAAAAAATCAGATTTCTGGATTCCACCCTAAACCTAAAGAGTCATATTGTTCAGTGGCAAGAGAACCAAAAATTGTATTACTAACAACTGCCTCAGGTTATTCTTGTCATGACAGAATTTGGGAAAATACTACTGAGTATTATTTAGGTCAGGGAATTATCAGGTGCACCCTAAGCTAAATGTTTGATCACTCGCCTCCCACCCACCCCCCGCCGTGTAGCTGAACAGATGTTATTACAATAGGACTTGTTTTTCTGAAGCCTCCAGCCCTTTAAAAGGGAAGGAAGGAAATATGTTTTAGATATAGAAGTATTTCAAGATGGATGTTTGGAACTGGGAAAGGAGCCTGGACTGGAGACCTAGATTAGAGAGTAAATTTGCATAGAATAGACCAGAAACCCAAATCTGGGAGAGAGTCTGAGCAGAACAGGAGCACCTAATTATACCAGGAATGTAATCCTCACAATCGTCCTTGAAAGGTAGGTGTTATCTACATTTTGCTGATTAGGAGACTGAGTTTCAAAGAGGTCAAGTGACATAAATCACAGAGCTAGTAAGCATAAAAGCTCCCAAATTATGTGTGATTGTGTACTCATTTAAAAAATATTTATTGTCTCCCATTTACAAAGCACCTTTCTTAAACATAATCTATCATTTTCTCTAGCATCTTTTAAGCTTTTCTCTTTTTCTTTGGTTTTCTAGTTTGATTATGATGACTCTCGGTGTTGATTCCCTTTGTATTTGTTGGGATTCACAGGGTTTTTTGTTTTTGTTTTTTTTGAATCTGTGGCTTTAGTTTCTTTGCTACAGGCTACCCTGAGTTCCCTGCCATGTGTCTGCTAACAAGACCGAGGCTTTCATAACAGTCATGGAAATGGTGTTCCATCACTTTGCCATATTCTCTGGTGAAGATTAAAGTTGGAAGCCCCTTCCCCTACGCTGGGGGATGGGGTGGGAGATACCTTAGAGCCTGTTCACCGCAGTCTATTATTAGACTCCCCACTTTGATTTTTGTGCACTGGGACTCACAACGCAGTCAAAACATTCTAAATTGGGGAATGTGCAAGTGCATTCAGGGCAAAAGAGGCTCCCATGCCTTCCTACGGCTCCTAAGTCTTCCCTTCACTTTTGGGCATGATAATTCCTTATTGTTTTGTCATCTCTTCATTGATCTTAAGAAAATGTTTCTTATATATTGTCCAGTTTTTCTCTCTCATTAAGTTGTTTTCAGCCAGAGGGTTGATCCAAATAACCTATCCCACCATTACTGGGAAAAAGAAGTCCTGATTTAGTGTTTAGAAGATCCACTCAGACTGCCGTTTGGGGAACAGTTTGTAAGGATGCAAGTGTGGAAGCAGAAAGATAAAGTAGTTATTTCAGAAATCCAGGTGTGATGGTGGTGGCTTGGTATAAGGTTGCGGCAGAAGAAGGGGTAACACAAACATTTAAAGACATTTAAGGGGGTTAAGTCATCATTTTCTCTCAAGTTTAATAGTTAAGGCGAGGGCTGTACAGAAGCTCATTAGGACTCTGGAATCTACCAGGTGGTGTAACATTCCAGTATTTTTTTTACCCTTCAGCTCCACTGCAACCATACCTACCATCAGACAGCCAGTTAAAACTCTCTCTGTATAGTCTAGCTATACATTTTTAAGGACAGCCCCTGAGCTAGTGAATAATAAACCTGCATGTACTGCATGGACAATATAATATATAGACAAATTTCCATTTGTCTGTAGAGAGTACAGTGGGGAGGTGCACCTCCAGCCTCAGAGGTGGATGTCCCACAGAGTCCTCTCCAGAGGGAAGTCACTTAAGACAGTCTGCAGCTTTGAATTGGGTTTGTGGTTTAAATATCCTCTCAGACACCCTTCATTTTCTAGGTTTTTGAGGTTGGTGTGGTTCTTAATACGGTTCCTGAGGTCACTGGCACTGTGTTGCAAACTAGTGGTCTTTGTGTTTCCTTCCATTCACCCCATATCACCTTAATTTAGGAGGCTCAGCCAGGTTGGCCTGGCTTTTCTTGTTTCACCTCCTCTGCTGTTCTGCAGTATTTAATTGGAGCCTTGATGGGGATATTCCTATCTCTTCCAGGAGCCCACCCTTGCCCGGATTTAATTCCCTAGACCCCCAGCTCCCTTCCCCACACCCATAGTTGGATCCCTGCCTTACTCCCTGACTTCATTCCATGCCACTTTCTCCCCTGGTTATTGTGTTCCAGCTTCCTGGGTCCTCTGTTTCCTAAACTCACCAAGGTCATTCCTGCCCTAGAGCTTTTCCCTCTCTATTCAGTCTGCCTGGAAAGCTCTTTCTCTAGACCTTCCTGTAGCTGGCTCCTACCCACCATCTCTAAGTCCCTGAAACCTCTCTTGGGTTCAGCATCAGTAGTTTAAATGAACACCTAATTTATATAGATCCTGCACACCAATCAGAGGAAAGGTTAAGCATGTTATGAAACAATAGGGAGGGCAGGCAAGCCAGTCTAAGACACAAGATAGAAGGCACTGCCTCACTCCTGAAAACAAAGGAGTGACCATTTCGCCTGTGCGTATTTGATGCCACTAAGCAAAGCAAGTCCTTTCTAACTCTGCTGTGGTCTGAATGTTTGTGTTCCCCCAAAATTCATATGCTGAAACCTAACCCCCGAGGTGATGGTATTAGGAGATGGGGGTCTTTGGGGGTGATTAGATAATTTGGGCAGAGCCCTCATGAGTAGGATTAGTGCCCTTATAAAAGAAGCCTGAGGAAGCTCCCTTGCCCCTTCCACCATGTGACATTACAGAAAAAGATGGTCATCGAGGAAGTGGGCTCTCACCAGATGCCAAACCTGCTAGCTAGCACCTTGGTCTTGGACTTCCCAGCCTCCAGAACTGTAAGAAATAAATTTCTGTTGTTTATAAGCCACCCAGTCTACCATATTCTAGTATAGCAGCCTGAATGGAGTGAGTCTTCCAATTTCTAAATTGACTATTAGTCTGAGTCAAGGCAGGCCAGATAGAGGGGTCTCAGGGATGCCGTAGAGATATATATTCACGCCCAGGGTGAAGAGCATCTGCTTCCTAGACTTTACCAATGAGGAGGGAATGATTTTTGATCCTGGGGACTTTATTTTATGGGCTCATCAAGCCATCACCTCTGTTACCTTTTGTCACGGAGTCACATCCTGCCATAATTATCTTTATTCCAGACTGGCCAGTTTTGGCTTCACTAAAATCTCAACCAATCTGTTGTTTCTACTCAGTCATTTACTTGATCTATGACTCTGGGCAAATCATTTCACCTGACTTTGAACTTCTTTGCCTATAAAAAAGGGGATAAGGCAAAACCATTTCCTGACATTACCAGGGCTGTTGCAGGGAGGGGATTAGAATAGGGGAAAGCACTTTGAAGGGGTTAATGAGACCTAATATGATTAGGAGGTAGGATTATGATCACAGCTCTCTGCATTTTGTCAGCTCACAACAATTACAACCTAACCCAATAGTTACAGCAGTGTCTTCCAAGTCCTGCTGAGTAAGAGGCCTGCCAGTCATCAGAACATACTAGAATCAAGGCTTACCCAGGCAGCTACTTCTGGACTTCACAGCAACACGTGTTTTTCCTGTCCCTGGTGACGGCCCCTCCCTGCTGGAGTAAGTGAGCACACTGGCTCTCCTCCTAAATTACCACCTCCCCCCTACCCCCCGCAGGAGAACTTCCCATTCTCTGGCTTTCCTCTGCTCCTTGCCCATGTGTCCCCCTTCCCTGTGGATCACTCACTCAAACCACCTTCTCCCTTCCTCTCCCTTCCCCTCCTGGGGTCCCAGTCCTTTCGCGGGCCTCCCCGGTGCTCACCCTCCTCCCCTCTCTGCTCCCTGTCCTGAAAGCCCATTTCAGCCAGCGACCCTTCTGTGCATCAGCCTCTCTCCCTCTCGTTTTAACCTTCCCGACCTCAGCCGTTTCCCCGCGCGTGGTTCGGGTTCTCACCACCGGACGTTGGAAGTTCAACGCTTTCAGGCGCCCGCGGGTGGGTGGGGGCCCAGGGGGCGGGGCGACCGCGGCCGGGAAAGGCGCAGAACCTTTATCCCTGGGGCTGGCCGAGGGCAGGTGACCCGCAGGTCGGTACCAATGGGAACCCGAAGGTGTGTGGCAGGGCCTGGCACCGAATCACTTCTCCAGAGCACACCTCATATCTCTGCGGCTCCTCCCGAACTGGCTTGGGTCAGTCTGTCCTTCAGGCCCTGCCCTTGAGAGGGCTTACGGGGAGGCAAAGACCAGACCAGCAGGACCCAGTATCCCTCTGTGGGGGCCATCTGCATAAAATAACGGATTTTGTCATTGTTTTCCTGTTACATCATAACTGTTAAAATTAAAGTGATTATTTGAGGAACACACTAAATATGCTGATAATGAAATTGTACCTCCTTAAGCACCAGCAGTATTTGCTCCTTTCAAGGCCAAAATTCATCTCCAGAAGCAGTCCATCCAAGCTGGGTAATTCCATAGAAAAACTAAGCAGAGGCCTAGGGTACCTCCCAGGAAAGATTACACTTTGAACACAGGCATACAATTTTGATCTCCTTTTAAATCGCACTAAAACTACTGTAAAGGGATTTTTCCCCTCTCCTAATGCATTATTTGCAATATGAATGAATGTTGAGAGGAAGCTAGGAAATAGGAATTCCTCATCTATCCTAGGCCAAGATGTAGAACACATCCCCATCTCCTGTGCTCTGTTACCCTCTGGCACCATGCTGAACATTGTCCTGATCCCTTAACTGACTTTAAAGGGATTTTTAAAGGCATAAATCCTCAGAGATGGTAAGAACAAGAGGAGATGACATTTTGGAAAAATAGATGGACAGGTACCTAATGACTTAATAGAACCTATAATAGTACAGGGTAAGCAAAGAACTGCCACAACTAAATGACAGAACCCTCAAAAGTCCTGGGAATTGATGTTCAAGGTATCTCTGGAAATGGAATAGAGGGAAAATAAAAGAAGATTGGTTGAGGGGGGTGGAGCAAGATGGCGGAGGAGTAGGAGACCTGGATTTCATCTCCTCTCAGGAATTCAGCTGGATAGGGATCAAACCATTCTGAACACCTACAAACTCAACAGGTGATTGAAGAAAAGAATAGCAACAACTCTCTGAACAGAAAAGCGACCACTTTCTGGAAGGTAGGACGTGCGGAGAAGTGAATCCGAGGCGATATTCGGGAGGATAGA
>NC_138379.1:44590392-44618921 GCF_054177405.1 Leptonychotes weddellii
TGGTAAGCGCTGTGAGTTGTGCAAGATTGTTGAATCTCAGATCTATACCTCTGAAACAAATAATGCAGTATATGTTAAGAAAAAAAAAAAAAGAAGAAGAAGAAGGTAGCAGGAGGGGAAGAATGAAGGGGGGGAAATCGGAGGGGTAGATGAACCATGAGAGACGATGGACTCTGAAAAACAAACTGAGGGTTCTAGAGGGGAGGGGGGTGGGAGGATGGGTTAGCCTGGTGATGGGTATTGAGGAGGGCACATTCTGCATGGAACACTGGGTGTTATGCACAATGAATCATGGAACACTACATCTAAAACTAATGATGCTATGTATGGGGATAATATAAGAATAAAAAAAAAAAAAAGAAGAAGATTGCTTGAAAGCTATTGAGAAGATGGTACTGCTCTTTTTACCAGGCAGAAGCAGGAGATCTGTCTGGAGAAAATAAAACTGAAGGTCCTTCAGGCACAGCTGAAGGCCAGGGATACCACAAAACACCTGGACACTTAAGTCTACTGAAGGCCTAGTAGCCCACCCCGCTCCACCCTGCGGTCTTCTCCCACTGGCTCCCCAGATGATGGGATCCACGCCTTTATTCTCTATCCAGGAAATAGGATATTCTCTATCCAGGAAATAGGAAAGGTTTTCTCTAGGAGACCTGATCAGCCCAAGAGGAAAGACTTAAATATCCCAGCTTCTGGAGCTCTCCAACAGCCCAACCAGATCACTCTACAGTGAAGCTCCAACTTGATAAGCTCCATCCACTGCTTAGAACTTTGTCCTCCACTATTAAATTAAATCTTGTCCTACTGTGAATAGGACTGACATGTATAGCCAACAAAATTCCAAAATTGACAGCCACTATGTAAAGCAAAAGATCAGAAGTCAGATGACTTTGAGCTTCGTAAGAACACCATCTTCAAAATATTGGTAAAAAAAAGCCTGACCTAGGGACGCCTGGGTGGCTCAGTTTGTTAAGCTTCTGCCTTTGGCTCAGGTCATGATCCCAGGGTCCTGGGACTGAGTCCCACATCGGGCTCCTTGCTCAGCAAGGAGCCTGCTTCTCCTTCTGTCTACCACTCCCCTTGCTTGTGCTCTCTGACAAATAAATAAATAAATAAATAAAATCTTAAAAACAAAAATCCTGATCTATAATTATATACCTGACCAAACTATGAATCCAGTGTGAGGTAGAATTAGGCATATATAGACAAGCAAGTTTTCCAAAAATATACCTTCCATGCATCGTTTCTCTAGAAGCTATTACAATATGTTATGGCTGGGACTAAGGTAAAGTGAGTGACGTACTTTTTTTGCCTTGGGTGCAAAATTTGAAGAGGCACCAGAAAATTTAGTGAATAGGATAAAGAATATTTTAATGCAATATAAGAAAAAAAAGAATGCAAAAAAATCCATGATGAATGAAATATCAAGAATGTAAAATAAAGATAGGACCCAACAGGGCTGGGATTATGGTGAGGGGAGTGAGGCCAAGTCATATAAGTGCAAGTGTGCGTCCCATCTTCATTAAACATTTTGGTATTTTGTTGGTTATACAAGTCAACCCTACTTTACGTGGGACAGGACTATGTAGGGACATGAACACAAGGAAGTGAGCATCATTGGAGATCACTTTGGAGTCTAGTTATCAAGATAACAAAAGTTATGATTTTATTGGGTGGAAAGGGGGGGGTATAGGAGTGTGTATTTCAGGTGGGCTGGTAGTAGAAATGGGAATTAAACCCTTATCTTCCATGGTGGATAGTCAGTAGATAATACCGCCAAACAGGAAAACCAAAAAGTAATGTTAGCATTTTATTAAAAGATATGGGGATAAATACTAAAAAAAATTAGCTAAAAGATTTGAGAGTGATTCCTTATGGGGAAGGAGTAATGGAGAGGGGCAAGGGCAGGGGGCTGGGGACTGCTATTTGTCTTAATGTTGTAGAACTAGTTGACTCTTTATGTACATATATGACTAATAACAAACTATAAAAAATCAGTGTTTGACATTTCAAATAAAAGTCTCTGAAGGGGACTTTTGGGGAAGGCAGAGGTTTATTGGACTTCATCACATGATGTTATGATTTGGTATTATTTTTACTTTGGGTTACGTATGGAGGTGGGTGCTAGAATTGTCTCAGTGTTAGGGCCACTAACAATCTTCCTGGGCTTGTACGTTTTCCAGGGGAGATAGCTGCTCCATCTCATGTGACCCTCACAACTACATAGCAAGGCATGAAATATCCCCAGGTCAAGGATACTGGCAGAGGAGGGAAACTGAGGATGAGAAAGGGAAAGTAACCAGTCAGAACTAATCGTTCTGTAGTTAGTAAGTGGCATTGAAGTAGACTGGTACCAGATCCTTCCAGGGAGACCAGTTTTCACACCAGGAAACTGGCGTTAGCTCCCTATGCTGTAGCTGCTTTTTGGTCTCCTCTGACCAGATCCCCACTTTTGCCATTTAGTTCTGGTTGGACCTGCATCACCATTCCAAGTTGGTGGGTACAGCTCTTCCCTGACCTGTGGAGGGCCCTCCATCTCTCTGGCTGCAGTAACTAAACATTTCATGCTTAAAGCCAGACTTTTCTGCCTCAGCCACCCCATTGCTCTTGCTCTTGCCTTTTCTGGGCTGAACTACAGGTCCACACATCTAGGCAGCCTGGGGCCTGGCCTTCAAATGCTGTGAAGTGTCGCTCATTACCCCAGGGATGACCAATACTGCTAAATTTGGAGGGACTGGGGAGTTACTTTTGGTTTGAGAAAAGGGGTTTTCCCCCTGCCAGCGAACTGTGTTCCACCTTGAAGGCTCTGCCCCTGTCCAGGTGGGACCTTTGCACCTGCCTCTCCCTGCCCACACACAATGTTGTGGCTCTGCTTCTTGAAACATAGATGGGATCGTGTATCTGACTGGGAATGTCTTGTGTTTCTGCCTTTCCTATGTTGCTCAAAGCTTACTTGTTTCACGCTGGGAAATTGGACAGCCTTATCACTCAAGCCAACCTTATCATTCAAATGTGTATTTCTCAGGAGCCCTTCCATGTCTTATCTCTTATTACTTATATGCCTAGGTGGGTTCTGGGACTCAAAACTGTTTGGTTAAGACAAAGTACTCCTTCAATGGGCCTGATTGGTAAACTATTTCTTTCCCTCAAAATGTGGCTACATGGCTGGGCTAGATTCTGCTTCCAAAGGATGTGGCCCTACCAAGGGGAAGGTGCTGATCTTTGTGCATGGTGCTAGCAATGGATCAAGAATCTGGCTGACCAAGTGCCTCCTTAGGTTGGGGGATAGGGAATAAGCCTCAGAGAACAGTCAACAGCTAAAGGAACATTGCTAGAATCTACAATAAGGGCTACCATTTCCAGGAGGTCCCTCCTTTAGGCACTATATTCCAGCAACAAAGCTTTGACTTCAGCTGGGGCCTGCTTCTTCCTCAACCTTTATACTTGCTTTCCTCCCCTCTCACTTGTCCTCTCCCAGAAATAACTTGAAGGAACAATGTCTTTCCATAAAACACCCCTTGCTTCTCACTAGTCAGACCTGACTAACAGAGCTGACTAACCAAGACCCTGGCTTGAGTTGTCTATGGAAGGGGCCAGCTTTTGGCCTAAGGTCCTCCTTTGTTCATGTTCACTGTGATGCTTCCTCTTCTCTGGTTTGACCCCATGTCTGAGACTTAGACAGGAAACCTGCTTTCTTGGAAGGTTTGAGGGGGTAAGATTTTCAGGACAGTTGCCCCTCCCCCTTTGTTTTGGAGAAGTGAATCTTCAGGGGCTTTCCTCCAGGGATGGTGATTCTAGAAGTGGGGCTTGCTGAAGGATCCAGGTCTGCAGAGTTATAGACTTACCTGTTTTTCTACTTTGAGCCCTGAGAAGAGTCCTGAGTGGCTCCCAATTGCTCCCAATTCCCCAGCCCTGAATGACCCCTCTGGGAGATCAGAGTCAGGATGCACGGTGAAAAGAGCATGGGCTTTGGGGTCAGGCAGATCAGGATTCAAATTCTGACTCCACCACATTCTAATATAATACCATTTCTTAGCAGGCCCCAAGCCTCCTATTGGACCCAGTGTTCTGCTTCCCTGAGTTAGGGGTGGCCTCTGCAGAGGACCTTATTTCCTGGTGCTATTCCTGCACGTTGGTCTTTTTTTTTTTAAGATTTATTTATTTATTTATTTGACAGAGAGAGACACAGTGAGAAAGGGAACACAAGCGGGGGGAGTGGGAGAGGGAGAAGCAGGCTTCCCCTGGAGCAGGGAGCCCGATGTGGGGCTCGATCCCAGGACCCTGGGATCATGACCTGAGCCGAAGACAGACGCTTAACGCCTGAGCCACCCAGGCGCCCCGCTGCAGGTTGGTCTTAAAACAATCTTGAGTCTAACCCTTCTTATGCTATATGCCTGGTACAGTGGTAAGCACTTTGAGCATTGTTTTATGTAATTCTCAAAGTGGTAGTGTGAATTATGATTCTGACACTAATTACCACGTATTTTTTTCCCCATACCACCAAGTAATGCTCTGATACCAACTGGATGTCCTACAACTTAACTCAATCCTTATATTATCTATCTAGAGATAGTGTCAGATCCCACACATTAAGGGTTCAGTTGTACAGTGGCCCTCTTTCTTCAGATGCCAATTGCAAGTCCAAGTTGTCACCTGTGCTTCTGACTAACTGGCTATAGATTGGAGGTTCCAAAATCCCTTCCTTGGGTTCAGTTAATTTCCTAGAGCATTTATAGAACTCAAGAGAGGCATTTTGCTTACTAGATCACTAGTTTATTATAAAAGAATATAACTCAGGAACAGCCAGATAGAAGAGATGCGTAGGGCAGGGTCTGGGCAAAGTGCACAGAGCTTCCATGTCCTTTCCAAGTTTTCCATGCCACTCTCCCCAATCTCCATGTGTTCACCAACCTGGAAGCTCTCCAAAGCTTGTCCTTTTGGTTTTTATGGAGGCCTCATTATGTAGGCATAATTGGTTAAATCATTGACCATTGGTGCTGTAACTGAATTCCCAGCCCCCCCGCCTTGAAGGTCAGAGAATAGGGCTGTAAGTTCTAGCCCCCAATCAACTGATTGGTTCTTTCGGCAACCAGCTCATTCTTTTTTTTTTTTCCCTGTTTTTATTTAAATTCTAGTTAGTTAACATACATGGTAAAATTGGTTTTAGTAGAATTTAGTGATTCATCACTTACATATTCATCACTTACATACACCCAGTGCTCATCACAAGTGCCCTCTTTAATACCCATCACCCATTTAGCCCATCCCCCACCCATCTCCCTCCATCAATCCTGTTTGTTCTCTAGTTAAGAGTCTCATGGTTTGCTTCCCCCCTCTCTCTTTTTTTCCCCTTCCCCTATGTTCATCTGTTTTGTTTCTTAAATTCCACATATGAGTGAAATCATATGGTATTTGTCTTTATCTGACTGATTTATTTCACTTAACATAATACCCTCTAGTTCCATCTGCATCATTGCAAATGGCAAGATTTTATTCTTTTTGATGGCTGAGTAATATTCTGTTTTAACATACCACTTCTTGTTTATCCATTCATCAGTCGATGGACATTTGGGCTCTTTACATAATTTAGCTATTGTTGATAATACTGCTATAAACATCAGGGTGCATGTGCCCCTTCAGATCAGTATTTTTGAATCCTTTGGATAAATACCTAGGATGCAATTGCTGGGTCATAGGGTAGTTCTATGTTTAACTTTCTGAGGAACCTCCACACTGTTTTCCACAGTGGCTGCACCAGTTTGCATTCCCACCAACAGCGTAGGAGGGTTCCCCTTCCTCCACATCCTCACCAACATCTGTTGTTTCCTGTGTTGTTGATTTTAGCTATTCTGACAGGTGTGAGGTGGTATCTCATTGTGGTTTTGATTTGTATTTCCCTGATGATTGAGTGCTATTGAGCTTCTTTTCACATGTCTGTTAGCCATGTGTATGTCTTCTTTGGAAAAATGTCTGTTCATGTGTTCTGCCCATTTCTTAACTGGATTATTTATTTTTTGGGTGTTGAGTTTGATAAGTTCTTTATAGATTTTGGATACTAAATCAGGTATGTGCTGTGAGGAGCCCTGAGATTTAAGCCTCACTAACCTCACAGATAGTACCACCTCTAACTCCGCCCACTAACTGGGCTGGACCGAGGCCAGGTGGAGTGTCATTTTTATCAGGTATGTCATTGCAACAAGCCCATTCTTAAAGTGACCTAGGGGCTTTGGGAAAGTCAGCTCATTAACATGTCAGGAGGCACTTTTTGGCTCTCATCACTTAGGAAATTCCACGGGTTTTAGGAGCTCTGTGCCAGGAAAGGGGATGAAGACTGAATGTGTATTTCTTACTATAAATCACATATCACAGAAGTTAATGTAATCATCCCTGGCTTACAGCTGAGACTCAGTCACTGAGATAACTTGTACAAAATCACACAAAAAGGCAGGTCAGGCCCATTGGAACGCAGGTCTTTAAGGCTTCAAAGACAACACAGCATGCCTGGAAAGAGCAAAGGTTTTGGAAGCAGACACCTGAGCTCAGTGTTGCCTACATTCCAACTGCAGGACCTCATGTAACTCTGCTAAGCTTTCTCAGCCTCACCTTCTTCTTCTGTCTAAGAGAACTATTCTGCAGGAGAGCTCTGAGAATGAAGTGAATTGATGTATGTAAGATGCCTGTCATGTGGCACCCTCCCATCCATCACCCTGCTTTCCAGCCCAGGCTCTGTCATCTTCCCGCCACCACATCATGCTGTTCCCAGCCCAGTATTGGAAATCAGGCAGGAACACAAATCAGTGATAGAAGAGAGAAAGCAGGAAGTACCATGGGAGCAGATGAGTTTTGTGAGGATGACCAAGAAGGACTCTGTAGAGACGGAAATATCAAATCGGGACCTGAAATGTTCCACAGATTTCAAGAGATAGAAAATGGAAGGGAAGTCCCTGAGATTCCACCTCAGGTCACTAGGCAGGGCCTGGGGGGAAAGATGATGGATGTGTAAGTATTCTGTAGACCAAAGGGCCACACTGTGTGTGAAACGATGTTATTCAGGCCGTGCTTTTGTGCTAGGTTCTGGGCTAGCCCCGGGGCACAGGCTGAGGCTGGACTTGGAGCCTACCCGGCAGAGCTTCCCACTGCCATCTGGTGGTCATCAGGAGCCCAGCTGGAGGGGCTGACCGGAGAGCAGCGTCATCAAGACAACCTCCTTGAGTGCTGCAAAGCCTGTGAGCAACCCCACTTCTACCCCTGGAAAAGTTGGCATGAGAGAGAAAGGCCCAATATCTTGCCTTCAGCAAGTCAGACCAGCTGCGATTCTATTTTTAACCAGCACTGTTGTCGTTGACAGCTTGGAACGCCTTCTCCCTCCTTTTCTTCCTGCGTCCTGCCTCTTGCAGCCGAGGGCCCTGTAGAAAGGATGGATGAGAGCAGCCTCAGCACTGATAAACAGAAGACCACTCTCCTTTCTCACTGTCCTTCACTCCACCTGGCCTCGGTCCAGCCCAGTTAGTGGGCGGAGTTAGAGGTGGTACTATCTGTGAGGTTAGTGGGGCTTAAATCTCAGGGCTCCTCACAGCACAGGCACCTTCCAAGGCCCTGGTCAGTGTCCTAGCAGTTTTCTATTCTTTTTCATAAAAAAAAGGGCACCCAGTTTTATAAGCTCCAGGCCTCACAAAACTTGGGTCTGCCTCCTGATGGCTTCTTTCCCATCTCCAGCTCAGTGTCTACTTCAAAGGATTTTTTTGTCTTGTTATAATTTATTGTATGACTTTGAACAGCTTTCTTTCCTGCTCTGAGTCTCAGTTTTCCCATCTGTTACCAAGACTAAGTGTCAAGAAAGCCTCCCAACATATCATACTTCTGATTATCCATGTATGTTCTTTGGTGAGGGCATCTGTTCTTCCCTGTCATCGTGTGTGTGGAGGGATGATGTTGCTGTCTCTGCCTCTTTCTGGGGCTGGATCAGTCTTAAAATCAAAAGGGGGCCAGGCTCTGGGATTCCTCCTGTTCAGATCCAGCATCTGCCTCCCCGCTTTGTTGCTTCCGTGGGCAGAAGCTTGGCCAGATTCTGATGCCAGAGAAGAGTGCATTAAAAAGGTCCCACTCTTTAGCTTCTGTACACCTGTCATGATCTGAACCCTGGTGTTGCAAACACACATTGAATAAACCAAGTCTTATTATACAGTGTTAACTCTTATCATTTAAATAAAATTTTAGTATCTATTAATATAGTACCTTAGCAGTGGCACGGCTTCGGGAGAATATGCTGAGGAAACATGATGTCTCATGGATATTCCACCCCCATCCCCAGCTACACTGTATGACACTGGTGTTTAGGTGAGTCCAGGATGACAACCCAGAGAGAATACCCACATCCCCTTCGAGCCGCAGACCATGGGCTTTTTGGCAGGGGTCATGCACAGGAGTGAGCAGCAGGAAGAGGGACCCGATAGCGAGGATTCTACAAAATCCTGTGCCCCTAGGGGCGCCTGGGTGGCTCAGCATTAAGCGTCTGCCTTTGGCTCAGGTCATGATCCCAGGTCCTGGGTTCAAGCCCCGCATCGGGCTCCCTGCTCAGCAGGAGGCCTGCTTCTCCCTCTCCCACTCCCCCTGCTTCTGTTCCCTCTCTTGCTGTGTCTCTCTCTGTCAAATAAATAAATAAAATCTTAAAAAAAAAAAATCCTGTGCCCCTCACCTGCCCCCCGGAAAAAGTCCAGAAAGGAAGTTCAGGAGGAAGCCAAGTCATTTTTATTTCTTGAAGAGTTTGGGTGAGGGATGAGGGGCAGGGCCATAGTACTGAACTGGAAAGGAATGAAGGGACTTTTCAGTGCAAAACGGCCTGTTGGTCAGGGCAGTGTGAGATTAGGCTGGTTGGTATTTTCAGTGCTAAAATGGGGAAGAGCACTGTGAGGTGAAACTGGGGGCAGCCTGGAGCATCTCAGGAGTCAGTACCTTGCCAGGCTCCGGAGCCCTAAAGAATCAGTGCCATTACCATGTGTGTATGAGAGGCAGGCCAGCCTCTCTGAGTTTCCCCTATGTACGGAGAGTCCATTGCTAGGGATGCTGTGTGTGTGTGTATCTCTAAGGTCAGTGCCATGTTTCTATGTGCCAGGCTCAGTCCCATATCAAGAGTGTGCCTAATTTCCTGTGTGGCATATAGGAAGTCTGGTTTGTTTCTGGTTTGTTTCTGGTCAGGTAAGCCACTTGTGTGTGTGTGTGTGGGTGGGTGGGGGGTGGGTGTGGGTGCGCGGGCGCATTGGGATTAGTCCATGCTTTTGGGTGTCAGTCTCCTATGTCAGTGGGTGTGTGTCTCTCGTGTGTCTGGATGGGTCCCTGCTTGTAGGAATGGGTGTGTCCCGCCTCAGCCTCCACTCCCCCTCTACCCCTCAGCCAGGCCCCAGTGTGCTGATGGTGGTGTAGCTCAGTCTGGACAGCGAAGCAATGGAAGGGGTGGGAGGGTCCTCATCGGGAAGAGGCCTGGGGCGAGCTCGTGGAGGCCTGGGGCAGCAGCGGGCACACGTCTCAAGGCAGGCCTGGCGAAAGCGACGGTGCATGAAGCAGTAGACCAGGGGGTTGACACAGGCTGAGGCGTAGCTCAGCAAATGGATGAAAGAGATCGGCGCTCCTGAAAGTGCGCGGTGTGCACCAGAGCTGTCGAAGGCACGCCACGTGTTGGCACTATACAGTGGCAACCAACACAGGAAAAAAAGCACAACGATCACCAGCAACATCCGCACCACGCGCTTCTTAGCCAACAGCTTGGCCTGGTAGGGCCGGGGGCCACATCCTGGCCCAGGAGTGGGCGCGGTCAGTGCGGACAGCTCCAGGGTCTGCCGGGAGCGCGGAAGCTGCACGTAACAGCCATCACCATCCTCGCCAGCCAGCCCATTCTCGGGCAGGCAACGCCCATTGGGGTGGGCAGGACCTGGGCACAGAGAGTGGGGGGTCAGAGCAGCGGGCTGAGCCCTCTCGACTTCCGGCCTCACCCCACCAGACCCTGTTTCCTGCCTCCTTGCTGGCTCACGCTCCTTTCTGCTCCACCCACTCCAGGCCCCGCAGCTTCCCAAGACCGGGGGCGGGGTGCGAGGCTGGATTTCACGTACCCGGTGCCGCCCCACTCCGCAGCCCTCCATGGCTTGGGCCTCGGCTCTGGCTCTCCTTGTCACGGTCTTCGTCAAAGCGAAGTCCTAAGCAGAGCTCGCGGGAGATGAGCCCGTAGGCCACAGCCATGACCACACCCGGGACGAAGAACAAGAGCAGGAGCAGCAGGACCGACCTGCAGACAGAGCGATCAATCACACGGGTATCCGTCCGCCTGGACTCCTGGATGGAGAAGAGCCAGGGGGGGTTGTTCCTAGGGCTGGTGACCATGTCCCTGAGGTAGAAGTAGGATTTGGGGGTGCTGCTGGGAAGGGCTAGAGAACTGCGGAGCGGCCCCAAATGGGAATCCCAGGGTGGTGGGGCGGAAAGGGAATCGGAGGATCGGAGCAGCCGCAGGAGGATTTTGGGGACTGGTAGGAAGCAGCTGATGGAGACGGAGAAGGGAATTCCCAGGAATAGGTAATGGGCCCCCCTCACCAGGTTTGGCGGACACGCGCATTGGGCCAGCGATGCACACACTGCAGCACACGGGCCCCTCCTGCTGGCTGTACGGCGGTGTACACCGGGTAGGGCACCATGAGCAGTCCAGAGAGCATCCACGTGGCTATAATCACACGAGCCGCGTGGGAACGCGTCTGCCACACGCGTGCCTGCAGCGGTCGGCAGATGGCACTGTATCGCTCCAGGGCGATGGCCACGAGGCTTAGTGTGGACACACTCACAGACACCCCTAAACAAGGGAAGAGGAAGGGGTCACTTAGGAAACTTGTATTACACACTCAACCAGCGTGATTTTCTCAGGCCCCGAAGGGAAAGACCCCTATGTACAGCAAGGACTTTAGGAAAGGAGGGCAGGGGGCGGGGGTTGTCTCACCTACCCATGAGGTAGGAAACCGCCTTACAGACGACTGTGCCAAAGATGAACGTGCCCATGAGATTGGGCAGGAGGGTGAAGGGCATGCAAGCCACAGCCAGCAGGAGGTCGCTGACTGCCAGTGAGAGCAGGAAGGCGTTGGTGACAGTCCTCAGGCGGCGGCTCAGTCCCAGGACCACGATGATGAGCACATTTCCTCCAACGCTCATCAGAAAGATCACTGCATAAAGGGTGACTCTAATGGCCAGCTCCAGTTCTGGGGGTAGGAAAAGGGAGAGATGGCAGCAGGGAGTCTGGCTCCCACTCAGCCAGACCCTCCAAGCCCGCTTATTCCCCACCTCGGCTACCCGGCTAGATCCCTCTGCATCCCAGGAACACCTCCTCCCACGCAGTGGGTGGTGAACTTGAATCCTTCAGGCTTCTAACCCCTTGAGGCTTAGTGAGATTGGCTTGACTCCTCCTCTCCTTGAGAAAGTCTGTCTCTTCTCAAGCTTTGCTCCAAATTCTCCCTTCTCTTTAAGCTAAACTTCTTGAAAGGATTATTTGCATTTCCTCATTCACCCCTCAGTCCATCACAGTCCAATGCCCCATCTGTCTCCTCCATCACCATTTGGACACTTCTTCCCAAGATCACGAAGCTTTAACTGCCAAATCCAAAGGTCTCTTTTCACCCTATTCTACTTGATCTCCCTGTAGCATTTGGCACAGTTGACCACCCACTACTTTTTGAAACACAGGTCAGGTCATGTCCTTATTGCCTAAAAACAAAACAAACAAACAAACAAAAAAAACACAAACTCCTTCGCCTGCTCTGTACTGTCTGCAACCCTCTGGCATGTCTTCCAGATCCTCTGAGAACTGTCTTCTTCCTCCTCTCACCTCCTCTTGCAAAGCACCCACTTAAGCCACTAGATGACTCAGTTTCTTGAAGGCATCATGCACGCTCATGACTTCCTCCCTTGCTAACATTGATTTCTCAGCCTGGAATGTTCTTTCACAATACCCTCCCTCCATCACAAACTCATTTTCTGTATCTGGTAAATTCCTATTCACCACTGCCCTTCAAGACTCAGATTAACTGCCCCCTCTTCTGTAAGGCCTTTTTAGATGCCTCATTTGGAGTTAATCTCCCCCTCTCTGACCCATGCATGTTCCTTAAATATCTATTAGAATGCTTTTTCTTTTCTGCCTTGTATTTTAATTATCTCCAAACATTCATTCTCACTCAACAAACATTTACAGAGGACTCCCTTTATGCTAGGCGCTGGGGACAAAGAGATGAACATGACAAATTCCCTGCCATGTGAGAGCCCATGGTCTAGAGGGAAACTTGGATATATGACAGATAAGTGCCACATAGCATGATAAGGAGTGAAGTTGAAAAATATACAAAGTGCTGTGGAAGCTCACAGGAGGGACACTAGTGTTGCTGGGCTAGACAGAGGGCTGACCCCATTCATTTGTGTCATTGTCTCCTGGGGGATGGATTCATCTTTGGGCCTCTATATCACAGCCAAGCCGACCCAAACAAAATTGAATTGAATTAAACTGGACTCAGTCACTCAAATCCATGGCCTCAGCATGAGGGAGACTAGAGCTTGAAGGGAGAGGGGGCAGGGACAGAGCCTTCCAGGTTGTGGGGAAGGAAGGGCGCAGAGGGGCAGTTCCCGTTCTGCAGCCCCATACATTGACTCTTGTGTTAGGCTCTGAATTAAACTGTTTTCATAACAATAACCAACTTACTAAAAAATGGCTTTAGGCATGAGTGCATGCTATTTACAAGAGATCCCTGAACAGAACCCAGCAGTAACATTACTTGCTCAGATCACACAACTAAGTAAGGTGCTGAATCAGAATGGCAGCCGAGTCTCTAGATCTCTAAAATGCTTTGCCTCCTCCTACTTCCTCACCCCTCCGTCATTCATCATGCTGCCTCCTTCTCCCAATCAAATCTGAATCTCAGTGCCTCTTTCCACCTCTCTCTACTCCAGTGTGGCATTGCTCACTGTATTACCTTTAACTATCTCCCCCACTGGACTCTGAGCTTCTTGAGGACGGGGGCAATGGCCATCTTGTTCTTCAGCATATCCCTGGCACTTAGCATAATGTCCTGCACATAGGAGGTGTGCACACATGCTGGCTAATGGATTTTGAGTGAATCTCTGTCATTTTCCACACAAATGCACCTGCTTTGTCTTTCCCCATTCATGCTTCACCTCCGTGCCTCTAAAGCTCCAGCACGCCCTCTTCTCTCTGCCTCTGTTTCTCTAGAGACTCACGTCACCCTCTCCAATGAAGGCTTATGTGTAGCAAATTTGAGGGGCGGGTGTGTGTCTGTGTGTGTAAATAAAGAACATTTATGAGGGAGAGCTCTGTCAGTGAGGTCCCTGGACCCAGAAAAAGAGCTGGTAGTCTATCCTGTACTTTTTGTGTCTCCTTGAGCCCACTGATCTTCCCACCCCGCCCCTCCTTGCCCCGTTCCTTAATCTCTCTAGTTCTATCATCTTTCTCAGATCCTCCTCTGGATGTCTCTTTTCAACTAGTTCTTTTTTTAGGATTTATTTATTTATTTTAGAGAGAGAGAGAATGGGGGAGGGGCAGAAGGAGAGGGAGAGAGTATCCTTAAAGAGACTCTCTGCTGAGCAGGGAGCCCAAGCCAAAGCTGGGCTCTATCCCAGGATCCTGAGATCATGACCTGAGTTGAAATCAAGAGCCAGTTGTTTAAACAAATGAGCCACCCAGGTGCCCCTTCAACTAGTTCTTGAATCAATAACCACACCTCAAGTTGGTATAGCACTCTAAAGTATAGAAAGCACCTTTCTCATTCGTTCATCCAGCTGATGTGTCCCGTGTGTGTTTTTGAACTTGGTGGAGCAGAAAGATGAGACACCGTTATGAAGTTCCCAGTTTGCATGGGTCTCCAGAAAATAGAGTCCCAGTAAAATTGCCGCTTTGCTGTTTTGCTGGGCATCCCAGCTATTTACCTTATTTCCAGCCACCACTATCTCTCCAAGTCTTTGCTGTTGAACAGTTAGGAGATGTGAAAAAGAAATCTTAGAGCTAGGAATCTGGGGAGAGGGAGGGAGGGATAAAAAGGTAGAGCACAGGGTTTTTAGGGCAGTGAAACTATTCATATGGTACTATGGTGGATAGATGTTATTACACATTTCACATTTGTTAAAACCAACATAAAATATAACAAAGAGAGTGAACCCTAATGTAAACTATGGAATTTAGTTAATAATATATCAATATTGGGTTATTAGTTGTGATGAATGTATTGCCTTAATGTAAGATATTAAAAATAGGGGAAATTGTGTGTGTGTGTGTAAGAGAGAGAGAGAGAGAGAGAGAACTTCTTGTGCTTTCCATTCAATTTTTCTGTAAACCTGAAACTACTATAAAAGTCTATTAGTAGGGGGCACCTGGGTGGCTCAGTCGTTAAGCGTCTGCCTTCGGCTCAGGTCATGATCCCAGGGTGCTGGGATCGAGCCCCGCATTGGGCTCCCTGCTCTGCGGGAAGCCTGCTTCTCTCTCTCCCACTCCCCCTGCCTGTGTTCCCTCTCTCACTGTGTCTCTCTGTCAAATAAATAAATAAAATCTTTAAAAAAAAAAAAAGTCTATTAGTAGGGTGCCTGGGTGGCTCAGTCTGTTAAGCCTCCAACTTTTGATTTCAGCTCAGGTCTTGATCTCAGGGTGGTAATTTCAAGCCCTATGTTGGGCTCCATGCTAGACATGGAACCTACTTAAGTAAATAAATAAATAACTGTCTATTGGTTTTCTCAAAAGTCACAAAAAAGCAATTGGAATGAAGACTTGTGTGTGTGTTTCTGGCTATATGTATGCATCCATGTGCGTTTGTGTGGTGGAATAGGAGTGATCACAGTGGCTTCAACAACTAGGAACTTACAGTAGGGGTGGGAGAATGGGAGAGGTACCTTATAGATATTAGTGCCTTGATTACCTGTGGGCATCATCCTGCTGAGCCAGAGAACTCAGAACCGTGACAGTTCATTTCTGCTTCTGGGGTCTAGAGGATCTGCATTTGTTCTGTCCAGATGATGGCAGAGAACGTATGAGCACAAAAATCCAGATAATGTGCCATAAAACAAAAATCAGGACTTTATAAGAAATAACACTGAAGCTACTGATGCCTCAAATCCTGCCTTCCACTGGTATGTTGGATTTGGTTGCCCATGAACAAAGACATCAAGGTAATACCCACATGTTTGTGGTGAGCATGGATAGCATGCAACTGATTGGGGATAATAGCTGGGCAAATGGGGATATCCGAATGTCAATGGATACTAACTGAGGGAGCAAAAATAATATGGAAGGATGTGTAGGTAATATCAGAGTGAAAATTGGGTAACACTTTAGTTTTTGTGATAGATAATACCTGGGTGGGTGAGAGTAATACGTATTTTTGTGGACAAGGTCTGAGAAAGGTAAGAGTTACATGTCTGTAGGTAATGCCTGATGGAGTGTGGGATACATGTAGGTTTAGATAATACCTGATCAAGTGTTGTAACGTTTGTTCTAATTTTATTATAGGTGCTGCTGAAGTGAGCAAGAGCAAAAACAATTGTAACATTTGAGTGAACAGGAGTAATATCTGTAGATATGTCTGTGGATAACATCTCGTTTTGTAGATAATATCTTCGGGAAACATGGATTACATCCAGAGGTCTGAATGTGAATGGGGGAGTATCCAAGTGATGATGGTAGTAGCTGAGTAAGCAGAAGAAGTATCCAAGTTTCTGTGGGCAATATTTAAGTGGGCATGGACCTGAGATGTTAACATGTTAAGATGTTAAGTGAGATATGAATCTGACCTAGTACAATAACTGAGTGCCTGAGCGAACACAGGTAACATTTGAGTCTTTGTGGGTAATATCTGCATGTGTGAGAGTAACATCTGTGATTTTATGAGTAATATCTGGAAAAGGTTGCTTCAGTGACCACGGGCAATATCTATGTGTGGGTAATAAAACAAAAGCAAGTGTGTTTGGTGGATGAGTGACATCTAAATGACTGTGAGCAATGTTAAAGTAACCATGGGTGACATCTGTTTTTCTGTGGGTAGCAGCCGTGTGAACACTAGCACTCAGGTCTGTGTGGATAACATATAAGACTAATGTAGGTGGGCCACCTGGGTGGCTTAGTCGGTTGAACGTCATGGCTCAGGTCATGATCCCAGGGTCCTGGGATCGAGCCCCGCATTGGGCTCCTTGCTTAGCGGGGAGTCTGCTTCTTCTCCCTCCCCCTTGCCCTCTGTGTGTGTGTGTGCTCTCTCACTCTCTCTCTCTCAAATAAATAAATCTTAAGAAAAAAAAAAAGGCTAATGTGGCTAAAATCCACATTTCTACTGGTAACACTGGAATGAGCCTGGCTAACATGCATCTTTGGGGGTAATATCTGAGTGTGTGGCTAACGGTCTTCGTGGGTAACTTCTGACTGCCTGGGTAACAGCCAACTAACTCTGTGTGGGTAACAACATCCAGATGAGAAAGGCCAGTTCTTGCACCTGTGCTCTCAATCACTTCAATTTCTGCTTTCTCAGGGTCCCCTGCTCTGTTGACTATCCCTGCTCTCTGCTGTACCTTCAATCTTCCTCTTTCTTGGCCCATTCTGCATCAACATTTAAAAAAGACTCTTGCCTCTACTGCACACACACGCCCCCCCAGACAACTCCCCCACCCCACACACCATTCCTCAACCCCACGCTACTTCTAGCACTACCCTATTTTTTCTTTGCCTCTCTTTCCCTACCAAACTTCTGGAAAGTTTTGTCTACACGCCCTGGTTCACTTCTCAGAACCTCCTTCCCCACTGTCCCAAACTCAACCTACTGTAGTCGGGCTTTAACACCCATAACTCCTCCTCGTCAGGAGTTCCTCGTTACTGGATCTGAAGGATGCTGTTCTGTCCTTATTCAGACTTACATCAGCAGCATTTGACATCACTTATCCCACCCTGCTTGAAATCATTTCCTTGCTTTCTTGTCTCTCTGATGGTTTCCTCATGGACTCTCCTTCCTTCACTGGCTTTTAAATATCAATCTTCTTCAGGATCCTGCCCCAGGACCTCTTTTCTTTTCATCCTACACAGCCTTTGTATGGTTTTATCTATTCCCATGGCTTCCATTACCTCCTGTAGGCAAAGACCTTTTAGGTCTGTATTTCCAGCTGGTATCTCTCCCCTAAGTTCCTGACCACCAGATTTGACAGCTCACTGGCCAACCCCACCTGGGTATCTCACCAGCATTTAAACTTAGTGGGTTCCAAATTGATTTTATAATCTCCTCCTTCAAACCTGTTTCTGTTCCTTTGTTCTCCTTCTCATGATATAGCACCAACATTCATCCAATTTTCCAAGCCAGATACCTAGACGTCATCCCTTGACCTCCTCCTCCCTCTCCGTTTCTAATGAATCATCAAGTTCTGTTGTTTCCACTTCCAGAAGTGCCTCTCAAATCCACCCACTTCTCTCCATCCCCACTGTGAATACTTTAGTGTAAGCCCACTTCATCTTTCACCAGAGTAATATAATAGCCTTCTAAAGCGTCCCCCCACCCCCCACCTTTCATGTCTTGTACTCCAATCCATTCTCTACACTATAGAACTAATCCTGCTGTACTACAGAGCCTTTCAGTAGTTGCCATTGACCTCAGGATAAAAATCCACTCTCCTGGGGGCACCTGGGTGGCTCAGTGGGTTAAGCGTCTGCCTTTGGCTCACGTCTTCATTTCAGGGTCCTGGGATCGAGCCCCTGAGTTGTCGGGCTCCCTGCTCAGCGGGGAGTCTGCTTCACCCTCTCCCTCTGCCCCGCCACCCAGCTCATGCTTGCTCTCTCAAATAAATAAATAAAATCTTAAAAAATAATCCACCCCCTTAGCCAGGTATATGAAGCTCTTCATAAACCCTCTAGGCTGGTCATCATCCTGAGTGTTCCTTTTTCCTCTCTTATGGTGTGTGTTTCAGGCTCTCAGAAACTGACACACTGAAGGAAAGTATCCCAGATTTAAACTTTGGGTGCTTAAGCATACTGTTCCTCTACTTAGAATGCTTTTTGCCATTCCTGCCCCTTCACTTGTCTAGCTCTCCCTCATCTTTTTAATATTTATTCAATTACTCCTCGGGAGGCCAGCTTTGATTCCCTAGGCTAGGGCTCCTTTTCTGTGTTCCCACAGCCTTCCTAAGGCACAATCCCACTTTGTGCTGCAGTTCCCTGCTTACTTGTCTGTCTTTCCCACTAAACTGTGAGCTCCATGAAATAGGAACTGTTCGTTTTGGTGCCTAGCACTATCTCTGGTTCAATAAATATTTCTTGAATGAAAGAATCTAAGTGAGAGTGTGTAATAACTGGTCTGAGAGAACATACATTATTTTGTGGGGTAAATACTCAAGTTAAAATGTATTCCCGTTTTCCCTTCTTGAATGTGGAATAATTTCCTTATGCTCAGCACTGCTCCCCCTCTTGGAATCCCCCTCCTTCCTTTTCTGCCTACTGAACTCCCTATTGAACTCTCAACTTCAAGATCCAGCTCCCGGGTTCTCCTGGGACTTCTCATGCTGACTGTTATTTTCCCACTGGTTTGTCTCCCCTTTGCACTTGACTATGGACCAGTGAGGGTCTGGACTGGGTCTGTTTCATTCCTGTGTCCCCAGGACTTAGCCCAGCTACAACAATAGATGTCCAGGAGACATTTAAGGAAAGAAAGGGTGCAGGAAGGAAAAACATATATTGTGAGCTGGGTTATCAAGAAAATGTGGCTGTTGGCCTGTGGGAGGAGTGAAAGTCATTTTGGGGACTGAGTAAGTGGAAGCAGTGGGGGTGGGGGGTGGGGATGGTACAAGGGATAGGAGACAAAGGGCAAAGCCAGGCTCTAAGAGGAAGAAACCTGAGGAGAGGCAGGTTGGAGAAGGGGCTTGGAAGGGACTTGGAGACAGAAAGAGAGAGGGGACAGTGCCTTGATTAGAATTCCGACCTTGGGAGGCCGGAAGATTTGAGGAGTGAAATGGAGACAGGCAGCTCTAGGGAGCAGCCCTCAATGTCCAGCCTAACTCAGGTTGAGGTTCTCTTTTGGGAAGGCTCAGTGTTGGGGTGGGGGACACAGGAGATTATAACTCTAACTTCCCATTTAAGCCTTCCATAGTGCTCCCTCCCTCAACCAGCCCTCTTCTTTTTCCCAGTCTTGCCTTCTTTTCTCTTTCCTTCCCCATTGTGGCTCTGTGAACTGGGTTTAAAAGGAAGAGAGACCCGGAGGATAGGCAAGAGGAGGTCCTTGCTTTCTGACCGTCTGTGTCTAGAAGGGGGCTCTGTGTTGGGGAGGGGGCTCTGTGTGGGGGTGACCAGTAGCTCTGGGTGCGGCCCGGAGACCGGGGTGTGAAGGGGCTGTGATCAGGTGGTGTGAAGCTGTGATGGAGTTTTTATGAGCCGTGGAGGGGGCGGGGGGCAGAAGTGGGGGGAGCTGTTTGGGGACTGAGAGGGAGTACTGCGAGGGGATGGTGTAGGCGTTTGAGGAGGCAGGGGCGCCCTCTATCAGTGTGGGGTGCAGCGAGGAGGAGCTGGTGGAGGAGGTTTAGGGGGGCACCCACCTCGTGTCCCGGCTCCGCGGATGCGAGGGGGCTCGCAGCTGAGGTTGCCCGCACCGCTGCTGTTGAGGAGGGCCCCCCCCGGGCGGCACAGGGAAGCCCCCGGCCCGGGTCCGGACCCCTGCGCGCTCCGGTTCAGCTTTAGCAGCTCCATGGCCCCAGCCCAGCCACCGCCTCCCTCGGCTCGGCCGGGCCGGCTCCCGCTGCGGCTCCACCTGCTCCCGCGGCGGTTCGGGCGGAGGCTCCCGCCCCGCCTGGTCCCCGCCCCCAACCTTGGCCCCTGCCCCGCCGCTCCTCCCCTGTTCGCCCCGCCTAGGCTCGCCTCCCTCCCAGGCTCGTCCGCCTCGGTCCCGCCAGGTGACTAACCGCCCCCCTCCCACGCTCAGGACTTCCACGCTCCCCCCACCCACCCGGACGTCCTTCAGGCTCGCCCCCTCCCTACTCTCTCTGGTCTTCTCCTAGAGATTTCCTTCCCGCCCACTCCCCTTCAGCACCGTCCCGGTTCGGCGGAATTCTTGGGAGTGTGTGTGTGTGTGCACGCGCGTGTGTGCGTGTGTTGGCGAGGGTAGCGGTGGGGGTTACGGGTGGTTGGAGGGGTGGCGAGGAGGGAGGATGCGGGGTGGCGGGAAGGAGGGTCAGAGGGGTTGCGTGGGGCGCGGCTGCCGTGGGATCTAGCATTTCCCCTGGTGGGTCAGGGGACGTGGGGGTGGCATTTAACACAGTGGCATCAGCCGCGGGTTACTGTACTATGACGCAGTGGCTCCAGTGACCGCGACACTATCGCTACATAGTCCCCCGTATCTCCTCTCCAAGGGGCTGGGGTAGCCCCTGCATCTGCTCCCACACCCTCCACCTCCCACCTCGGGGCCCAACACCCAGGCTTCCACCCAAAGCTCCCAAGGAACCCTCCGCAGCGGGCAAGGACGGCGAGGGGGTTGGTGGCGGCGGGCAGCATTTGTCCTCGAGGAATCTTGGCGCGCAAAAGGGCTGCGCGGAGGAAGAGTCTGACTTGGGTGTGAGGGCAGCTTGGGTAGCAGAGAGAACTGCTTAGAATAAACGGGGGAGGGGTGGGCTGATGGTGGGGTTTGGTGCCCAAACCCGCCCAGCACTAGCACAAGAAGGAAGGAGGCGGCTGGCTCTCGTGGTCTCCAGGCAGCGCCCACCCTCAGCGACACACTGACGCTCCCTGTTTGCTCTCCCTGCAGGTGGAGCAGCCTGTGTGGGGTGTCAGGTTCCCATGAGAGGGGACCGGAAGGGGGCAAGATCACTGGAGTGCAGCGGGAGCAAAGCTAAGGGGGCATGCACAAGACTGAGGTGGTGGGTTCAGTTCCTTGGGCACAACTTGCCTCCACTAATATTTCAGCCCTGCTGGCTAGCCATTCTTCTCCATTCCAAGGAAACTCCCATATGACCTTGAAATTCCACTCTCCAGCCCGCAGCAGTATCTGTTGGAGGTGGGGGCATCAGTCAAAGAGCAGATCAGACTGTGAATGAGGACTGAGTTTACGGGGAATTCAGAGAGCCCTATCCAATTTGTCTTTTGGAGAGGACCTGTTCCAGTTAGCACTGAGTTTATAGGTGCTGGGGCACTGAAGGAGGATTTAGGCCTGAGGTGGGTGGGGATGTTGTCACCTGTCTACCCCTACTCCCCTCCTCCTGGCACTGCCTGCCTTCCCCATCAGAGTGCCCTGGACCAGAAGAGCCTGATTTGCTGTTTGTTCAGCTCCAGCACAGGTGGCACCTCAGATAACCTGCTGGACTTTTCCCACATTGGATGACGGTGGGGTGTGGGGGCGGGGAGCAAAGGAAATGTAGGAGAGAGAGAGGAGTGGACATAGGAGTAGACGGGCATTCACTTATTCAGCAAAGTATGGGCCAGCTATAGGGCTGTGTGCTAGTTGTCTGATACATTCTGTGCTCCCACTCTCCTGGGGGCCAGTGACAGGTAAGCCAACGATTGCAGCATATGGTTGGACGTGCATCTGAGAAGATGCACAAGTCACAGATTTAGGAATCAGCCTGGCTGCCTTACTCCCTTGTGCTCCTTCACCTGTAATAGAGGCTGTGACAAAAAGCCCAGCGTCTCTCCAAATACGAGGGATTTATTCTTCAGCTGCCCAGAAGCTTTGGGAAGTCAGCCCTCAACTGCCAGCCCCTTGGGGAGTTGGCTGAGCCGAGGAAAGCCTGCTCAGGCGAGGTCATGTTCCCTTCCTGAGGCATCCTGCATCCAGTGACTGCTCAGCACAGAGGTACAAAGGTTCAGCCTTCTCACCCCAACAGAGGACAACTCTGAAAGACGTGCACAGCTGTTCACGGGGTTGACTGAGGCCTTTGTGGGGACGGAATCACTGCTCCGCTTCTCCCTTCACCCTGTCCTTCTTTCATCCTTGCTCTTGCATAGGTGTTGACTCGGAGAGCACTCCTTAGTAAACATCCTCCACAGTAATCTGTCTTAGACTCTGCTTCCTGGGGAACATAACTGCCTCCCTCCCATAGTCAATCAATCATGAAGTCCTGTTGATTTTAGCCACTGAGAGTTCCTTGACTCGGTCTGCTTACATCTGCACCAACATTATCCCACTGTTTCTTGCACTGCTCTCCTAGCTTCTTCATTGGTCCACCACCTTTTACTGATGCTTCCTTGCATCCATCCTCCACCTTAAAGCCAGAGTGATATGTGCAGAACACAAATCTGATTGTGCTGCTCTTCTGACCTTTGCTTTGGGGATAGAGAAAACCTTTTCACAGAATCTTTGAAGCCTGTGTGGTCTGGCTCCTATTGACCTCTCTAACCACCTTTAGTCCCCCTGCTTTTTTTTTTTTTTTTGATATATTCAGCCAGTAACATGGCTTTTGCACATGGTCTCTGGAAATTTTCCTTCCTTATCTAATTAACTCCTGCTCATCCTTCTCCTCTCAGCTCAAGGTATCAGCATTTCTCAGGGACGTTTTTCCTGGCCTCCCCTCCTGTGGTAGGTGGAATTATGAAATGGCACCAAAGGATTCTTGCTCTTGTACAACCTCCTTCCCTAGAGTGTGGGCAGAACCTGTAAACATGATGAGATGCTACTTTCACAATTATGTTATATGACAAAAGAGATTTTGCAGATGTAATTAATGTCACTAATCAGTTAACCTCAAGATAAAGAGATTATCCAACGAGTCCTAACCAAGTCACAAGAATTTACTCCGGTTGGCAACAGAAGAGGAAGTCAGAGAGATTTGAAGAAGGAGAAGGATTTGACACACTGTTGCTGGCTTGAAGATGGCTGGGGCCATGGGGCAAGGAATGCAAGGGGCTGTGGCTGGCTTGAGGGAGGAGTAAGGCGCAGAGCAAGTACCTGAGAATGACCTACCTCTAGCTGAGAGCAGTCTCTGGCTGACAGCTAGTCAGAAAATAGGGACTTTACTCTTATAACCACAAGGAACTAGATTCTGCTAATGACAGGAATGAGCTTGGAAGCGGGTATTTCCCCCCCAGAGAACCCAGAAAAGAATTTCATCTGGCTGACACCTTGACCTCAGCCTGGTGACACCCTGAGCAGAGGACCCTGCCATACTGTACCAGACTTCGGGCCCACATGCCTGCGACCTAATAAGCGGATGTTGTTTTAAGCGTCCAAATCCATGGTAATCTGTTGTAGTAGCAATGGGTAACTAACACACCTCTCAGTCACAGGAAGTAGCAAATACAGACCCTTGCAAGCCACGCAAGGTAGAAGTGGAAACACTGGAAATTTGTTAAGATTTGAAAAGATTTGGAGTAACTGCTATGGCAGCTGGTGTGGAGAGCAACTTGGGCTGTGGGGGGGGGGGGGGGGAACCTGTTGAGAGTCCCTGACATAACACAGGTGACAGATGATAGCGACTTGAGTTAAAGTCATGCAGGCAGTGGAAAAGATGGATCCAGGAGCTATTCAGGAGGTAGACAGAATTTAGAGGATGCTTCCATGTGGAGGGTGAGGGAGAAGGATGAGATTAAAAGGAATTAATGTTCTGGTAACTGGATAGGAACTGTTTGGTGATCACCTACTCTGTTCAAAGCACATTACTTTTAATCCTCACCAAGAACTATACATTTCAGTCCAATATGATTGATTACTATTTTAGCTGAAAAAAACTATGGCTCAGAGAGAGAGGGAGAGAGAGTGAGTTTAAGTAACTTGCCCAAAGCCACAAAACTACTAGGTGGAAAAGTTACAATTCAAAGCCAGGGATTTTGGACATCAGAATTCAGGTGCTTATACAATGATGCTTCCAAGAATGAGAAGAAGTTTTACTAAATTTCTCTGATCACCTTCTTTCTCTCATTTTACACAATAGTTTTCCCAATGATTTTGGACTTGCAAAATCTTTCATGTCTTCTCCACCCCACCCCCTCCCCCCGCCGCCACTCACGCATACCATTCCTCACTCACAATAAATAACCCGGCCTCCCACTCATAGAGAAAATAGTAACCATCAGACAGCAACTCCCACCAGTGAATCTGTTCCATTTTGGACATGGTAAGTTTCAGATGCTTATTAGACATCTAAGTAGGAATTCCAGTAGGAAGCTGAATATACAGGTTGCATAGGAAGTAATGCAAACCATAGAGTTAATGAGAGTGTGTTAAATAAGAAGAAATGAGAAGCCAGGTTAGAAGTCTGGGATAGACCATATTTAAAGGCTGGATAGAGAAAGGCCAGCCTGGGAAAGAGACCAAGAGGAGCAGACAGAGAGCTGGGAGGAAAACAAGGGGAGCAAGCCATCATAAAAAAAGAAAGGGAAAACTAAAGAGAAAGGAGAAGGGGAGGAGAGGGAGAGAGGGAAAGAAGGAGAGAAAGGAGAGAGGGACAGAGAGAGAGAAGTTAATTAATTTCCAATGCAAGATTCCTGAGAAGGCAGGGAGGTATGGAATCCAGAGGACGTGTGGAAGGTTCTAGCTTTTGATAGGAGTAGAGACTCAATTTTAAGAGGAAGTTAGAAGAGAATAATTATAGATGAAAATAAGTCATGGCTGACCAGCTAGCAACTATTATTTCCTAGACGACTTGGCAGCTAAATGTGGCTTTATGACCATGTTCTGGACCGTGGCTGTGGGTAGAAGTGAGATAGGAGAGGAGTGGACTGTTTCTTCCTCCTTGCCCTTTCCTGCCCGTTGAATGTGAATGTGAGGGTAAGCCACCTTCAGTCATGCAATGAGGATAAACACACTAGGGATGGCAGAGTGATAAGATAGTAGGAGCCTGGGTCTCCTATACTCAAGCTGTTTTACTACCCAGGTTCTCTTGTATGAAAAAGAAACTGCAATCTGAAGCCCTACATATTTTCCCCTCTTGTCATAGCAACTTGTTTTGTATCTTAATTAACATAAGAGGTGCATAGATTTAATGGGAGCTGTTATCTTATATTTTCTATTTTCTCTGTGAAGTTGGAGATCTGGTTATCAGTGAGTGGTGTGTGTGTGTATGTGTGCATGTGTGTGTGTGTATGAGTGGACAGGACTGAAATTTTAGTAGTCAGGATGGTTTAAGAAAACTGTATAAAATGGGAAAGGGGAAGTGGATGCTAGAGCAATGTAGTAAGATAACTAGGGAAGTGTTGAGGACCCCCTTAGGAGTTGGTGACCATGAATTTCTAGTGGTATCAGTTTCTCCAGCAGAGCTCAGATAGTTGGATGCAAGCATGGAGACTGTTGATTGTTCGGTTCATCCAAAGCTGAGATTTTGCCAGTTGGGTGGGAGTGAGAAACAAAGGGACAAGGGCAAAATAATGGGCCATGAAATCCTAGCTGGACATGGAGAAGACGGAGCTATGAAGTAGGTCACAAAGTCTAAAGTGAGTAGGCTTCAGAAGGTGGAACTTTCAGCAGTGAGAAAGGGAAGAGAGTAGTGCAACGATCATATCGAGGTGGGTCAAGGAGCAGGGGTGTATTGAGAGTGAAGAAGCAGCATTGGTGAGCACAGAGGACCCCAAATCTGTGCACTGAACTGTGAAAGGAAAAGGAAGCACCCCTTTCTGCAGAGGGTGTACTATCCTCACAGGACTGCTGGTTTTAGTTAACATGGGAGTTGGGAGAATGTTCAAAGAAGCTGATGTTGGGAAAGGGGTTACAGAGGGGGAAACTCCTCTGAGAAGCTTTCCTGGGTTAGGTGCCTCTCCTATGTACTTCCGTAACACCTTGTATCTCTCATGATGGTAATTCTTATAGTTACATGTTTTATAATTGTCCTTTTGCTTACCTATATTCCAGGGCTCTGACTCCTGTCATTCAGGTTCTCAAACCACTCTCCACACTATTCTCATTACTTGTTTGCTGTCTTTATGCTCAAGGAACCTTGAATTGCTTATAGTTTCACGGTGCATTCCATGTTGTTCATTGCCCTTGTACCTTGCTCATACTGTCCCCTCTAACTAAATGCAGATGGGCAATGGTGAGGTGAGGGCCAGAAGGTGGTGGATATAGATTGTTTCAAGAAGATGGTTTATAAGAGGAAAAAAACTCCCAAGTAATAGGTCGAGTGGAGAAGGGGGAATACTTTGGGCAGAAGAGGGTATGAAAATGAAGTGCTAAGATGGTGGAAGATCATTTCTCAAAATCAGGAAATTCCATCTCTGCCAGGGATTAACTCAGCCTTTAGGGAGAATGGGATTGCTCAGGATCAGGAAACAGGGGACTTTAGATCAAAGCAAGGAGGGAACTGCAAAGTCAGTATGGGTGACCAGAGGAAAGAGACCTTGACCCTCGTCCCAGAACAAGTCAGAAACCTAAGAGGTCAAGGAAGCAAGTGCAGGATGTCCTGACAGAGGGCCACGCTCAGTTCTGAGGGAAGTTGCTGTTCTGATTCAAGCCTTGACCTGCCAAGGTTGTCATGTTTTTTGGTTTCTGTGTGTGTGTGTGTGTGTGTGTGTGTGTTGAAGGGGAGTGCTGGCCCACCTAGCTTGACTCTTATAGCTAGAATAATTTACCTTTCCCTCGGGGAAGTCTCAATCACCTAGCTACTGCCACACTGGCTCAAGTGTGGGCACATGATCCTTCTTTCAATATTCTATATCACAATTGAGATAAGAGGGGAATGTTTAAACAACACTTCAGTAAATGTTCTGGGGAAACAACTAAAGAGGGGAGAATATAGTGCCTAATGTACAGTCAGATGACCGGCTTTAGAAGGGACTGCTTCTTCTAGGGATCTTGCAGCTCCAGCAAATATCAGCGCTTTCCCCAGGAAACCCAGTATTCACACACACACACACACACACACACACACACACACACACACAGCGGTGTGAGAGTGTGGGACCTCTGGTTCTGACATACACGCACAGCTCGGGTCCACTGCTAGGAGAGGAGCCAGTCACGGTGCAGTCCTTGGGGCGCCCACTCGCCCCCCGGCTCAGCCCCTCCCTCTGTGGCTCATTAGGCTGCCTTCTCTCCACATCTTTCAAGGCCCTCTCTTGTCTGCATTTCTGTGACGTGCAGCTATGTGTCTGTGCTGAGCTCCTGCCCACACACTCCCTGCCCATGTAGGAGGCTCTTCTCTTGGGATAATTAAAGAGGGAGCAGGCTGAGAAGACAGACGGGCTGCAGCCAGAGCAGGCAGGGATGTTGGTCAGAGGAAAGCAACCAGGGGAAGGAGCACCTTCCAGAGCCTGGGGCTTGTGCTAGGGAGAGCTGAGCACACACACACACACACACACACACACGGGCTGGCTCTCACTGAGAGCTACACTTGGCTTCAAACATGGCCTCTCGTGGGTAGGCCAAGAGGGGCCTGGATCCCCCAGGTCAGGGCCTCATTTGAAAGCTAAAAGAGCCACAGGAAGCCTCACCCAGGAAGCCCCAGGGAGGGCTTCCACGAACACACTGGAGTTACAAGCCTGTGGGGCCCTGCGGCCCCTGTTGTGAACAGCAAGGTTAAGGACAACAAGCCAAGAGAGTGAAACTGGAAAGGCAAGGCCAGACACAGAGAGGGCCATGCATGTTGGATGGAAAGCACAGGGATTTTTCAAGCTGTAGGGGAGGGCAGTCCTGAATACTCCCGGCCATTCGATAATGCTGTCCCCAGCAGGGCTGCCTCAGGCTCTGACTTGGCACAGCTTCTTCTGTAATGGCTTTTAGCATCATCGCTGCTGCATTTTAGTCTTTGTTAAAAAATCAGGAGTTTTTACAAGCCAGTTGAGACCACGATTCTGCCCCTAAGATTCCATTTCTCCCTGTCCCGAAGATTTCCGTTCTCCCAGCTTTACAAGGCCTGGGCAGGAGGTAGAAGGAGGGGCGGGAATGGGAGCCCTGCGCCCTCTGCTGGCCAGACCTGGCATTGCCGGGGCCGGCCGGAGGCCCGGGGCTGAGCAGGGCCACAGCCCCTGGGCCCCACGGCCTCAAAGGCACAACCTCTGCCGGAGGGGTAGGAATAACGGGCACAGCTACCATTCATTATTAAGCAGTTGCTACTTGTCAGGCACTGGCAGGCAGTTTACAGTCATTATCTCGTTTACATTTTAATTCTCCAAGCATTTCTTTCGACAACCCTGAAAGATTGTGTAGGAGGCTGAGAGTCCCCCAGCTAGTAAGAACTAAAATCTGACTCCGATTGGCTCCAAGCTCTTTCCCATCTGTTGTGCTTTTAGGCCAGCCTCATACTTGCCCTGACTTGGGTCTTGACTCTGACCCGCGCTCTAACCTGGCTTAACCATCCTTCTCTGATCTGAGCCTCAAGCCAAACCCTAGCTTCAGCCTCAAGCTAGAACCCACCCACCTTGCTTCCTGCTCCTGGCACCTAGTGTTTGCACTGGATCTTTCCTTGGGTTGGATGGCCCTTCTCTCTATGAATCTGATTTCTTCCCAAGCTTGATACTTAATTTCCATCTGTCTCTTGGGCGAGCAGCCAAACTCTCAGAAAGAAAAAGATGAAGTGGGGAGGCCAGAGAAGCCTCTGTATGTGTGTGTGTGTTGGCGGGGGGGGGGGGGGGGGGG
>NC_138379.1:44619021-44675462 GCF_054177405.1 Leptonychotes weddellii
GCCCCTCCAAAACTTCTGCCCTCCTCCCACAGCTGTATGGGGGCAGCTCTTCTCCAGAGCACTGGGTGGTCCTTTGTCTTTGGCTGCAGCCCTGAGATGAACACTTGAGCACACTGGGCAGGCTTGCTGGTGATTCACAAGCTTTGCTCTGCACTACCAGCTTCTTCTCCCCAGGCTACCCCCGATACTGCTTGCAACAGTCATTCTTAAGAAAGGTGGGAGCTTGCCTGGCCTCAGCCGCAGCTGAGGCAGGCCCTTTACTTATCTCCCTAAAAGAACCAGCAAGGCAGACCTAGGTTTTATTCCATGTGACTTGGGACCCCTGTGATATTGGGCAAATCATCTAGTCTCCCAGAGCCTTGGTTTCCTCATTTTAAAATGGGGTAGTAGTAGCATCTTTCTAATGTGAGGATGGATTGAGACAATGCACTTAACCCAGGACCTGGCATAAAATAGCTTCTGAATAAGTCATATCTAATATTTTTAGTTGTTCCACGGACTTCAGTTTCTGATTTGGAAAAATAAGCATAATAACAGTTTAAGCTTCCTAACGTTGTTATAAGAGATAATGAGGTAATGTATGAGATAGCAGTTATGAACGATTCCCCAACAGTAGGTGAAAAAATGGGACCTTTCCTCGATTCCCTAAATCAGACAATCGTCATCTAAGCTTTTAACCGCCCACCTTACGGAAAATTTAATCTCATTTTATGTTTGCTGGCTTTCTTTCACTCTCTTTTCCCACAATTTAGCGTCTTGCAAAAAGCCTCTGTGGGTTTTATGTTGAACAGACTATCTGGGCGAGAGGAAGGCCTGGGCTTAGAGACCATGCTGGGTTATGGGATATGCACCTTGCTCAAGCCAGTGCTCCCCCTAGGTGGTGCTGCTCTGAGGCTCCATTGCAGGGTCTTGTAGGAGTTTGAGCCAGGGTAATCTTTCTCCCCTTTCCAAAGACTCAATTCATAGTGGTCCCTATTCTGGGCCCCCTGTGAAAGTGGGGTCCAGGCTCTTTTCCTCCCCAGAAACCCTGTGATAGGTAGAATTTTGGCTCCCATTACCTTGCTCTCTGGTGTTACTCCTGTGATTATGGCAAAAAAAGGGACTTTGTGGAGGTAAGTAAGATTAATAATCAGCTGACCTTAAAGTAGAGAGATTATCCTGGATTATCTAGGTGGACCTAATCTAACCACAGGAGCTCTTTCTCAGCCTTGTAATAGAAGGGGAAGTAAGAGATATGAAGAATGAGAAAGATTTCACAACAACTTCACAACAAATTGGCTTGAAGATAAAGGTGACATGTGTCAAGGAAACAAGGGCCTTAGTTTTACAACTGAAAGGAATTGTATTCTTCTAATAACCTCAGTGATCCTGGAAGCAGCTTCTTCCCCAGATCCTCTAGGAAAGAGGCCAGCTCACCCAACACCTTGATTTTGGCCTTGGAGGCCCTGAACAGAGGGCCCAGTTGTGCCCACTGTGCCGGAATTTCTGCCTCACAGGATTGTGAAATTATAAATGGTTTCTGTTTTAAGCTGTTAAACTCATGTTTATATGAAACACGTTATAGCCGCAAAAGAAAACGAATATAATACTCAAAAATCCATTCTTTTTCTTAGTCTTGGGGACTCTCCTCTCCTCAGGTTCAGAAGCTCCTGCTTCTTCAACTCTAAGCCCTCCAAGACAATTGGGCACAATTCACCTAGAACCCCTGGTTGTCACAAACAAAAGTTAGGGTAGAGAGTTTCTGAAAATTTCTGGTTTTGACTGTATAATTCAAAAAGCTTTAGGGCACCTGTGTGGCTCAGTTGGCTAAGTGTCTGACTCTTGATCTCAACGCAGGTCTTGATCTCGGGGTTGTGAGTTTGAGGCCCGTGTTGGGCTCCATGCTGGGCATGGGGCCTACTTAAAAAAAAAAACAAAACTGTGAGTCTAGGAGATACAAAGATTTAGCTGCTTTCTTATGATGGGAGGAGGGATGAAATGGACAAAAGCTAAATGAGTATCTCAATAAAGTTTCCTGCCACATATATAAGTACTTAGCTTAGTACTTAATACACAGTAACTAATATTAATATTAATTTTCTGCCCATTCTGCCTGTCCTGACCTAACTCTGTCCAGTTTGATCCCAAATTGTCAAAACAGTGTCTGTCATGCAGGGATGGAAGTCACTCTAGCGCCAGAGGACCCCAGCATGGAGTTGCTGATATTCAAGATGTCTTCTGGCAAGCTGGCTCCGCCATGAGGAAGCCTCCTCATCCTGGAACTGCAAAGGCAGAGCTAGACACACCTCTGGCCCCAGAAGAGTTTTGTTTCTGCATCCAGGACAGGGAAGATGGCCTTGTGTTGTAGACCAGGATTCTACGGGGATAACAGGAGCCACCTCTTCTAAGAGAGCCTTCTCTTGGAATAGGTGTGCACACTGTGTCAATGGAAAGCTTATTCTCAGCTCCCTAAATCCATCGGGTACCACAAAAATGGCCTGTATAACATACCCACCCATTCTAGCTCAACACAATTTGAGGGCAGAGATGGTAGAAAAATCTCTCAAGAAATCGACACACACCTTTCTCCAACATTGGGCCTTTATCTGTTTCAATTCCCATCTCTTTGGTTGCCAAATATCTATCTGAGGACACAAGCTGTGTCAGGCACAGTTTTGGCCCTGAGGAGACAGAGATGAAGAAGACAGACTGAGTGCCAGCCCTCATATTTTGTGAGGAAGAGATCGCAAATAACCACATCTTGTTAAATGAATTAATGTGTAATGATCCTCGTGGTGCCTCCTGACACCTGGGCTCCAGCCGCAGCCTCAGTTCCTATGGCTAGCTGAGATAGTTTTGAGGACACCACCAGTTCTGAGGGACTGTCTCCATGACTACACATCAGCAGATGCTCCCACTCATCCTGCCCTGACAGCACCGAGGGCCCAACCCTTCATTCTCTTGTACTACCTGTAAGAATCATTCTTGATATTTGGTAATTGATGATTTAGCATCGTGAAATCATGGGCCAACCTGATCGCCAGAGTTGTTTACATCTCCTCTGTGGTCTCGCTTTCATGGGTTCTTGAAAATCATATTACAAGCTCTCCAACCACAAGCTCCCAAATCTTTGCTTCCTGCCCAGTAGGGGATGTCCCCACCTAAAACCTTTCCAGCACTAGTGTAGTAAGAGTTTTTTTGCCCATGTTTTTCCCTTGCTCCTTCTCCTTTCTCACCACCATGGTGCTTCCCTGTGTGGCCCTGCATGGGGGGGGGGTGCCCCTTCCTCTTGGGGACCGTAAGTAATAAATTCTTTTTTTTTTTTAAAGATTTTATTTATTTATTTGACAGAGAGCGACAGAGAGAGAAGGAACACAAGCAGCGGGAGTGGGAGAGGGAGAAGCAGGCTTCCCGCCGAGCAGGGAGTCCAATATGGGGCTCGATCCCAGGACCCTGGGATCATGACCTGAGCCGAAGGCAGACACTTAACGACTGAGCCACCCAGGTGCCCCAGTAATAAATTCTTCTTTCAATGGCATTGACCTCTATGTGTCATCACTCAGTCATATTGATAAATTAAATCCAAGGTACATTTTATTTTATTTATTTATTTTTTTAAGATTTTATTTATTTGAGAGAGAGAGAGCACATGAGAGGGGGGAGGGTCAGAGGGACAAGCAGACTCCCTGCCGAGCAGGGAGCCCGATGCGGGACTCGATCCAGGGACTCCAGGATCATGACCTGAGCCGAAGGCAGTCGCTTAACCAACTGGGCCACCCAGGCGCCCCAATCCAAGGTACATTTTAAAATGCCACCTGGCACAGCTTAGACCAAAGACTGGCCAGGCCCTGGAGGAGCTAAAGTTGTGAGCAGGGTGAATGTGATTCAGAGATGATATCAGATTCCTCCCCAGAGACCCCACAATACTTTCTCTGCTCCAAGCCTGCAGGCCTCCCTCCAAGTATGCCAAAGTTACTTAAAGACTCCCCAAACACTAATCTCCAGTTGGTCCCAACCAGGATGTTCCACTCCTAGTCTCTATCTGCCACTCTGTATTTTGAAATACCATATAGAGGGAGGGCTGAATTTCTGGCAGCATCAAAGCCAGCTTGAACAACTGACAGGACAGCGCAGGCCCAGGTGAGTGGCCCTGGAAGCTCTTCTCCCCTTGAAATCAGTCCCGAACATGGGGTAGCCCGAGCCCCAGGCTCCAGGGCTGGGCCAGAGGAAGGAAGAAAGAGGAGAGGTGTCTGCTCTGGTCCACTAAGCTAGGTCAAATCACCCAGAGTTCAAAAAGTTAAGGATACACACTCTGGAATGAAATATAATCATCAGTGTGTATATGTGAACATATCTGTGAAAGCATGTGTACTCTTAACAAGAGTGTGATGCATAACCGAGCTCTGCCTTGGCTCAGCACTGATTCTCAATTCATCATGTACTCCAGCCCCTTTGAATCAAACCTACCAGCTACTACACAGCCCGTGCCCCTCGCCCCTGTGACTCAGAATTCAGACAGAATTCATCCTGGCCCACCGTCGGCTTCGCCTTTTCCTGTCCCTACCATAAATGCTTATTGAGGAAGCAAATACTTTATTGAAGTGCAACTTGCAGGTTACATTTGTGAACTTCCCATATGGGAGGCATTTAAAGGATATCTTGGAAGAAGAGGGCTCTGGGTGTGTTTCTGTGTGTTCACAAGTGTGTGCACACCTGTGGAGGGCATCTGTGTGTCCATGGTGTGTGAGTCTCAGTATATGGGTCTTTATGAGGTGCATGAATGAATGTGTATATATTATGTGGGTTTAAGATATACCTATGTTTGTGAGAAAGCATATGTGTTCTGAAAATGGAAACTGCAGAGTATTTTATACGGAATGCAGCCTTGGGTGCAGTATGTATATATGTAACTGCGTGTGCGTGTGCGCATGCGTGCTCTCGCGGGGGGTGGGGGTAAATGGGTGCTATACTCCCATACCTCTAGGTGAGCATCTACACCCCAGTTCACTCCCATCTCTGTACCTAGCAGACGGGATGGCAGAGTTTCTGCAGGCAGGTTTTCCTACAACTCTGGATTCCCTCGGAGGAATCCTAGGGCTAGGAATGGGTCACTCTGGGTCTGGGGGTCCCTCCTGACCAGTCCTGCCCTCTCCACCCTGGGAAGTTCCCTCCCCAGACTCGCCCTCATCATCGGCTTCAGCCAGGTCCTCAGGCATTGGCCACTCTCGAGTCTGCCACTCGAGCCGTTCGATGCGGTAAGCGATCTTGAGTGCGCTGGACTCCAGCTCGGCCAGGAGGCGAGCGAACTTGGTCTGTAGATCATCGAGTTGCTCGTCAAGGCCTCGTAGCCGGGACTCTGTGGCTTCCTGGAGGGCAATCTCAGCTGCCTCGGCATTTACGTCCAGCTTGTTCATTTTGAGCAGGATCTCACGGCCCTTTTCCTCCATGACGACCTGGGCCTGGGGATACTCGCTCAGGACTTCCCGCAGGTCCTCCTTGCTCAGGCAAAACAGGTCTGAATACCCCAGACTCTTGATGTTGGCTGTGCGGCGGTTTCCAGACATGTTTCCTGTGGCCCATGGGCAGACACATGGGAGGACAGTTAGTCAGGATAGGTGTGGGGGTTTCTCAGTCCTGAAAGTCCCCATCTCCATATTTCTGCTTTTGGGCCTCTCTATTAATTCTTTCATTCAGTAATGTGACTGGGGACCAGGCCCTGTGCTGGGTGGGCAATAGTGATCTGCCTGCAAGAATTCATAGTTTAGAGGCAATAGGCATTTAACGGGTTAGTTACAAAACAGTGTAGCTGGTGCGGTGTAGACATATGCATCCAGTGCTGTGGGAAGATAGGTAAAGAGCCCCTCACAAGCTGGCAGAAACTTTTGGAAGTGATGCCTGACTGAGCAGGAGGTCAGAGGGGAAGGGCAGGGGGAGGGGCGGGGTGGCGTCCCAGCAGAGGGATGGGGGCAGCAGCCAGTTAGGTGGCTGGAGCAAACTGTAAGCAGTCCAGAGTGGCTGAAGGACAGCGTGGGAGGAGAGTGGAAGGAGGAGGGGAGGGCGGGGCAGGCTGGGTGTGGCAAGCCATGCCAGGGAGTTCAGACCTTATGCTGAGGGCAGTGGGAAAACACTGAAATATTTTAAGTGGTGGAGCTGTATGGTATCATTCACATTTTAGGAAGATATTGGTGAGAGGTTGTGGGAAAGATCGATTAGGCTGAATGCTGCAAAGCTCAGAGCTAGAAGGACTCAGAAGGGGCATAGGAACTGAACACTTGCTATGCACCAGACACTGTCCTGAGGCCTTACCCACAGAACTCCTCTGATCCTCACAGATAACTCTTTGGGTTCTTAAAATCACCCCTGTCGGAGAGATGAGAAAACTGAGGCCTCAAAAAGGGAAATGACTTGTCCAAAATCATGTAGACAGCAGCTGACTGCATCCAGGAAGTGGAGCTTGAAGGGTCCTTGGAGGACAGATGCGAGGCCTTTGGAACAACTAGAGAGTGAGATCCCCAGGCTGACAGCCTGTGTGGCTTCTGTCAGTGACAGTGCGCTCTCCCCGCCCCCGCCATGTTCTTCCATCTCCTGGAGCCTCAGTGCCTTTGCTTGTGATGAGGCATGCCAACAGCGCCTACTGCAAAGGCAGATAAAGGAATCAATGAGCCAGGGTGCAGCACCTGGCCTGGCCTGGAGTTGGTGGAGTGAATGGCAATGCCTTCCTTCTAGCCTCCTTTCCCCTGGGCTGTGAGAAAGTTCCTTGTACTGACTCCAAGTGTGTGTCCTTATTACCTCAATGACCTTGGACAGTTTCCCAAACATCTCTGTCCCCCAATTTCCTCACCGTGAAAGTACAGATAATAGTACTGAATTACGGTGAGAATTGAGTGAGTTGGTACATGTGAAGCACTTTGAACGTGGCATGTAGTTAGTGTGCAATAAATACTATCTATTCTTATTCTCATCATCTCTGTCACTTTCCACTGATCTGTTGGTATCTCGGGTTGACACCCACAGAGCAGATCTACCTCCTCTTCTCAAGGATCCACACTGTACACTAACCTTGGCTCAGCTTCTTCTCAGGGGACAGGCCCTCCATGTCCTGCTTCTCTTGTAAGCCCTCTAGTGACTCAGGTCAAGGCCAGGTTTCTGTAGCCTGTAGGCCCTGAAGTACCATTTGGTCTCAGGAGAGGGTTCTGCTGTCCCACCCACCAGCCCTGTCCTGGAACAAACGCTGAGGTGCCTACCTTTGATGTTGATGATGCTGATCTCCCCAAAGTAGAGCCCCGCACCAAGCACAGCATACTGTGTGATGCCATCATCTGCCACCACGGCCAACTGACCCTCACGGATGATGTACATCTCCCGGCCAATGTCCCCCTTGCGGCAGATGTATTCGCCTGGCGAATAGGTCTGGGGCTGCAGCTTTAGCACCAGCTCCTCCAGCAGGCTGGCCTCACAGTTCTGGAAGATCTGCACCCGGCTCAGAGTAGACAGGTGTACGGACACGGCCACTTCTGCCCGCAACCGCTCAGGCAAGTGCTGTAAGATGGCTACCTCGTTGGTCATCTTCTTGTTGATCTGCAGGTGCTGGTACCTGGGGGCAAGGGCAACAGTAGTTCCTCACCAGCCCCCTACATGCCTGCCTCTATTCCTTCCATCAGGGTTTAGCCAAGCTTCGGCCAAGGACCCGATCACCCTGAGATCTCACAGGGGTCATGGGAACGCTGGATAGTTGGCTGATGAATATCTTCATTCCAGGATTACTTCACAGATATGTTTATACCTCTTCTTCCTCACCCAGGGCCTGAAAGCCTCCACCAGTTGACAATGAATAAGACACCCTTTACCTACTGTCAAGTTTCCCCCCCACCCCCCACCATTCAGTGATGCCTCGTAGCATCCCACTGATACCTACTTCAATGACTGAACCCTGTATCTAGCGGTCCTCTGCTTTGGCTCCTAGCTTGCTGACATTTCCTTTTGTTCATCCCATCGTATGGACACCTATGACATAGTCAACCATCTTGTTGGCCATCCCCTGGGAAGTATGGCTCTTCTCTCTTTACCCCTTCCAGGGCCTTCTGAGCCCTACCAGGCAGTGGCAGTTTTTATTCCAGGTTATCCTTCCTTGGGTATGAGTTCCTCTCCCTATCAATCTCTTATCCAACCCAGCCCCCTAAGTCCAGATGCAACTAGTAGAAGACATTCTTTTCTAAGCCCCACCCAGTGACCCCCCCACCCCGATGAATGCCATGCCCTAGTTGCCCTGCCTGGCCCGCTAGGCAATAAGGACCCAGCCACTTTCCTCAGGCTTTATCCAGAACACCTCTCCGTGTCCTGGTCTGGGGCCCCAGCATCCTCACCAGTCAATAATTCGCCGCTCCAGCTGGCGGTTGACGTTCTGCTGCTTCATGTACTTCTTCACCAGTGCATGGTCCGGGTAGAAGGCTGCATCTGCAGTGTTCATGTTGTAGATGACAGAGCTCATGCTCCCCATGATGGTGGCAAAACCCATGACAGCCAGCAGGAAGTCGCCCACCATGAAGAGGTACTCTTCCTCCCGCGCGGGCAACGGTGTATCGCCCACGGTGGTCAGGATCAGCGTGGAGAAGTAAAAGCTGTAGAAGTACTGGCGCCGCAGACGCTCAAAGCCAGGCTGCGCGGGGTCAGGGTACACCCAGGCGTCACGCCCGAAGCCCAGGTACCGGGACAGGGCAAAGTACAGGCAGCTGTTCCAATGGATAACAACAAAAATGTAGAGCATCAGCTTGGTGATGCGAAAGACGTTTGGGTAAGCTGTGCGGGTCTCTGTGCGGTCAAAGGCCTCAAAGAGGCGGGGCACACGCAGAAAGCGGTTCAGCCTCAGCATGGGGGTGTGTGGGCCCAGCCGCACATAGGCCACATCTGTGGGCATGAGGGAAACCAGGTCCAAGAAGAAGCTCCAGGTGCGAACATAGCGACTTGAAATCCTGCCCTTGTCCTCCACCAGGATGCCTTGGTCCAAGAATCCTGGGGATGGGGCGTGGAGACAGGCCGGGGTCAACCAAGAGATGGGGTCAGGCATGGGGCTGAATCAGGGCACCTGCCTGCTGCTGTAATAAGGGTGAGGGTGGGCAGGCCAGGGTAGGACAGGGAGACAGACATGGGGACAGGGTGGGGGTGGGCATAACCTTGCTCCAGGGTTTCTGGGATGGGCACAGGGGTGTTGTGAAGCATGGAGACATGTGAAAGTGCTCTCAAGGAGAGGGTCACTTCCTTGTGACTAAGAGGCCCTCTTTAGGAAGGTAACATGAAACAAAGGGTCAGCCTTGGGCTCACTGACCTGTGTGGAAGCGTACCACGATATCCAGTAGGTATAGCAGGTCACTTGTGTAGTCCAGCACTAACCAGGCCACCAGATAACTGTGTTGCAAGTCAGGAAAGCAGGCTCTGTGTGGTGGGGACAGAAGAGATTGGCTCAAGAGCACCCTCTGTGTAAGGCAATCTCCCCAAGGCACTCAGCACTCTGCCCTGGGCCCTCTCTTCTGTGCTGCCCCTCCTTCCGGCCTGGCCCAAGGGCCTGCCCCTTTCCTTGGCCTGACCCTTGAGCCCTTATCTCTGCTTAAGGCCCTTCTTCCAGCGTCCTGCCAAACCTGCACACGATGATGATGAGGTTATACATTACTGGGAAGACCATTGTGTTCAGCCACCAGTAGTAGTAATCCCCAGATGGGTCTAGGACAGGCAGTGACTTCCTGTGGAAGGAAGAGGAGAAGCAGGGTTTCATTTTTTTCACCAGACATTCATTGTTGAGTTTGTCACCGGGGACATCAAGAAGAATCAGGCTCCATCCAGTTAGGTGGACAGATTGGACGCAGGGGACCAGGATCTCTCACCTGGTCTTGGATGGGGCAGAGGGGCTAGACTCTGTCGTCTTCACTTTGCTGTCCTGGCTCATGCTTCCGTGGCCTGGTGCCTGGAGGTGGGGTATCCAGGGCCTCTGCCTATAGTGCCTGCCTGGAAGAGGCTGCCCTTGGTCTCCCGCTGTGACTCCTCTGCCTCCGACTTCTGAAGCTCTTAGCAACACAACCAGGGCCAGCCCCTACTGAAGGTGCAGAGGCAGTGTGGCCCCAGCACCCCGCCCTGTCCCCCAGGGCCTGGGCTTACACCTGCCCAGCTAAACATCTCTAATGAGGTCCCTGGAGAAGGTGGGGGTGCATACCTCAGAAGTAAGCCTGGGCCTTGTTCCTTCCCCCGCCCTGCCAAGCTGCACAACTTAGGGGTCCTCTAAGTCAGGAGAGGGGCCTGCCAGTATAAGCTCAGTCATTCCGTTTTACTTTGTGCAAGTTCTCCGCTTGGGCCTCATTATTTATTCATTTAACAACTATTTACTGAATGGCTCATTTGTGTCAGGTGCTGAATTAGTCTCTAGGGACAAAGCTTGTCACATCAAATGTGAGCTCTGTTTTCATTATCTGCACACTTATCTACATCCGTGCCCACTTTATCTCATTTTTTTAAAAAAAGATTTATTTATTTTAGAGAGAGAGAGAGTGAGAGTGTGTCGTTTGTGTGTGTGTGTGTGTGTGTGCACGGGCCAGGGGAGGAGCAGAGGGAGAAGGAGAGAGAGAATCCCAAGCAGACTCTCTGAGCATGAAGACTGATGGGGGCTTGATCTCATGACCCCGAGATCCTGACCTTAGCCGAAATCAAGAGTCGGACTGCTTAACCGACTGAGTTACCCAGGCACCCCCCACCTTACCTCATTCTTACTGGATGAGTGTGATGGGGGCCATTCTGTGGAGGTTTTGCCCCATTCCTTTCCTGTTACCTCTAGTACCTGATCCCATCAGCTATTCCATGTGTTATCTAGATCCCCAACCTCCTTCAGTTTTCCCTTTCTATGAACATGCTTAAATCTCTCCCATACCAAAACAAACAAAAAAATCCTGAAAATTATCCCTCAACCTGATGTCCCTTTCACTTCTATCATCTTTTCTCAGTCAACAGGTCATAATCAGAAAAACTGCTGTGAGCCAAGCCAATATTATGCTCAATATTGGGGATAAAAGATGAATGAAACACACTCGCTGCCCTCTAGAAACTCAGAGTTTGGTAGGGGAAATAGTCAGGTAGATAGGCAGTTACATATCAGTTTGATGGGTACTCTATTAGGTGGATATACATAAGGCTCTTACACTATAAGAAGGGTCCCAACTGAGCCTGGGTTCTGTAGGATGAATAGGAGTTAGGTCTAGAGATGGGAGAATAAAGAGCAGTAGAGGCAAAGTGCATAGAGTGTGCAAAGGCATAGAGACTTTAAAAAACATGGGTGACTGGGAGACATCAACTGGTTTCTGTAGAGAACGTGAGGGGCTATGGGTGTGAGAGGAAGCTGAATGGAGGACAAGAGGACAGCCCAGGGAGAGCTTTCTCAGCCATTTTATAAAGCTGGGGTTTTATCTTAAAACAATGGAGAACTTACGAAGTGTTTTGCATAGTTAAGTGGTATGGTCAGATATGTATTTTTGGAGAGTTTCATGGAAGAAATGTCTATAGTCCCCAACATTTTATTTTATTTTTTTTTGAAATCCTCTTTTCCCATGGCTTCTGTGACACCATAATTTCTTGGTTTTCTGTTTATTTTTTCTTAGTCTTTTCATAAGCTTATCTGTCCATCCTTTCTGTGTTGGCGTTTTTAAGACTCTGACCTAGGCCTTCCTCTCTTTGCATGCTCCTGGCTCTCTCTGGCCAATCTTGATTGCCCACAGGATCTTCTTTCCCATCTACTGACTCCCAGAAACTCTGAGCTGCAGACCCATCTATACCACTAACTGCTCGCTGGATGTCCTTACTTGGATATACCACAGTCACCTTTAGCCCATTGGGTCTATAATTGAGCTCATTATCTTCCTTCATCTGTTCTTTCTCTTATAAGCCCTCTTTCTGGTCTTTCAGGCCAAACATCTAGCACTAGTATTTATTATTATTACTATCATTATTATTATTGTATGACATTGTATGACATTATGGCAGTTTGACACTCCTGCCTTGTGACTGTTTCAACCAATAGAATATAGCAGGAGTGACTTCTGAGGCTGGATCATAAAAGGCTATGCAGCTTCCTTCTGGTTCACTTGGGAATGCTCGTTGTCTGGAAGCTCCCCATCAGGATATTCCCTCTTGGAACCTAGCTGCCACATTGTGAGAAGTGCAAGCCACAAAGACTAGTCATGTCTCTGTACTGTGTTTGACAGTCCCCGCTGAGCTCAGCCTTTGAGCTGTACCACCCAGGCATCAGACATGTGAAGAAGAGTGAAGAAGCCTCAGATGACACTAGCCACCAGCCTCAAGTCACCCCCAGGCATTCGGGTATCTTATATGAGGCCCCAGGCATCATGGACTAGAGATACACCATTCTTGCTGTGTCTTGGTTGAATTCCCAGAATCTGTGAGCATAAAGAAATAGTCGTTGTTTTACACTACTAAGTTTGGGATGATTTGTTATGCAGTATGGTAGCCAGAACAAACATATATTAAAAAAGTGCACATTTCCTAAGTATACAGCTTGATGAATTTCATAAAGTGAACACACCCATGTAACCAGCACTCATAAGAACCCCACTCTGCCCCCTTCCAGTCCTTGCTTTTCCAAGCATAATCACTAGCCTGACTTCTAATACCATAGTTGAGTTTTGCCTGTGAATGAACTTATATAAACTAAGCATCAGTTTTTAATCCTTTTATTTTCCTTTCATATGCATCCAGGCATCAAGCCCTGGTGCCCTACCTTCTAATGTCCACATGTCCATTTCTCTGTAACTTTACTACTTCAGTTTGGGCCTTACCAATTTGACCATGTATAAAATTCTTTATAGTTCTCTGTTATCCCAAGGATAAAATCTAAACTCCTTCACATGGCATACAAATCTCCCATTCCTGACCTCTGTTCATGTCTTCAGCCTCATCGCTAGTGTTTCCTTTGCATGTTGCCTGGGCTCCAGACGTGCTGTACTGATTGTAGTTCCCAAAGCACCTCCCCCCTGTTGTTCATTCTTCCTTGCCTTGGTATGGGCTGATCCATTTCTTTTTCTTTTTAAATACTTTTTATTTTAAACGAATTTCAGGCTTACAGAAAGTTGCAAAAAAGGTGTAGAAAGTTCCCGTAAACTTCTTAGCCACATTCCCCTGTTATCATCTTATATAACCAGAGTACAATGATCAAAACCAGGGAATTAACATTGGGAATAGTTTGAACTAAACCACCGAACTGATCTGAAACTTTCATTTCTCTTAGTTTACCACACTCTTGCTTGTTTCTCTGCTCAGACATCATTTACTCCTGAAGGCTTCCCTAAGCCCCTTTTGCCCTTCTTTCCCTTAAGGGCTGAGGTCTTGCAGGGCAGATATGGGTTCTAATTGATCTGGCTGGAATCCTGCCTGGCGTGGAGGTGCTTACTCCGTGTTCCTTGAGTTAATGAACAAGACGGTGTCCAAGGCGGATCACGGAGTAGCTGGTGTTGGGGAAGCTAGGAAGGGGCGGTCATCGGCCGGGTACAGTCCAAGCCGTGCGCGCAGATGGGGCAAAAACGACCTAGTCTGCAGTCAGCCCTCTCGTGGGCTCAGCTTTTCCACAGGCCCCACGTACCTACTGACTCCTCCCCTCAGACCTACCTTTCGTGCTAGCTCCGCCCCGTCCAGCCCACTCTTCCACCCTAAGCACCGCCCAGGACCATTGGCCCCGCCCCCCACGCTAGTCTTCCAGCCTCTGTTCTCTCCTAAGCCCCGCTCTTGGCCTTTCCGTGCCTCCTAAAGTCGCGTCCCTCCTTAGGTCCCGCTTTCTGCCCTCTGGTTCGACCTTTCCTCCTCAGGCTCCGCCCCCGCCCTACGGACCTCCGCCTCCTCAGAAGTCTTTCCCTATGACACGCTGGAGTCCTTCGGAGGGGCGGGGTTTACAGAACGAAGGGGCGGGACCCAGGGAAGAGGCGGTACTCCTCGCTCGGAATGCCGTCGGCGACCCCGCCCCGGCGCTCGGCCGTTGCCAGGAAACAAGCATCGGCGCTCCGGCTCTGGCCGGGTCCAGCCAATGAGCTGGCACGCCACTGCCCAGCGGTGCGTCGCTGGGCGGTTACGTGGGGTGCGCGGGGGCGCGGGTTGCGTGTGGCGCGGGGCGGGGCGCGGCTGGTGCGCCTGAGGAGCGATGGCGGCGGCCTGAACTCACCTAGCGGGGCTGCGGCGATCGGGCCTGGTCAGGATCGGGGTTCTGTGAGTGAACGGCAAGTATGGGCCGCAGGGCCCGGAGAGGCCCGTGAGGGCTGAGGGACTGGGGAATGACGGCACCGGATTTGGTGACTGTACTGGTTATGAGGGGACAGGGTGAGGGGCTGGCATGTGGTAAGGGGCCGGGTGTGAGTGTCTAAGGTAGGGGAGCAGCTTAAGAGCCTAAGGGTGAGCGGGCAAGTGCGGAGCTGGGCAAGAAGAGGGGCTAGGGGTGCTTTTCGAGGAGCCAAGGGAAAGGGACTTGTGAACACGGTTTAGTGAGGGGTTTGAAGCACCTGTGGGCAGGGGTGAGGGCAACCCTGGGGCCAGAGTGGGGCCTCTGCGGGGAGGGGAGAGTAAAGGGCAAAGGCGGGAGCGTGCGGGCTGGTGGGGAATGGGTGAGGGAGTTGAGGCTAGGGCATGAGGGAAGGAATGAGGATTGTGAGGCTCGGATGAGGTTGAGGTTGGTTCTGGAGCCTACTTCGATGGAGTGTCCTGCCCAGTGTCCTGCCTAGTTTCAGACCGAGTAGGACAGCTTGGATGGAAATGTTGTGCACTTGGCTTTTGGAGGACAGAAAAATGAAGGCGTCATGGGCAGTAATAATTATGATAATGAAAATTATTTTTGAGGCTTAGTTTTCAACCAGAGTAATCACTGAAACTGCCGGTTTCTCAAGTTCCTCTTTGGGACTCCAAACTTGGAGATGGTCCCTCTCATGGAGGTTTTTTTTTCTTTTTTCTTTTGCCTGCGACAGCCTATGTTTGTTTTCTCTCCACTGCTTCTGGGCAGCCTTACTCTGATGCTGCTCCTCACCTGTGCTTAGCTGTGGGGCTCTTACGGTTGTCATCTAAATTGGCCTAACCATTTTCAGTAGCTAATTCTACTTTCATGAGAGTCACATGGTTTGTTACATACAACACTATATTTAGGCTCTCAAACAGAATGGCTTTGCTCTCAGTTTCTTACAGTTAAAAAAAATTCCACTTTATTGAGGTAAATTTATATACAATAAACTGCTCATATTTAAAATGTGCATAAGTTTCGCCATATGTTTACGTCTGTGAAACCATCACCACTTTCAAGATACTGAACATTTCTACTGCCCCCAGAAGTTTTCTCCTATCCCTTTGCAACTCATTCCTCTGTCCATGACACATTTTTGGGTTTACTTTATTAGTATTTTGCAGGTCCCTTTCTCCCTGCCAACCCACACTCACACGAACATTTTAAAAGTTCTAGACAGTTGGGTTAGCACTCAGTTATAATGGGCACTTCACTTTCCCACCACTAAATTTTCCTCTCTAGTGACAGTCGACCACAGAGCCCAGATACCTTCCCCAACCTCAGGGAGATTTAGGCCTTTCCTATCCGGACTGTTCTCTTGAGAATTAGGGGTAGCCCAAGCCCAAGTTGCCATTCTGTTCTAGAGGCTCAGCCTCTGTTCGGACCCATGGTATGTTTTCATTGCTTCTCTCTGGAGGCCAAACATTTTCATGCTAGTGGAACCCTTGACCATCTACCCGGATGGGCAGAACCCTGTAGAACCAACATGTATCATAGCAGGGTTTGGAGCAGTGATTCCTAAACACTGGGCCAAGGATAGTGCCAGTTCATGATAAAGATTTCATCCATCCAAGGAGGAAGGAGAGAAAAATAACATATGAAATATGAGTTTTTCATAAAGATAAGTTCATTTTGAGATTATTCTTTTAGTGTTAAAGTGCTTTCTGACTGATGAAATAATGGTGACAGTAGATGGTGGGTTTTAAAGAAATGGTCTTATTTGCCAAAATAAGTAACAAGCCTATTTTTAAAATTTTTTAGAAATTATTTTTACTAGTTCCTGAAATGGAGAAATTTAGAGTGATGAAGCGTGGCTGTTGTTGTTATGGTTGAGAAAGCCTGTGTTTAGACTAATTCTAGATAACTTCTGACATTTGAACAGCATTCATTCAATCTCACATTTCACTGGGTTTACATACTTTGTGCAGTATAGATGATGAATCAAATTCATAAACCAGAGGTCACATAGTGATAAAGTGGCAAAGCTGAACCCAAACTTTGGTTTCCTGAGAGTGGGTGACTTGGGGAAAGAAGGTTTGTAGCAGAGAGTGAGAGCCATGTGGACTAAATGGCACCTTAGGTATGGGAAGAGTTGTGATGACTCGGAGGACATTATACTGGCAAAAAGCAGTTTTTATGATTTGTAGTATTAATGTGGTTCCAAAAGAGTTAAAGAGACTTTGAGGGTGACATAGAGATGAGGGTTCTGTTTAATATTGTGGCAATGACATGGGAACAGGTAGGTATACTTAATACCTGGATCACACTGTGATAGTGGTAGGATGAGTCAAGTCGTCAGAGCATTGTTAGGGACTGTCCAAATTCTTGGGTGTTCTGGAGAAAGCACTGGGTTTGGTAAGCTATATTGAACTCTGTTGAAATAGTAGTGCAGGAAGTAAGATGGATTTTGACTTAGACATACAGCCCAGTGGTAGATCTCAGAAGAAGTAACATAAATGAGGGTAGTGATGTAGAGATAGAAACATGTTTGGAGTGCTGTATGTAACCGTTTATTCCATATCTGCTATACACCAGGCACTCTGCTAAGTGCTGGGAGAGCAAGTTCATTCATTCATATATTAATTCATTTATTCATTCAGCACATACTTTTTCAGTATGTAGTCTGTCCTTATGAAGCTTACATTTTATGAGATAACAAGATAAATAAGACACGGTCCTCTGAGGTCTCAAGGAATTCGCAGTCAGGTTGGGAGAGGTAGATACATGAGAAGATGATTTCAATTTAGAGAGAGAGAGTGAAATACAAAAGCATATCATGGGGATGTAGTCTCTCCCTGTGTCATATATAGTCCATGGTCTACCATATATCTGCACAGGTATTACAGATTTATACATCCAAAACAGCACTCAGTGTCTTTGCTCTGAGAGTGTGCTGTTGTATCACATGCTCTATCTCAGTCCAGGCAAGGACTTCAGTGTCCTCTTCATTCTTTCTGCTCCTTCACCCCCTGTATTTAATCACTCACCAAAATCTTAATATGTTTCTCTCTAAATTATTTTCCTCTTCATCTCCATGGCTACATCTTGACTGTTAAAGCTTTAGTTTACTTCTCCTCCTCTCTCATCTGGATACCCCCCCACCCTGCAACACTCTCCTGCCTTCAGACTTGCTCTTTTCTAGTCTGTCCCTAGAATGGTCTTTCTAAAAATACAAATGTAATCATGGAGCAGCTTTGCTTAAAAACTTTTGGCTCTTTGTGTTCTGTAGGACAACATCCAAATTCCTTAATATGGCATCATTTGGCCTCAACTCACCTCTCCAGCCTCATCTCCTGCCACTCCCTACTTTGTGTTCTAGCTTGAATAAATTGTTCACAGTTCCCTAACGAACATGTTACTTTTTTGAGCCTTGAGATCTTTGTAATAGCTGTTTCCCTTACTAAGAATATTTTTTCTTCTCTGCCCAGTGAACTTTCCTTGTTCTTTAGGATCTAGTTCATTCTCTCCTCCTCTTTTTGACATCTTTGTCATCATCACCCAAGAGGGGTGGAGAAAGAGCCATGTGTGACGTGGAGATTCACTGCTGTAAAGGGGAGTCACCGTGATTGAGGTTCACGTTGTGTAAAGGCTGTGCTGGAGTCAGGTGAGATTCCCTGCAAGAAGCAGAGGTTCTTGAGGAGAGGGGAGGGAGTGAGTTGGGACCACACATTGATAGCCCATTTGTCTTATATATGTAGGCTGATGGATGGACAAGCGGGGAGGATATGTGTAAGCTGAGCTCTAGGTTAGTAGGCTCCTGTGAGGTTCCCCTCCCCTCCCCCGCCCTTTCGTACTCCTATGAGGTTTTAATCGGATCTTTCTACTTGAGTATTTAAGGTAATGGCTCATTCATGCCTCTTATGTCGGTAATCAGTCATCTTGCCTAGGAAGAACCATTGTACAATGGGAGAGAAACCTCAGGACTTTACTGACCTGTTCTTGAAAGATCATTTTGGTCTCTCCCTGTCTGCTGCAGGTGTTGCAGGTGTATCCCTGCTCTCAGCTCCCTCCCTCTCTTGCCTCTCCCAGGGCAAAGGTTCATAAGGAAGGCTGAGCCACTTCCTGCCCTGTGCCTACTATTCTGAGGTTGGTGGATACCCTTGCTGAAAGTGCCTGTAAGGCTGTATTTTGTGCTGTAAGGTGAGTGACTGACCTTGGCTGTTTGTGGGTCTAAAGATCAGCTCTTTCTTCCCCCTTTTCCCCTGTGGCTGAGCCTGAAAGTAAATCTGGGAAGAGGGGTCTACTCTTTTTTCTAGACTTTGCAATGAGAGGAAAGGGCACAGTAATAGGGTGGTGATTCCATTCTCTTTGTCTCGTTTTGAACTTTGCACAGTTAGCAGGGAATGAGAGTCTTAAGTAGGTGACAGGAACACCAAGCTATGGTCTTCTTTTGTGTTTTTGCAGTATGTGAAGGGGGCCCAGGTTAAGTGTTAGCTTTTGTGTTCTGAGACACTGATTTCAGTGTGGCTCTTCTCTTTGAGGTCTTTGAGAGTTGGAGATGGGGGGATGAAGAAAGGTCCTGGAGGCTATCCTGCTTGGGTCTGTGAGCAGTGCCCTTTGTTGGTCAAGCAGTGAAGCAGAAGTGGGCACCCCAGTTATATTGCAAGGTAGGAGTTGGTTGTTAATCTTTGGAATTGAGTTCTAGGAGCAGAAGGCAGTTTAGTTTTGGACATGTTAAGGCTTTACTTTGCTGAGACTGGATGCTTGGCTCTTCTTCAACTCATCAGAGTATGAGTGTGGGGTGGTAGGGATGGACATGTGAGAGCAGGTTAGATCTCTCAGTCAGAGGTGAGAGTACCTTGGTCAGATAGGATCGGGAGAGGGAAGGGAGAAAGGAAAATGTTATTTACAGAGCACCTGCTTTATATGCCTGGTGTGCTACATAGGTTATTTTATTTTTTAAAACAGTAACAGTACTTCATCAGGAATTTATAGATAAGGAAACTGAGGCTCCCATGTGTGAAGTGATTTATTTAAAGTCACACAGCTGGAAAATGGTGGACTGAGATTCAAACTGGAGCTCCTGTTTTACCTACTACTTTGTGTTACTCTTACTTGACCTTAGGTCCTCTATTTATTTTCAGTCCTCAAATGAGATATGATTGAGAAAGCATTCTCTAACCAGTAATGCTCTTGTACCAGTTAGGGTCCTTGCAGGGGGCAGGTCGCACACATTTGGTTTGGGAAGAATTTAATAAAGGGATTATATTTACAAAGGCATGGGTAGAGTTTAAGGAAACCAGCAAGGGGAGATGCAGTCTCCAGGGCTACTAGCAGTGAGAGTGCTACCAAAAGGGGACCTTTCTTACCAGTATTCTCAACTGTTGGCTTTGCTTTCCCCAGCCCATGCTTAAGGACTTGGGCAGACAGATAAGTGCCTTTTCCAGTACAACCCTGCTGCTGGTAGCTACTAGAGTGTCCATACCATGTGTGGAAACCACTGTGTGGAAACCATGTGTGGAAAGACCGAGCATCCGTTTTGTGGCTCTACCACCTTCTCACTCTTCTTCTTTGCCACTCCCACTCTCTTGGGTGAGTGAGTGAGGGAAGGTTAGGTGGGTGGAGGGTGGTAGTAGATATTAGCGTCCCTGTTTCAGATTTCAGATTTACCTGAACTGGCACCCATCCTTTATTACTATTTTCCTCCTTCCTCAGAGAAAGTGTTATACCTCTTTTTCTCAGATTAGTCCTATATCTATCTGATTTTTCTGTCAGTTATCCCCATCTTACTTATCCACAACCTGTTACTTTCTTTATACTACTTTTCCTCACTTGACAGACATACTTGAGGCTCTCCATCCTAAAATAAAACAAAACCAAAGGATAAAAACTCTTTCTTTTGACTCCTTACCTCCCACCCCTCCTAGCTTCTTTAAGCTATTGCCCTATTTTCATCCTTTCCTGTGTCACTGACTTTCCTGTATTGCATGTTACACTTTTTTGCCTCTTAGTCATTCTTTAACTAATTACTTTCCTAAGTTTATCTAAAACTTGATTGCTAAAACTGACTGATCATTTTTAATCTTCATTCTGCTTAGTCTCTTTGTAGATCATACATTATGGCAATCTCCACTTTCTTGAAACTTCCTTACCTTGATTTCTAGATTATCATTATTTCTTGGTTTTTCCTTCCATTTCTGGCTAGCTTCACAGTCCTCAAAGACACTCCTCCTTTGCTTTCCTAATTTCTGGTTTTCCCCAGGATGTCACCCTCAGCTCCTTTCAAGGTCTGCTGTTGTCTTTGGATGATTTCATCCATCTCCATAGCTTCATCTATCACCTATAAGCTATTGACTCCTGGATATATATCTGTAGTCTTGATTTCACTCGAGCTCAAGTGTAATATTTCTCTTTGCTTTCTAGACATCATGGATATCCTATAGGTGTCTCATAGCATAATGTGTCTCAAAGCTTAACAAAGCGTATTCATCCTCTTTTCTAAAACACCTTTGTTATGTGTTCCTCACCTATTAATGGCATTATCTTTTACTGAATCTCTTTACTTCATATTAGGGTCTTCTCTTATCCTCCATCCATTTGTCAGGTCTTGTTTGTTCAAGGTAAGTGAATGCAGATGATCTGCATTTGCATCCCAGTCTTGCTACTTACCAGTTGGCTAACTTTGACAGTTTATTTGACCTTCGTAGGTTTTGATTTTCTCATGTGTAAAAAGGAGATACTAGTACATCTAGAGTTTTAATGGGGTTTAAATGAGCTACTACATACAGTGCTTAGAGTAGAGCCTGCCATGTAGTAAGTGCTCAGTATATGTTAGCTATAATTATTTTTCATTTAGCATTCAGTTCCACAAGCATTTTTGAATGCCAGGCACTGTTGGCACTGTAATTGCAAAGAAGAATGAATGGTATGGTCCCTTTTGAAGGAGCTTGCTATTATTGGCAGGGATATTACATGTGTAAATAATTTCATTATCACCTGGGACATGTTAAGATAAAGGTGAATCTCATGTTTATCTTTTCTAATCTTGCTCTTACCACCTTACTTTATCTGTCATCTGCCTCTCTCTATTCCACCTTAGACTGCTATCTGACATCTTTTTAAAAGCAAATTTGATCTTGTCGTTTCCTTGTCTAAAAACCTCCTTTGTTTCCAGGGTGTCAGTAGATAAAACTTAAACTTTTTAGCATGATACTCAGTGATAATTATAACCTTCACACATGTTTACTCTTCAACTCAATAATGTTTCTTTTTTCTCTAAGTACTCTGTGATTAGGCCACCCCAAACTTGGAACTGATTTTCAGATTTGTCATGTTCTTTCACAGTGCCATATTTTTGTACATACTGTTTTTAATATGAAGGCCTTTCCCTCTGCTCTCTTTGTGGCCAGTATCTCATTGCTAAGGGCTTAAGTCAGATATCACCTCTTTTCTGGAATCCTGTTATAATCTCTCAGGCAGAATTAGTTGCTTTTTTTCATGTCCCTGTAACTCTTTTGTAAATACCTCTGTTTATAATATTCATTGGAGTTTTTATTAATGCTCCCCATCCAACTGTTTTTATCTGTCTTCGTATTTCCATTGATTATTTAGCAGAGTACTCAGTACTTTATCAGTATGGATGTACTTAAGTTAATCAGTGAGTGAGCCCTGCCTGCTGTTTAGGATTGGCCCTGCCCTTTATTGTAAGACTGTCTCCTGTTGTATAGGTTTCCTTAAGCCTAGTTGCTACCTTCCTTTAGTTGTGAGTTGGTAATGGTGAGAGAGAGTATCTGGGTGGAAGGGAATGGTTTTAACCCGAGGGCTAAGTGTGGGGCTGGTGCCAGGTCTCTGGGTTCCTTCAGCCTTTGTTGAGCTTAAAGAGGAAGGACAACTGAACCACACCTTTCCTCTGAAGTTTTTGTACTTGTGAGAGATAATAATGCTGAGGGGGTGAGGGGTGCGTTGGAGAAGGAGCTGTGAGTTATTGTCTAGGCCAACAGCTCTTTTGGTAGTTTTCCCCTTTCTCTAGTGAGGGTGTCCTGTCATGTCCCCAGGAGTGAGTGTTGGATATATCTGGCAGGAGTTGGGTGTATGTGTGTGTATGGGAATGTGTCCCTGTGTTCTTTGCGGGAATGAAAATTGTTCTGCTCTTTTGGTTTGCTCTAGATTTCCACCTCTTATGTGTGTATTCAGCTAGTTAAGGGTCTGTTGGGTTATTTCCTACTGGGTAGGCTTCTAGGGAGGGACTGTGATTGGTAGAAAAAAATTTCTTCCTCAGTACTCCCAGGTGGTTGGAGTCAGATCAAGACTGTGAAGGGGGGGTGGGAGGCAAGACTGGAAGCATGGAGACCAGATTGGAAGCTATTGCAATAGTAAGACATGCTTTGAGGGTATAGGTGATAGGGTTTGCTGATGAACTGGATATTGGAATTAAGGAAAAGAAGAAATAAGGATGATGCCCAAGTTTTTGGTCTGAGCATGTAGGTGAATGTTGGTATCGGTTCTTGAGATGGAGAAGGCTGGAGGAGTAACAGGTTGGGTGGTAGAAGTGAGTTCTGTTTTAAACACATTACATTTAAGATGTTATGTGTGTGCATGTGTACGTGGAATTCTCAGTGGATTGGTGGCTCTGGGTTCCTCCTGTTGGGGAGTGGAGAGAGGCAAACTCCTGTTGATCTCTTCCTTTCTCTCTCTCTTTGAATTAGATTTGCAGGTCTGGCCTGGGCAGTGACCTCTGGGCTCACTTCTCCAGCCTGGTGTATTCTTTGGCTCCATGGCCAGCTACTGGCTCCTGCAGACCGGATGAAGCAGACTAGAGACACAAGTGGAGAAAGCCTCCAGCTGGCAGACTCTCAGAGTGTGGCCCTCTGGCCGCTGGCCCTGCCCAGCCTGCCTCATGGAGAGGATGAACTGGCTGAGCAGACTGGCCTCCCGGGGCCCTGGACACCGTGTCCCTCAGGGGGCCAGTCTGCAGACCCCTGTCATGGCTGACCCTGAGACCTGCCTCATGGTCTTCAAGAATCACTGGTCCCAGGTAGGAGATTCTATGCCAAATGGCCTGATCTACTGGCTGCCTGAGTCCTTCCAACCTTCTGTGTTCTCTCACCATCCCATTTAGTCATCATATTGTCTTAGATTCCTGCTATCTTCTGTCCTGTTCCTCTAGGCGGTGCGAATCCTGGAGCGGCAAGGTCCTCGGGCAGCTCCTGGGGGTGCAGATGATCTCAGTGCTGTGCGCAACCACACTTACCAGATGTTGACACTGCTGGTAGAAGATCGTGCTGTCCCCTCAGCCCCCACGGCCCCTGGGCCCTTGCTGGAGTTTGCTCTGCGTGAGGACCTGCTAACCCGTGTGTTGGTGTGGCAGCTTCAGTGGGATGAGCTTGGGGATGGGGTTGAAGAACGGCGAGCTGAGCAACTGAAGCTGTTTGAGATGCTAGTGAGCGAAGCTCGCCAGCCACTGTTGCGACATGGACCGGTTCGTGAGGCTCTGCTGACCTTGCTGGATGCGTGTGGCCGCCCTGTGCCCAGTAGCCCAGCACTAGATGAAGGCCTGGTGCTACTTCTCAGCCAGCTGTGTGTGTGTCTGGCCCGGGAGCCTTCATTGCTCGAGTTCTTCCTACAGCCACCTCCTGAGCCTGGAGCTGCCCCCCGTCTTCTCCTCTTTTCTCGCCTTGTTCCCTTCGTCCATCGAGAGGGCACACTGGGCCAGCAGGCTCGTGACGCCCTACTCCTGCTCATGGCTCTGTCAGCTGGGAGTCCCACTGTGGGCCGCTACATTGCAGATCACTCTTACTTCTGCCCGGTCAGCACCTCCTGGGATGGGGGGGTGGGGTCTGGTGTGTAGACATTGGACAGCACCTTGCTATCCAGAAGATGTGGAGGGGCTATGTATGGGGTCCTCCTTTAGGTAGTAGCCCCCTAGGTTTGAAAGCAGTACCTGGAGTTGGGGTGGGGATGAAACATGGCTTAGGTGGATAGCACAGGTACTAAGGCTCTTCATGGGTCAGTGTTCCCAGGGCCAGTGTTCCCAGCACATTCGGTAACTAAATATGTGCTTTGGGTATAGCTCTTTTCCCACTCCTGTCAAAACTCTGGGTTAATAACTCCCCTGCTCCCCTTTTTTTATATTGCCTGAGCTTTTGGTAACCTGTCCTTGGGGATGGCCCCCAGGTGCTGGCCACAGGGCTGAGTGCCCTGTACTCCTCACTGCCCCGAAAGATTGAGGTTCCAGGGGATGATTGGCACTGCCTGCGACGGGAGGACTGGCTGGGCGTGCCAGCCCTTGCGCTGTTCATGAGTTCCCTAGAATTCTGCAATGCAGTCATTCAGGTGGGACTCGGGTTCCCAGGAGGTCTGGTCTTTGGTCATTCTGGGGAGATGGGGGAGGGGGCACATTCCCTGGAATTCTGCTATTCTGCCATCTTGGGGGTAGGGTATTCTGCTCCCTTCCAGGCAGTGGCCACCTCACATTCCTCCTCCCTCTCTCTTGCACCCCTACAGGTGGCTCACCCTTTGGTGCAGAAGCAGCTAGTTGATTATATCCATAATGGGTTTCTGGTGCCTGTCATGGGCCCTGCCCTGCACAAGGTGAGAATTATGGGTGGCAAGGCAGATTAGGGTATTAGGCTGAGGGGTGGTGACCTGAATGCCAGGACCAATGTGGGAGGCAGTGGGCTGGGTACTCCTCCCTTTTTCCCTGTCTGCTCCTGCTTCCTCCTCAGAACTCAGGGAAAATGACTCCGTATAGGTGCAGGGGAGCCCTAAATCTCCAAACTTTCCCTTCCCTTCGTCCAGACCTCTGTGGAGGAGATGATCGCCAGTACCGCCTATCTGGAACTTTTCCTGCGGAGTATCTCAGAGCCTGCTTTGCTCCGTACCTTCCTGCGATTCCTGCTGTTACACCGGCATGACACCCACACCATCCTTGACACCCTCGTTGCCCGTATTGGCAGCAACTCCCGGGTATGGCCCCTACCTCTGTCCTGGCTTACCTGGGTGAGCCATCTTCTCTCTCTGACCTTTGTTCTGGGAGGGTGCGCCTGCCCTTCTTTGGCCTTTGTCTCCAGCAGTCACTTCAAAGTTAGGTGGCATTTCCTTTCCAGTATTAAACTTTTGACCATTTTGGGTACAGATTTTAGTCTACTCCCTTGCTTTTGTAATATATGAATCTAGAGCACAGTTACTTTTTCTGGATAGCTGGCCGCTCATCATGACTAGAGGTTTTGCCATTGTGCTATACTTGTAGCCTTGGCCTGAGGTTCTCTTTAGCTGTGTATTGTTCTGTGGCCTGCTGTGGGTGACTCGGGATCACTTCTCCAGGTTTTGTGTCTGCTTTGATAGGTGGTCCTGCTGCTACTGGTATGCTTAGCTTTTCTCTGCTTTGGATTTGCTGCATTTGAACTATAACTCGAGGCACCCATCCGCCCACCTACCTACTTAAACATTCCCTTTTCCTGAGCATTTATACTGAATGTTCACTACATGCCTTACTGTTTTCTCATACTAAGGATAAATGGTAAACAGGGTAGGCATGGTTGCTGACTTCATGGAGCTTCCTTTAGAGACATACAAACCCATTAATAAAATAATTAAAAATTGTGGTCATTGTTATGAAAAAACTAAACAGCGTGCTTATAAAATAATAGGGTGGTCAGAAACCTCTCTGAGGAGGTGACATTGAGCTAAGACCTAAAGGTCATGAGGGAGTTTGCCTATTGAAGAACAAGTGGAAGAAGAGTCTGGGCAGGGGGAGCAACATGCAAAGGATATGAGATGGGGGTGAGCTGAATGTATTTGAGGACATGAAAGACCAGTATGAATGGAGGAGTAGTGAGCAAGGGGGAGAAGGAAATGAAATGAAAGTTGAGAGGCAGGTAAGATTCAGATCATGCATGGCCTTGTAGACCATGGTGGGAAGTTTGGATTTTAACCAGTAGAAATATATATGGCAATAGGAGTAAGTAGTTTCCAAGTAATTAAGACCCAAAGTCTGTCTAGGGGAATAAAGCATTCGTTTAGTCATGGATTTTATGGCATTTATTTGGCTCTGAAACCATTTTTGTTTCCTTCTTATTACAAATAATTGAAGTTCCCTAGGTCCTTGTGTTTAAAATAGAAGTTCTTGGATTACTAAAGATTATGGAAAACTGTTCAAATAATTGAGATACCTTGAGATACCTGTAGTCAGCCTCATGGTAGGTGAGGTTTCAGGAGAGCTATGAATGACGGAAGGGTATAGAATAACTAAGGGTATCTGAAGGGTATCTGAATAACTAAGGGTATGGATGAGATATTCCACACTGGATGAGACCAGTGTTTCTGAACCAGGTGCACACTTCAGAATTTGAAAATGGCAACAATGACAACATACTCTAGGCTCTGCCTTAGCTCTGTTGAATTGTAATACACAGGGCATATGAAACTTTACAATATTCCAAAAAGTAATTATGGTACATGCCTGGATTAATTAAGTATTATTGGTAAAAACCAATAGGGAATAGGTGTCAAAGGTTTAATCTTACAAAGATACCCAAAAAGGTTTATTTCTCACTATGCTAAAGTTAAACCATGGTCTTATATCTGTTTGGCCTGATGGAATGTTCTGTTCGTGTTTTGTGGCCATTGATTTCCTTCTTGAGGTTGATTTTTTTTTTTCCACTATGCCAGGCTCTATCTGTCTTTCTTTTGTCCTAATCTTGTCCTCACTTCTTTGATTCTCTCACATTGTCTTTAGTCTTTAGCATTTGTTTCTATTAGTCTTGCATTTGGTCCTCTGGTCTCTCAGGGGCCTTCATGTTCTTGGGCTATTCCTTCTTGGTTCCTGCTTCTTGGAGGAACCAGATTGCTTCTTATTTCAGGATGCCTGTGTTAAACATGCAATTGCTTTTCTTTCCATTGTTTGGCCTTTTTAGGCATGATTCTGTTGCCCTGACTTTGAATTTCTTTAAGCTTGTCTTTTGTGGCTTAAAGTGAATCATGCTAGTTTGTCTGCCTGCATACCTGTAATCTCCTATTGCTGTCATAACAAGTTACCACAAACGTAGTGGCTTAAAACAACACAAATTTATTATCTTGTAATTCTGTACATCATACGTATGACACAGATCTCATCGGGCTAAAATCAAAATATTTGGTGGGGCTGTGTTCCTTTCTGGAGGCTCTAGTAGTAGATCCGTTTACTTGCTAGGTGGGGTTGTTGGTAGAATTTGTTTCCTTGCAGTTGTAGGACTGAGATTCCCATTTTCTTGCCAGCCCCCAGCAGAGGACCATTCCCAGATTCTGAGGCCAAGCAAATTCCTTGGTTCGTGGCCCCCTTCTATCCTTAAAGCCATCAGTGGTGGATCAGGTTTCTCTCATGCTTCAGATTTCTTTTCCTTTTTCTTTCTGACCCATCTGGAAAAGGTTCTCTGTTTTTAAGGACTCATGTGATTTGATTGGGCCCATCTGGGTAATCCAGGCTACTCTCCCCATCTCCGATTCCATAACCATAATCATATCTGCAAAGTACCTTTTGTCATGTAAGGTAAAATACTTACAGGTTCTGGAGATTAGGATCTGGACATCTTCGCGGGGCCATTTTTCTACCTACCACACAACCTTTCAGTGAGTGTTTAACTAGCAAGGAATGTTTTCCTTGCTAGTTAAAATGGTCAGTTAGGGTAAATCTGAACGTTTGTGCTGTCCAAAGTGTGAATTGCTATCTCATCTCTTTCCCACTGCAGTTGACTTTTAATCCTCCCACAATCGTTTAGTAACTGATGAGCACCTAGACTGTGCAGTGGTGCCCTGGCCTAAGACTCAGTAGTTGGTCTTCAGGGAGCTCCAGGTATACTTGCCATGAGGGAAGTAGAGAGAAGGTGCTGTGGGGATTTAGAGGAGTGAGGGAGTGCTTACACGGGTCTCTTCTCTTCCCCTCTCTTCACCTAGCCACAGAAGAACCACCTTCTTATTTCCTTTTTTTTTTTTTTTAAGATTTTATTTATTTATTTGAGAGAGAGAGAATGAGAGAGAAAGAACACATGAGAGGGGATAGGGTCAGAGGGCGAAGCAGACTCCCTGCCGAGCAGGGAGCCCGATGCGGGACTCGATCCAGGGACTCCAGGATCATGACCTGAGCTGAAGGCAGTCGCTTAACCAACTGAGCCACCCAGGCGCCCCACCACCTTATTTTCTAAAACAAATGGTTTCCTCTATTCTGGACCCACCTATTTTTTCCTTTTCCTGTCAGCTGTACTTGAGCTTCTCTTTCTTCTACCTTCAGAGATACACAGTGTTGGAGAGGTGACTCAGACTCCCTGTTCACAGCCCTGCCCACTTCCCAGCTGGGATTCTTCCAGTTTCCCTCTGGCTTCTTATTGGTAGGCATTTAGTTACTGTGCTGCTGTGGCCTCTGCTGACAGGCATTCACTCAGTTATCATATTGCTGTTGTCTCCTAGTAGTCATTCACTCAATCCCAGTATTTCTTAGAGTCTCTTTTTATGGGTACTCATTCCATTAAGTACTGCTGGAAACTCTGCTGACCAGTGTATATAGCCAGAGAGTCTGCTGACGTGTGTAGTCTGTAGAAATACAGAATCTGACACATGGTTCATTCCTATCTGTGAACAGTGAAGTCTTGCCTATAAAGATCATATGAGCCTTTATTTAATAATTGAATGATTATTATGTGCCAGGCCCTGTGTACATTGTTACTCCAGGAGTGGTTGGTTGGGCCTGGGGCTGGGGATTCCCATTTGGTAAACATCCTGGAGGGTAGAGAGCTCTTATGGTGACTCCCTCCCTCCTCCCCCACCTCCCCAGCTCTGCATGGTCTCTCTGAGTCTCTTCAGGACCCTACTGAACCTCAGTTGTGAGGATGTCCTGCTGCAGCTGGTTCTCAGGTACCTGTGGGGGCAGGGCTGAGGGATGGCTGATCCTGAACCCTCCAGGCCTTGTGCACTGCTGGGCGATGGGTTGTATTGGGGTTGCTCATGTGTTTCCTCTTGGAGCCTGGCTTAGTCATGTAGTTCCATTGGCTTGATGTTCTCCCAGGTCCTGTCCTTCCTGATCTATCCTGTGTCCTTTTTCTGCTGTCTTTCCCAGGTATCTTGTCCCATGTAACCATGTGATGCTGAGCCAGAAGCCAGCTGTACGTGATGTGGACCTATATGGACGGGCGGCAGACAAGTTTCTCTCCCTAATCCCACGCTGTTGTCGGCATCGTGCCCCTAGCCCACCCCATCCAGAGCATGCCCCATGGGCACGAGGTGGGCCTAGCAGAGAGGCAGGGAGAAGGGAGGACACCACGGGTATGGCCTGGGTTCTGGGGAGCCTAGCAAGAAGGTGGGACTAGGGTGGGGGGAGGCAGGATGTGGCCATGAGTGGCATTCCATCTTTGGAGAGGTTGATGAGGGTCTTGCGGGGTGGATCCTTAACTCCACCAAAGAAATATAGCTTCTGAGTAAAGCTGCTCCTCTTCTTCATTCCAGTCCTGTATTGTTTCTATTTTCCATTGTTTCTTTGGTGTTGGGGGTAGTGAGAGGGGGTGGTGGATGCTGAAAAGCTTAATTAGGAGGGTGGAGAATCAGCTGCCTGAATAGGTCGCATGTCTTTGTCGCTTCATTGCCTTCTCTATTAGTCTCCGTAGGTGTCTTATCCTTCCTCCTAGCCCTCTGTCTCTTTGATCCCTCTTATGTTTTTTCCCTCTATAGGCCCTGGAAGCCCAAGTGTTGACTCCTCTTCTGTGGTGACAGTGCCCCGGCCCTCCACACCATCTCGACTGGCCCTCTTCCTGCGACAGCAGAGTCTGGGTGGCTCGGAATCCCCAGTTCCAGCCCCTCGCTCACCAGGGCTTGCTGCATCCCCAGCCTCCAGCCCTGGCCGAAGGCCCAGCCCTGTGGAGGAGCCTGGTGAGCTGGAAGACAATTACCTGGAGTATCTGCGTGAGGCACGCCGTGGTGTGGACCGGTGTGTCCGAGCCTGCCGTACCTGGTCTGCCCCCTATGATGGCGAGCGGCCCCCTCCTGAGCCCAGTCCTGTTGGCTCCCGGACTAAGAAACGCAGCCTACTGCCTGAGGAGGACAGGGACAATGTGGGGGAAGGGGAGGAGGAAGAGCTGGGGAGTGGGGGGCTTGCTGGGGGTGCAGGGGAGGGCCCTGGCCTCCTGCCCCCTCCCCAGCTCAATGGGGTGCCTGGACCATGGCCTGAGGGGGCCAAGAAGGTTCGTCGGGTGCCTCAGGAGGGAGCTGGGGACCTGCCAGAGGGCACCTCCGAGGGCATGGCAGGACTAGAGGGCTTTGGGCAGGAGCTCCGGGAACTCGAGGTGGCATTGAGCAATGGGGGGGCTGGCTCAGGACCCCTGCTAGAGCCTCCACTACCTCTTGAGGAGGAGGAGGCCTATGAGAGCTTCACCTGTCCCCCTGAGCCCCCTGGCCCCTTCCTCAGCAGCCCTTTGCGGACTCTCAACCAGCTGCCAAGCCAGCCCTTCACTGGTAAGCTACTTAGCCTAGGCCTTCTCCTTTGTGTACTCCTTGCATGTACTCGACATGTTTGTGCTAATATCTGAGACTTCTTGGCCATGTCATTTCTGTGTACTTGCCTAGCTCCTCATCCATTTTGCTTGGGTCCATGCCAGATACATACTCTGTTGTACTTCTGTCTCTGTGTTTGTGTATACGTCTTCCATGCTTGTGCTGGTTTGAGTATTGATTTATGTCTGAGCCTTATATGTCTGTCCTATGTGCATGTTCCTCCTCTTCCCTAGTCTGGCCATTTCCTGGGATTGTGATCAGGATGTTCTGTGTTTGGTGTTTCCTGGTGAATCACAGCAATATATCTGAACAATATATATGGAGTCATACATGCTATTCTGTATGTGAGGCACCTGTAAGCCATGCCGTTCCATGCTGTTCCCATGTTTGTCTTGGGTGTTGGGTCTCCTGTCAACTTTTCTGCCCAGGATCAGCTCTTCTGGTGTTTTTCCCATACTCTGCCCTGGCCTCCTTTCTTCTCCCTGTCTTCTCAGAGAAGGACTCAATTTCAGGTTTTTGCTGTTCTCTGTCCTTGTACCTTGTTGGTTGCTATGACTACCCAGTAAGACTTTCTTCAAGTCTTACGGTTAATAGTAAGGACTGAAGCAGATAGAGTGAAATACCTCTTTGAGGGCAAATGACAAAAGTGTGGCCCCGAGCTCCCGAGCTGAGTTCTTTTGGTCTTTCCAAAGACCCTGGAGCTAGACCTGACCTGAGTGGCTGGGCTAACTCCTCTTCGGTTTTTGTTTGAGAGCCAGCTCTACCAATCCTGCTCTTACCTGGTTCTTATCCTTACTCTCCTTACTCTAGGGGGCAAAAAACCACTTCTAAGAAGCAGTGTAGTGCTTTGGACTAGACATACCTTGAATTAGTGTCTGTTCACATCACTGATGCATTTAAACAACTCACCGTGATGCTGGTGCATTGGGAGAGCTCAGCACATGGAAGCTTTTCACTAGGATTATCATCTCTTGAGTGCATGGCAGATATAAGTTGACCAAGGTATCCACCCATCTTCTGGTTATTTGCAGTCAAGTTATCATGCCTTGATCAGTCCATGTCCTAACTGGGCCTGGGATATTCTGCCATCCTTCTTGTACAACACCAAAGCTTCTGCTCTAGAGTCCTGACAGCTCCCTCTTGCAGACTACAGAAAATGGCTTTCCATTTGTTTAGGCTTTGCTCCTTCCTGCTCAATACCACTAGAAGGTGGTATGTAGGTTTTACCACATTGTTGAAGTGTCCCTTTTCTTTGTAAACTCATCTGAGCTTTTTGAATTTTCTCTTGGAAGAGAGTCTCAGGAAATGAGAGAAACAGAAGGACAAAGTTATGGGGTATCTTAGGGACCCTGTTAAACTAGGGTTGTATGGAGCTAAGGCTAGTCATGTGCATCTGGAGTGGAGAATGTTCTAGGATCTTTTTCAGAACTCGCTGCCTCTTTCCCTTCATTCTTCTCCTGTCTTAGTTCATAGTGCAGTTCTTAGGTATAATCCCTTTTCCTCACAGATCCCTGGTCAGACAGACTGTGATGGTTCTAGTAGATCATTCTGATCCCTTCTGTTTTTCCCAGCACTTTGCTTAATCCATTTTCTCTGGCTCTGAACTAAACTCTTTTACCTCCTTGGTTCTTAGTTCCTGAACAGAGCTGATTTCTTCTTTGGGCTTCCAGAGATTTCTCCCCTATCTTGAAGTTGGCCTGTCTAGTCACCTTTGTCTTTGCTACAGTTCATTCTTGCTTTCTTCTGACCTAGGTGTAGTGTTACCCTCTGTCTTGTGTGAAACCTGATTCTTCTTTTGGTCCCATTCACTTTTCTTGCTTGTTTTTTTTCTTCTGTGCCTCTTGGGTGAAGCTTTTTAAAAAACTGAGAGATGTTATGTAGCTTATAGTTATTACTGAATACGTATAATTTGCTAGATCTTGGGCTAACTGCTTTATAAGAATATCTTTTTGATCCTTTTAGTAATACTATGAGGTGGGTATATTTCATTTTGCCAAGTAGGAAACTATGCTTGGAGAATTTTGATTCATCCAGTAACTTAACTAGTAAAAGATAAACCTGGAATTTGAAACCAGGTCTTTCTGACTCCAGAGCCTATGATCTGGCTCTTCATCTGAAGTGTGTGTAAAGCTGGCATCTGGACTCCTGTGGGTCCATCTGGTGTCTGCCATTTCATCTCCAGAGTAGGTGATCACAGGATATTTAAACATACCCAGAGACTGACCTACAAGTAATTTTCATCTAGTGGTTGGGGGGGGCGTCTCTTGGTTTTGGGAAGAATGAGCACGATGTGCATTGTGTTTAGGCCTTGTATCCTTGTACCCACCCCTCCCAGGCCCCTTCATGGCTGTGCTCTTTGCCAAACTCGAGAACATGCTGCAGAACTCCGTCTATGTCAACTTCCTGCTGACGGGGCTGGTGGCCCAGCTGGCCTGTCACCCCCAGCCCCTGCTCCGCTCTTTCCTGCTCAACACCAACATGGTCTTCCAGCCCAGTGTCAAGTCCCTGCTGCAGGTGTGCGATGCATGCATGCATGGGTGCGTCCAGGCTCCGTGGTGGGCCAGGCCCGCAGCTGGAGTGGCCCTGGGGGGGCTGGGAACAGGCCCAGTGGGACTAGAAAGGACTGTCAGTCTAGAGCTACACAGAAATGTCATGAAGTTGTGCTTCATAGGTGCTGGGTTCTGTGAAGAATAAAATTGAGAGCTTTGCGGCCTCCCAGGAGGACTTCCCAGCACTGCTATCCAAAGCCAAGAAGTACCTCATTGCCCGTGGCAAGTTGGACTGGGCCGAGGGCCCTGCAGCAGGACCTGCCCCCCGCCGCTCCGATCCCCTAGGTGAGGCCTATCCCACCACTCCACCCCTCTCCCTGCCTTCCCTAGACAGCTAATCAGTCCAGGTTAATTAGCTCTTATTAAGGGTGAAGTCTTGTGCCATGAACTGAGAAGTTGCAGAAAATGGAGTCTTGATGTTTGTAGTCTGGCTCTAGTCAAAGGGTAAAGTACAGTTATGTCCACCAAGAGCCAAATTAGCAGCACCAGCAAAAGCTGTTCTAGGAGTTGAGGATAGGCAAGGGGACAGAGTAGTCTCTAGGTTGAGGTATTGTTACAGTTTGGGAAAGGACATGGTATTTGACATGGTCCTTGAGAGATAGGACTTGGGTAGGCAGAGGAGTGGGGTGGCTTTATTCTTTTGTCCAAGGGACCGCATGAACTATTTAGTTGGAGCAGAGGATTTAGAAGGTGGTGGAATAGTTGATAGTAAGCCTGGAAAGATTTGGCCAGAGCATTAGGTGCTCAGATTAGAAGTTGGGCTGGGTAGAAGTTGTGATCTTTTAGGCAGTGAGAACCCATTGGAGGTTCTTAGATATGAGAGTGGAGAGATAAGCATGTTAGTTCATGTGGACCCAGGAGAAAACAGAGTGCAACTGTGACCAGCAAGGCTTGAATTAGAATAGTGGAAACAGAAAGGAAGAATTGGATAAGGTAGAAATGGGAAGAAAGTATTGGCAGAGTTTGATGAATGGTTGTGGGGTACAAGGATGAAGGAAAAGTTAAGTATGACCATGCAGCTTTAAATCTAGATCTTCCATCAGCAAGTGTCTGAGTACTTGCCATATTTGCTCTCCATTGTCTTTGGTACAGGGGACTCAGGGAGTAGTACAAGGACTCAGAGAGTAGGTACAACATGAGACCTTTGCTTTCTAAGAGCTGACAGTCAGTCTAGAGAGTGACTAGAGAAGTATCATTAACTGAGAAAGCAAGGTCCCAAAATGTGGTGGATGTAGTGGGATCCAGTGTACCAGGACAGGATTAACTTTGGATGGGAAAGGTTTTTTTTCCCCCGCTTTGAGGCAAATGAGGGATAGGTCAAAGGAGGAAGTGATATGTATCCATGGAGTTGTGAGGTGCAGAGGGGAAGGGCAGGAATTGAAGTACTTTATTTGCTAATCAAAGTAGGAGGCAAAATAATATGCTAAGAGCAAGAGAGCAGGGGTGAGATGGAGGATCTTGAGAAATGTGGGTTGGGAATACAGTACCAGAACGGTTATTATACAGCTGCGAAAACCCAGCTGATGTTCCTTAGCATGATTTCCTCATGGTACAGCACTGTGAATGTATCTTACTTCCATGGTTCTGGTACTGTGTTCACTGTGGAGGTAAATAAGAGTCTGAGCCCTTGAGCTCACAGATTACTGTATGAGATAGAAGACCTATACACAAGCCATTACAATACAGTGTGATAAAGGTGGTGAAATGGGAAGTCAGTGGACGGCAAATCAGAGGAGGTTTCTCAGAGGGGTGGGGATAATGAGATTAGGCCAAGGATGAAAATAGTGGGGAGAGTAAAATTAAGGCAGAGAGGGCTACAGAAGCATAAAAAGAGCTTGGAAGGTTTCAGGAAGAACAGATAGGTATGGGTACAAAAGCAAGAGGAGGGTGTAAAGAATTTGGAAGAAGGGCTGGAGGGGGCATGTGAGCCTGGTTGTGAAGGGTTTTGAATGCCATATTTAGTAGATCTGTGTAGCATATTTTTGTAGCCAGTGTTCGAGATAGAGAATGGGAACTGTAGCATGATCTAGAGACTAAATCCCTAGAGTCTAGGCCCTACATATTGGGCAAAGATCCAGAACCAGTAATCTAGGAAAAAAATTAGAGGAGAGATGGCAATATTTTAAATGGTTCGTTTGAGTCTAAGCTGAGGTGAAGTTGTCTGGCCATGTGAAGTTGTCTAAGCTGATGTGAAGTAGGAGGATGGCTTTGGTGGATACAGGAGAGGGACTGGTGGTAGGCAAAGTGGTGGCGCAGGAGAACAGATTTTGGAAAGGTAGTAGAGTATGAGACAGATGGTAAAGGCCCTGAACTGTGATTGCATATATGGCCCTGTGGGTGTGGAAGGAGCAGAGCATGTGGGTCATGTATTATACACAGGCAGAGGGAAGCTGGAAGTGGTTGGCTCCAGTTCATGAGCATAATGTAAGGGCGTGTTACAGACTGAGGAGACATAGCTTAGAGATGGTAGAATAGCAATTGAAAAGGGAGGAGTATTAAGAGTCCCTCAGGGTGAGAGGGCGTGGAGAAGGGGTCTTGGTTGGGAATGAAGTGGCTGAAGTGTTGACTGACAGAAAGACTGAGGGTAATGGTTGACTGGGTGGGGAGGCTGGATAAAGGGAAGAAGGCTAGGCAGGCAGCATTTTGGTTTTCGAGTCCTAGTTGAGATGTCCCTGAACCCAGGGAGGGGGGCATCTCTCTCAGACCGAGAGAGTGTGCCTGACCCCAGCACCTTCACGATCCCCAATACCCATTTATTCCCAGTGAAGAGCCGGAGGCCGTCCTTGGGGGAGCTGCTCCTGCGGCACGCACACAGTCCAACCAGGGCCCGGCAGGCGGCACAGTTGGTTCTTCAGCCTGGGAGAGACGGTGCAGGACTTGGCCTAGGTGGGGGCTCCCCTGGGGCTTCAACTCCGGTTCTGCCCCCTCGGGGTGGGGCCCCTGAGCGCCAAGGTGAGGCTCTGCGAGTCAAGAATGCGGTCTACTGTGCAGTCATTTTCCCTGAGTTTCTCAAGGAGTTGGCTGCCATCTCCCAGGCCCATGCTGTCACCTCGCCTTTCCTGTTGGATGCTTCAGAGGAGGGATCTGGCCCTCCTGTCTCAGGCTTCGGGCCCCTCAATCCTTAACTTTCTTCCATGGACAATCAGGGCCTCAAGTGGCCTGGGCTGGGGCCGGGATGTAGGCTCCTTTTTATGTTTGGAGGCAGTGGCAAGAGGACTTTTTAATTTATTTCCGATGAATGTTTTATGGAGAACTTGTTGCAATATGTATAAAAGGGAAATCTCTATTCTGTGCTCATTCTTCTTTCCCACCCTTTTTTAAGGGGCTGTGGTCCCAGGAAGGTTGTACATAAATGGGGAGGTCAGGGGTACTTTGTCTCTCGTGAGGACATTGGTGCCAAGGTTTCAAGGTGCTTCTCATGCCCTTAAAGGGTGAGGGGGTCGTGGAGCCTAGGGAAAAAAGTAGGGACTCTCCATCAACCCCCAGAAGGAAGAAGCAGCATGGGCCAAGGATGGTTTTGGGGAGCAGCAGCTGATGTTTTATTGGGGACCAGTATCCCTATTCCAGATCTTGGGGGCCTCGCCCCCTGCATCTCTCGCTTCAGCTTCATTCGTCGCTGTCGAACTCTGAGGACAGACCCTGCAGCAGGGGCAGGGACATGGAGTGCCGGTCGGGGTCCCCGGGGCCCCCACCCTGGACTCCTGGTGGGGGGCTGCGGGGGCTGAAGAGCCAGTTCTCTGCCAGGGTTGGGGATAGTCAACAGCTTGACTCATGCCCTGATCTTTCTGCCTCCCTGGTCCCTCCCTGGCCCTCTGTGCTATGCCCACCCCCTCACCAGGACCATGCTTCCCCCTCATTACCCCTGGCTCCCTCACTCCATCCCCCTCACTGGGATCCAGTGTGGAGTAAGGGGTGCCCCACACATTCCTGGGCACACACTCCTATATTCTCCATGCCCTCTCCCCTCTACCCAATCTCATCCCTCTCAGCTTCATATCCCCTAGCAGTACCTGACAACATCTGGGGCCCTCTGCGGAAGGGGTTTCGGCCCCTGTAGGAGAATCTGGTGGGTCTGCCCTCTGGCCCTTCTTGAGGAGGTGGTGTAGGTGGGGCTGGGACAGGCGGGGGTACATCAGCAGCTTCAGTGGTATCGGCAGCGACTGACGTGGGGGCCAGAGGTGGCATGATGCCGAGGTTGGGTCTGACCCAGTTCGCACCATGGGGCAGTGGATCTCTGGTCAGAGGCTTCTGTGGTCCCAGCACTCCTTTGGGGTGCAGTGAAAACTTGAGGCAGGAGAAGGCAACAGGCAGTGGCCGTTGTAACCGGAGCAGCTGGGGCTCACGGGCTGTAGGCAACAGCCCCAGCTGCAGCCAGGAACAGGAGAAGACCTGGTAGATGACATAGATGCTGTGGGTGCTCCGGAGCCAGGGAAGGTTTTGCTGTAGGCTTACCTGCCCTGGCGGCAGCAGCAGGAAGGCCACCTTCTTGCGCAGGCCACCCATGTGCAGGCGGATCCGGCAGGGCTGCCCATCCAACAGTCGCATTTCTTCATAGGCTATCTCTGCTCGGCCGTTTGGTGAGTATTCCTGAGTGCAGTGGGCAAAGGCACCCTCAGACCCTGCCTGCTCCAGGAGGTTTGGTAGTCGCCCCACTGGTTGTAGTGCCCGCCGACCCTGCCGACCTGGTAGAGCCAGGCGGGTGTGGGCTGGGCGGGACTGCTTCACTAGCACACCCAGTAGGTCATAGCACGCTGCATCCGACAGGAAAGGTACCGCCACTACATTGGGCCCAAAGCGCTCTTCGATAACCTGCAGATGGCCAGTTTACAGGTCAGGGACTGAGTTAGGGTCAGGAGTTACCTGGTAGCCTATTCTAGATTGACCCTCCCATTGTTCACTGTGCAATTACATCTCCACAACGTGCTCAGGCTGTTATGCTTCCTGCTTGTTTTATAGTTCTGTCCTGTAGCAAAACCTTGAATGTCTACTATGTGTCAGACCCTGCTGGATACTGGGAGTACATAAAAGCATGAAGCTTTGACCATGCCTTGTTATAGCTCAGTCTAATGGAGGAGACGAAGATGTAGACAGTAGTAGTCAGCTAAGTAATAATAGTAAGGTTAAATCACCAGAAGTGATTTAGTAGCCTTTGTCTTTGATAGAAGAGGATCAGAAGATGTCTAATTTCTAGGTGGTAATACTTGAGTTTTGAAGGAATTAGTTAGGTAGGAGGATGGTCAGTTCAGGGAGAGGATACAGCCAGTTAAAAAACCTGAACTTATAAACTAAGAAGGGCACATTCCGGAACACATAATTTCATAGTACTTAAACATAGGGTCTGAAGAGCGACAGGCACACAGGAACTAGACGATGAAAGATCTAAAGTGTGCTGACAGGAATTTAATCCTGAGGGCAATGGAAAGCCATTTGAAGGGCTCTGGGTGAGAGGGACGGGATCAGAAAGGTGCTTTAGAAAGTTAATTTTGAATAGCAAGACAAAATGAGAAAAAGATTGGGTAAGAGTATTGTATAACTGCAAGCAAAACATGGTGAGGCCTTCAACTAAAATAATGGGGGAAGATCGTTAGGTTATAGAATTAGTAGAACTTGGTCAGTTAAGGAGTATGGGAAAAGGAATCATGAAGGACTAGTCTTAGATGATTGGTTAGATGGGAGATGTCGTTCACTACAATGGGTACACAGAGATAGGTTTGGAATGACCTTTTTTCAACATCTTCTGCCCTGGCTACAGAGAGTAGTTCTTTTAGGGATTTGAGGCCTCATCTTTGTAATGCTGTCCTAATATGCTTTTAGGGATTCTAGTTCCTCTTGGTTTTGTCCTTCTTGTCTTGGCTTTTTTGGTTTGCTAATCCAGTTCTGCAAAGTTTAACTTCATGACCAACTGGGAAACCTTGTAAGATCCTCTCTAGTAATTGTACGTAGGTATGATCTCGACTCATCAAAGATATTGCTGGCCGAGACTTCTGGCTCTGTGTTCTGCTAGGGAGTACATAAAATTCCCTCTTTGGGTCCCTTTCCTGTTTGAGACCTATTCTGAAAATACGCTGTTCTACTCCCCTTCCTCAGCCCTGAATTCCCACAGGTCTGTCTCCCTACTGCTGGCATTGCCCACTTTGCTGGTCTTCTGGTAGAATTCATCAATGATCCCTTAAGGCCAATCTGTTTTTTTGCTACATAGAGCTGTTTTAGAAGTGCTGCCCCATAGCATAAGAGGAGGATAGCTAACTGATGGAGTTGTGTCTGCACTTTGTCACCTAGCCAAGGAAATAAATGGTGCTCTTTCTTAATGTGCATGGAAGAATTTCCCATCATTCCTGTGCTTTATTCAGACATGGAATACTTTCTTTCTAGTGGGGGCATCAGGCTGAAGAACAGGGCTCTGAGAAGGTCCATTTGGGTTTCCCAGGGGTGACAACAGAGCACTGGTGGATTGACATTTTTGTATAGAATGCTCTGTCCCATGACAAAAAAAGGGTAGTCACCAAGTATAACTTCAGAATCCTACCCTAGCTGCTCCTTTGGTCCCTAGGATCCTATACAAATAAGACAAATAGGAGTGTCCCCAGGAGGTATCTCTCTAATAGGATTTTGAGAAATACCTGGTTCTTATGGTCTAAGTGTCTGTTAAAAGGTGAATCCCTAGTTTAGCTGGAGGCTTTTTCCCAGAATATAGACATGAATTTGCCTTGGGGGTGGGGGAGGGTTATTAGGCCCTCTTTCTTACCCTTGAGGCTCCCAGTAGTTATCCTAAAATAGGGAAAATAAGATTTCTATGCTATGGTGACTATTCTTGGTAGAGTCATCATTTGAGACCATTACCTATCGTTCCCACTGCAGTTTTATTTCTGGGTGAAAGTTCTATGGAACATAGAGGCCTGCAAATATAGATCTCTCAGGGGCAGCCCGGGAAAATGAAGGTGGAAGACTATCTTCCTGGATGTATCTTGGCTGGTTTGAATTCTGAATGAGGAGCTCTTGAGCCACATTCTTGTTAGCTATATGTTCTACAAAGTGCTCAGTAAACTATCAGCAGTTCTGGAGAGAGGAAACCAGGTCACTCAGAGGTGTCCTGCTCCTTGAATTTGCCACATACCACAGTGATTTATTCTGAATCTCTACCTTGCCTTTTCTGACAATTTTCCATTTAAATAGGGAATTTTTCTGATGCTGAGAGATAGTGTAGCTTTCTACTAGTTGATGATCATGTTTACTTTCAGCCTAATGAAATGCTTGATCTTGTCCGGACCAACCTTTTACACTGCTGAATCCAGGTACTTTGATACTTGGGAGGGCCTTGACTCTCCTGTTTCTGCTTCCCTGGGAAGCTGACCTTCGTGGTGAGCTGCTGCTCCATTTCAAATGGGAGCCACATGAGCCACATGCTGTTACGGCTGCTTTGAGTCTGGTCGGCACTACTTTAAGATGGTGGTTTTAAACTTGGTGGGCTGCCTTCCATGAGTGCTTGAAATTCACTGTCCTTGAGGTTACATAACTGGAACCTGATCCCCAAATTCTCCAAGTTCAGAAATTGTAGCCATCTAGATTTGGTGGGATTTGTTGGGTACCTGCAACTCAGATACAGCTGACATATGCCTGCTCCTAAAAATCTACATATTTTGCTCAAAACCCAAATTTCCCATTCTGTGGAAGTTAAAGGTGGAGGAGGTATCTGTGAAGAGGTCGAAGGTCCTTTAGAAAGTTTAAAGGGCCCTTCGTGATCAGCCCCTGTACCCCTTTGACCTTCTTTTCACTACCCATTTGAACTCTGTTCTAGAGGACTATTTGCTGTTCACAAATATGCATTTTTCTTTTTCCTCTCCTGGCTTTTGCATATGCTCTACCTTTAATTAGGACACCATTCACTTACCCACCCACCCACCTGCTCATTAACTGATGTAGGTGTTTAGTAAGCACCATTTATGAGTCAGGAATTCCTTTACCCTCTACGTGAGAATAATTTCTATTTGCTTAGCTAGAATATCACTCTCCAGGAAACCTTCCTGCCCTCCTAAGCCCTACCCTGACTTAGCACTTGTTTCAGTTCTCCTCGATTCCAATTGCCTTTCTAGGAACCTCTTACCGTTTTTCCAATTGTGATGAAATTGGACACTGTATGCAAAGCACTTAGTGCAGTGTCTGGCATGTGAGCAAGCCCTGAGTAAATATTAGTTGTTACTATCTTCAGGCTTCCCACCCCTTCCTACTCATAAGTTGCTCAGACCCATCTAGGTCACACTTTGTTACTTTCTTTTTGGCCCTCTTACTTTATCCTTGATGAGGGTCCAGGTGGCATCAGCTTCATCCAGTGTTAGCAGGTGGGGGGTACCAACCAACATGGTAGGGTGTGGGAGGGGTTAGGCAGGGCAGTGGCTGCTGCAGGAACCCCAAGTTGCCCAGGGAGGTGAGGCCCCCAGGCAAGCCTGCTACAGCATGAGGTCATAGAGGTCCTGTAGATAATGGGGCCTTGGGTGGGGAGAGGGCAGTTACTTTACTAGCTTCACTATGCCCACAGCCCGAGTCCATATCCATAATCTTTTTAAGAACAGAAGTCCTTATCCATTCTCCTCCTTAGGGGAGAAGAATGCAGGTCTCTTTGGGTGCATTTGTATATGTCTGTGTGTGCTTGCAGGAGTGCATGTGTGCATGTGTATGTGTTTTTTTCTTGGTCTGAGTTCTTTAAGGAAGCAGAATCAGGCTTCCCCCTTCAGCAGCCTCCTGAAGCAATTTACTGTGTTATTTTATCAGCTGCAGATGACTTCTTTGTGAGGTTAGATAGGGGTCTTGAAGGACATGGGAGAAGTTTAAATCAGGACTTAGACTGAGAACCAAGCAGTAGTTCTCAGCCTTGGTCATATTTTGGAATTACCTGGGAGCTTTAAAAACTATAGATACCTGGATCCTACCCCCCGGGGATTCTGATTTAATTGGTTTGGAGTGTGCCTAGGCATCAGGATTTCTAAAAGCTCCTCAGGCAATTCTGATGTGCAGCCTAGCTTGAAACCCATTATTAATGAGTGGGTTACAATTGCAATGAAAACCAGGTGTGTGTGTAGGAGGGTGCCATATGAGTGGTGACAATGTGGAGGATAAGAATCTAATTGGGATAATGTTGCCTTAGTAACTGGAGAGGACTTTCAGGAAGCCAGAATTACCCAGGTAAATTTGAGGAAATTTTTTTTCATGTGCCACTCCCTGTCCTAGGCTGATCTGTGTCTACCTGGCACTCTCCTACTACAGCCCTAATCTGTGTGTGATTTACCCTTGTGTCTCTGTCCAGAGATTTCAGCCTGGTGTTTGCTGGAAAAAAGTAGTTTTTCCTTGAAGAACCACCACTCTGGAGAGCCTTTCTAGTAGCTACTCTCCCACTCTGCCTCTTACCTGTCCAAAGAGTCTTCTCTTGAGTCCCTATGGAGAGTCTCCTGCGTGCTCAGGAAGACCACTTCTGTATGGGGAGCATCCTTTCCTATCCTGGCCCAGCATGTAGGGCTGTCCCATGAAGTTGGCCATCATCTGAGCTAGCTGAAGTGGTATGAGAATAAGGCACGGGGAATGGTCCTACATGATGTAAGTGGCCTCAGGGGAGGGTAGGCCTCTGTAGACAGAACTATAACTGTGTGGGTGCTAGGTGTTTACGCAAAGATTTGACAGTGGGCATGGGAGGAGCTCCTGTGCTCCAGGAGAGGAATTGATATTAAATATTTGTTGAGGTTGTGTATGTTAGGGGCTGTGCCAAACGCTTTGAATCCATTATCCTGGTTATTCCTTTTAGTAACCTCTTGAAGTATTTCCTCATTTTACAAGTGAATTAACAGTAGATTAGTGCAAGGAGTACAGTGAGTTAATGGAGGATCTGGGATTCAAATCCATGTCGGCCTGATTCCAGCTTTTAAGTTAAAATTTGAATGGTAGTTCTTTTTGGTGAAGGAAGAAATTGCTGTATCCCTTCTGTTCTCCTGAGTGTATGGTGGGAGGGCGCCTGCTCAGTGGATATGCAAAGTCGTGTAGTGAAAAGGAAGTGGGCAGGATGAGAGAAATGCTGCAATAGGCCAAACCAGAAACCCCAAGCATTCTTGTCAGGGCAGGCAAAACCAAATTTCTTCCTCTAGTGCCCTCCTAGCCCTACACCAGGAGAGGTCATCTGGTGTAGTATAGTTGGCATTTCTGTTCCCTCCAGAAAGGAATCCTGAGAGGTAAATAGCAGTGGGGGAGAGAGACATACACCAGGACAAGGGACACAGATGTGGGGCAAAACAGACAGTGCAAGGAGGCAGAGATGCAGAGGTACAGAGACGAGAGTTACTGATAAACACAGGCAGAGAATGATGTATATCCATATCCTAAGGGGATTCCAGAATGAGAAGGGGGTGAATAGGGGAGGGACAGGGATGATGGGCTATCGGTGAAATGTGAGGAGGATCTCTTTCAGATTTTCATAGAGGGGCTAAGGGGGAAATTGGGTATAGATGAACTCCTCAGTCAGAAGCCCATATCTTCATCTCTTCTGCTGCTGATGATTCTTTAAGCTCCCTGCATTCCACACTGCCCTAAATGAGACTGTCTTTCCCTTTGGCTCATAGAGTCAGATTGAAAGTTGCTGAAGGGAAACAAATGACAAATGAGTTCTGGATGGAGTTGAGCCTAAAGGCTGGGCTGTTTGGGCCACAGTCTGCTCATGGGGTTGCCTCCAGTGTGGCACATTCTGGGGTTTCCCTGGACACAAATGATCTGCAACATATCTGAGTGGTGACTGGACTGGAGAGCATGAGAGGAACAAACAGGCAGGGGCTGGTTATTTAGGGAACATGGGGTTCTCTGCAAAAACCTCCAGAGTAGTATAGAATAGTGTTGATAGCAGAGCTTTTGGAGGGATACAGAGCCCTGACCAGTCTCTTCACTTCTCTCAGGCGACAGGGATAACTGTACAAGTCCCTCATCCCTTATTTGAAACCTTTAGGGATAGATGTGTTTTGGACTTCAGATTTTTCCAGATTTTAGAAAGGGAATATAGTGCCTTTATCATATATAAAGGAATACCCCAGTGAGGTTTAGGGCAGTGCCCTATAATCAAACACATCAATATTTCTGAAGCTAAATGTATGAATATTCACACCAAGTAAGATAAATAAATACTATAAATACCATCCTGACGTTTCAGGTCAGGTTTTGGACCAAAGTTATAAAAAAAACTATTGTTTCTTCAGAGATTTTTTTTTAGTTTGGAATTGTGGATAAGGGATTATTCTCAGGTTGTTGTGAGGAGTAAGGGAGTGCTCGTAGTCTTCTAAGCATATCACATGGTAGGTGTGTATCTCAATCCAAAACAAAATATTAATGTCCAAGGGGGTGGATTTTTGGCTTGAAGAAAGAAGGTTCTTGCAATGAACAATGCACAACTTTGGAATCAGCTGCCTTGAGGAGCTGTGCACAACCAGGGAATGAAGGTGCCTTAGACAAGAGGTTTCCTGTGGTGGGAAGGTGACAGAATTCATTGCTTATCAACATTGACTGCCTAGGATTTCCCTTTTCATGTACCAGAGGGGAAAGGCAAAAAATGTGTGTGTGTGTATGTGTGACACAGGACGTCACATATACATTTCTTTATAATAATGTTGTAATAAATATCTTACTGCATACATCTTTGTTTACATCTCTAATTATTTTGTCAGGATAGATTTATTGAAGAGGAATCCCTGAGAGAAGGATATGGACGTCTTAAAGACTCATGACCAATTAGGATTAGGATTTTGTCACAATTATCCACAAAATCATTGCCTGAGGAATTTTTTAACTCAGAACCTCATGAAAAAGATTAGTCTTGAGAATGACTAAGCCCACACTCGAGGACAACTGTAGATCTCAAAGTGACAACACCTCTGAAAATCATGTAAAGTTTCTGCACTGTCTCTTCAGCTCCCCGTTAATGAGGACCTGGTAAGACCCCATGTGGCCCTGGAGAGGATATCACCTGCTTTTTCAGATCTGCAGCCTCCTCTTCTGTGTGGTATCCCATGGTGTTTGGTCCAGCTATCTGTGCTGAGTGGTCAGCACTGCACTTGCCTTTAGGTCTTCATGGCTGACTGCAGTACCTGTGGTTATGATAGTTTTCCCAGAGAGCTTGGGTCTGCCTGTGCAGCCTGCAGCTTTCTCCGACCTTATAATGGTGAATCCCTGGGTTTTGCCTGAGATTATATTCATGCTCGGCTCCATGCTGGTGTGAAAGATCTTTTGCGCAATGTCTCTTCCAGCGTAGAGTCTTAGCTGAAAGTCAATCCCCTGTTGGGCAACACCATGACACTTATTGTGTAATATCTCTATTTTCTGTTAGCCACAATGGAGCAAAATATTCCTATTTAATCATATTGCACCAACATCATGTGCTTCTAGTGATGTTGACCAGGACAAATGTGGGTGCTGATGTGGATTTTATTTGGGAATTCAGCGTTCTTGGCTGAGGATGCAGAGAAGAGCAAACTGGTAAGAGACCACAGTGACTGGACCTCAGGCAAGCAGGTGAAGTGGTTATGATTTCCTGGGATATCAAAATTTCTTTCAGTTGGACCTCTGACCCCTATGGCTGTAGGCCCAGGAAGAGAAGTTCTAGCAATTAATTCTTGAGATATTGACAGGAGAGTGGGGGTAGGGGAAATAGTAATTACACATGAGACCAAGAGGATTCTCTGGACTGGGAATGGCAAAGGTCAGTGTGCTGGCCAAATTTGGGACCCCAGTCTGGGCACATTATCCAGAATAAGCCTCTGACTCTTTCCTTAAGGACAGGCTGAAAATAGAATCTGGCTGTAGAAACGGAGAGGGCTGTGATCCCAGACAAGTACACAAACACTTGCCTCCTGAGGCAGCGTCACTCTTCCCAGACCCCCAGGTCTAGCATCTGTAGAGGAGCTTTTGTGTGGCACCATGGGGAGACTTAGGTTAAAATGATGGAGGAGGGGAGGAGAGTTTTCTTTAAGTTAAATCTTGTGTGCTATGAACCATGGCAATTCCTGATCTTATTTTCCTGCATGGTAACGTGTAGCCCCCTGCCTTCTGCCTCCCGAGCAAGATACGTGGCTAGGCCAAAGCCTGCAGATGCTGGTGATAATGTAGAGACTTCACAGCAAATATTTGTTGAGTGGTTATCACAGTCATATGTTTACAGTAGGTAAAGATGATATAATCCACACCTCCAGGCCCTAGACTCTTCTGTATGTCCCCTCACCTCCACCAGCAGGCTCCATTGTTTTCTGCCCATTAGACCTGGCTTTTTCTGACTTGAAGGTTTCCAGGAGCCGGTCCCTGATTTGCTTGGTGCGGACCCCATAGATGAGTGGGTTGAGGGCAGGGGGCAGCAGCAAGTAGATGTTAGAGAGAAGAATGTGCACAGGCTTTGGGACGGTGTGACGACCAAAGCGGTGTGTGAGGTAGGAGAAGAGACCAGGTACATAGAAGGCCAAGGTGACACAGATGTGAGAACTACATGTGCCAAAGGCCTTGGCCCGGGCCTCCCGGGTAGGCAGCCGCAGTACGGCGTGGGCAATGAGCCCGTAAGAGGCAGTGATGCCCAGGAGATCTATACCTGACCCGGCCAGTGAAAGTGCCAGCCCATACAAATGGTTGGCCCGCGAGGTGCCCACCACCAGCTCTACCACTGCCATGTGTGCACAGTAGGCATGACCGATGGTCTTGGCTTGGAAGTGCTCCAATCGCGCCACCAGCAGAGGGAAAGGCACAACGAGAGCCACGGCTTTCAGTGCCAGTGCCAGCGCTGCAGAGCCTACACGGGCTTTGGTGACCAGGAGAGGGTAATGCAGGGGACGCCCCACCGCCACCGCACGGTCCCAGATTCCACAGCGGTCAGTGCATGCACGAAGAACATCTGGGCCAGGCAGGCAGCGTGTGGCACAGGCCGGGGCCCGAGCCACAGCACAGCAAGCAACCCCGGGGCTACGGATGTAGCTAAGCCCAGGTCTGTGGCTGCCAGTGTGGCCAGGAGTAGAAACATGGGCTGCTGCAGTGTGGAATCTATCTGCACCAATGCCAGTAGTGTTCCCTTGCCCAGCAGGGCCGGCAGATCCATGGGCCCGAAGACCAGTGTCAGCCAGGCCTGGGTACCCCTAGCCCTGGAATGCCAGTCAGTATGAAGAAGGTTGGGCGTGGGAAGGTGCAGTTGGGATGTGGACCTTCTGCCGTCCTGTGGGGGGCGAAGCTCTAAGGCTCATGGGGGCATGACTTCTGATAGGGGAGGGAGGGGGAGAGATTTTGGAGGGTGTCACAGTGGCACAGGCCCATCCATGGGGTATGTGTAGGGGTAGTGCAGGGTTGGGGGATCACAGGGTTATAACTTTTGGTTGGGGTTTTGGATGGATAATCAAGGCCACTACCCCAGCTTGGATGGGAGAATCCTTTGTGCCTGGAAGCCCACGAGTGTTGTAGGGGGAGAAATGGGGAGACACCGGCATTGAGAGAAAGGAGGGCCTCCCTGTTGCAGTGGCTGCTATAGCTGGAGGTCACCTGAGAGTTGGGGCTGAGATGAATGTTTTTCTTCCTCAGGATCCAAAGTAGAGTCCGCCTCAGTCTCTGTAAGGTGGGGAGAAAGCCAGAGCTGGTTGGGGATCAGGCCCCAGGCTGCACTGCCCTTGACTTATATCCTTAGGTAGAGCTCCTGGCCTCAGCTTCCTCAGCTCCACACTGGGGGGTGGACACAATGATTGTAGCGTTGTCCAGCTTGAACATTCTGGGCATCAGCCCTCGGAGAAGAAGAGTAGAGAGGAAAGGAGAAACAGGAGGAGGAAGATTGGACCTGGAGTGAAGCTGGAAGCCTGCTGTGACAGGAGGAAACCTGCTGCATTTTTGGGCTGCTTACATTATTCTTAACTTGATGCTGAAGGAGTGAACTTGAACACTGGCTGGAGAGTTGAAGTTGGGAACAGAGAAAGAGATGGCAGCAAAAAAGGGAGCTTCGATGTCTCCCTTCCTTCTTCACGATCCAGAAAGGGGTCGCACTAAAGTCTTATTCCTGGGGTGCCAGAGGGAGTGGAGGTGCCAGTGGGGGAGGAAATGGCACTCAACCCAGAGTAACAGCCATCTGTGGAAGAAGCGTCTCTGATGTTGGAGGAGGCAGGGTGAGTAGAACCGATTCCACCCAGAATCTAGCTCACGGCAGAAGATTAATAAACATTGAATGGATAGTTGAACAAGGAGGAAAGCACCAGCAGAAGACTTGACTGGAGAAAGATCCTGAGCACTGTGTGTTGGCAGCTTCTCTTCACCTTGGCCGATGCCTCTGGGGCCCTTTATGAGGCTGTTCCGCCTGCTTCCCTCAGGGCCCTTACCCCTCCCACCTGTGCCGCATTAACTCTTCCCTGTGCTGCCTCCTTGCTCAGTGTGATGGCACGGTAACTCAGGAAGTAGAGATGGGGACGAGGAAAGAGACTGATTAATGGGAGTGGAGAGATCTGGGAAAGAGGAACACTTCCTCGGGGAGGTCCTTGCCGACGCCCTGAAGTCTAGAGAGAAGACCTTGCTGTATTCTTGGATAGCATCGGTCCCCCTCTATTGTAATTACTTCCCTGCTGTCTCTCTCTAGCAGTGCTTCCTATTAGCCAGCATCTCCACAGCTCAGTGCCTGGTATGTCGTTGTCTATGAATAAATACTCACTGCTTTTAATTGTGTGACAGTCCTGATGGCCAGGCAGCATTCGCTGACTAACAGCGGCTCCTACAGTTTCAGGAGCCTTCGGGACCCATGGAGATGAGAAAGGAAGCTATTCACCATCAACCACTGGGTACGATTCTGCTCCAACGACACATATCCTAAAAATCACCACACTATGCAAGATAATGTAATAAAAAATGGGGCTTGCGGGAAAGGTGGCATTAGGGTACAACATTCAAAAACTTCGTCAGTGACACATTTAAAAAAAGGATAGGACCCTAATAAAAATGGTGGCACCGCTTTACACATATTAACTGGTTAGAAAGTGCATAAATACACCAATAAACAGGACACTCTACCTTGAAAAAGACCTGGAGTTTTCCTTGTAAAAGTGTTAGCAGGTGAATAATGGAGAAGCGGTGGAAGGAGAGACTACGGTAGTCCCCCTTATCTGTGGTTTCGCTTCTGCAGTTTCAGTTGCCCGCTGCCCTCAACCACTGTCGGGGAAGCAGACGATCCTCCTTCTGACGAATCGTCAGAAGGTCAGTCCGTAGACTAACGCTACGTCACAATGCTGCATCATTCCCCTCACTTCACGTCCTCACTAGGCATTTTATCCTCTCGCATCATCACAGGAAGAAGGGTGAGTACAATGCAGTAGGATATTTTGAGAGAGGGAGACCACGTTCACATAACTTTTATTACAGCATACTGTTACCATTATTCTTATTACCAGTCACCGTGAGTCTCTTGCTATGCCTGATTTATGAATTACACTTTATCACAGGCACGTATATATAGGAAGACCCCGGTACAGGCATAGCTCATTTGATTACGCTTCACAGATAATGTGTTTTTTACAAATTGGAGATTCATGGCAACCCTGCCTCTAGCAAGCCTATCGGTGCCACTTTCCCAACAGCACTTGTTCACTTCGTGTCTGTGTCACATTTTGGTAAATCTCAAAGTATTTCAAACTTTTTCATTATTATTATATTTGTTATGTTGCTCTGTGATCAGTGATCACAACTCACTGAAAGCTCAGATGATGGTTAGCATTTTTTAGCAATAAGGTTTTCAAAGATTTATTTATGTATTTTAGAGACAGATTGAGCTGGGGAGGGATGGAGGGAGAGGGAGAGAATCTCAAGCAGATTCCCGGCTGGGCGCAGAGCCTGACATGGGGGCTTGATCTCATGACCCTGAGATCATAACCTGAGTCAAAATCAAGAGTCAGATGCTTAACCGACTGAACCACCCAGGCGCCCCTAGCAACAGTTTTTAAATTAAGGTACTCACATGTTTTTTTTTTTTTTTTAAAGACCAAATGCTATTGCACACTTAATAGGCTACAGTAGTGTGTAAACATAACCTTTATATGCACTGGGAAACAAAAATTCATTTGACTTGCTTTATTGCTATATTTGCATTATTGCAGTGGTCCGGAACTGAATCAGCAGTATCTCTGAGGTATGCTTGTATATATAGGGTTTGGTACCATCCGAGGTTTCAGTCATCCACTGGGGTCTTGGAATGTATAACCGGCAGATAGCTGGGGACTACTGTAATCTGAAGTTGGGTGAAATGTTGTAACACCAGATATGGATGATGTGGTTCATAACCTAAGTGGTGATAGATGTTTCAGGTGTGTGCATGTTGGATTTTCCTTTGCTCCTGTGTTCAGCAGTTTTGAATGCAGTTGTGTGCATTCACCTAGCTCCTGGCAGAGGGAATCACACATAAGAGAACATGAAATTCACATAATACTCAGTTCCCCAATGTGTCAATTGGTTGGAACAAATTTGCTTTTCAAAACCAACTTTATAGCGATCTGATTGAATCTCTGTTGTACCTGGCCCTGTACCATATGGTGAGGATACAATGGCAATAACAAGACCCTGCTGCCCTCAAGGAGCTCACTGTCTAGTGGACACAGTGATGCAAACAGTTATTGGAAGGCTATAATTGCATTAATTCAGGTTAGTACAGATATGGTGGGAGCACAGAGAAAGGAGCCTTTCTCTCTTCCTGGGGAGTCAGGGAATTCTCTGAATTATAGTAATGGCTACATCCTATGGAGTTTCCTATGCGCAGGCACTGCTCTAAGTCCTATTCCTACCACATGCATTTGCTGTAAGTACAATGATTTACCCCATTTTACAGATAAAGAACTAAGGCACAAACTTGTCCAAGGTCACACAGTTCGTAAATAGCAGTTAAATACTAACTGGATCTGGCCCTAGCATTCTTGCTCTTAGCCACTGCTTTAAACAGGTCTGCTGATATTTAGTACATGAATAGGGGTTTTCTAGGATATTTGGGCCAAAAGGATCTGTACCTGGGAGGAAAAGTTCAGGTTGTCCTAGGAGTACTGAAGAAGGAGAGGAGCACTTGGGAGCTGGGGGGCAGTGGGAATGATTGGGAAAAAATGCCCTTGAGTGCCATTACATTCAAACTAATGGGATTTTTGGCTGACATATGCCTGTCCTGGGCACCAACTGTAAAAAAGATTGTTCATAAGATAAATCACAGATCCTTTAAGCTCAACACAATTGAAGTCATTAAGTTCCTGCAAATCTTCTGTATTCTGTGTTGCTCACTGCCTATTAATCCAGGATGTATTGGGAGATATCATTGACTTATCTCTAGAAAAGTTCCTTTGTTGGTCTCCTAGGCCCCAGTCCAACATTATAGAAGCTTTCTGAACACATTTGGGGTCACCTGGCTGGTCTTTCCCTGAGACATTGGGAGGAGTGGATCTGACATTACACCTGTGACCTTGTGGAACTGTATGTGAGAGCCTGCCCCCCAGGGGTGGGATGCCAGCCCTGTAGGGAGGCGAAGGTAGAGTGGGAGGAGGAGGGGGGCTCATTGGACCTCTCAGTTGCTTCTTGAATGGTATGGGAAATAGGGTAAGAGGGCTCTGTTTGGGAATTGACCCTGAATTTCTCACTTCTTTTTTTTTTTTTTTTAAAGATTTTATTTATTTATTTGAGACAGAGAGAATGAGAGAGAGAGAGCACATGAGAGGGGGGAGGGTCAGAGGCAGAAGCTCGGCAGGGAGCCCGATGCGGGACTCGATCCAGGGACTCCAGGATCATGACCTGAGCCGAAGGCAGTCGCTTAACCACCTGAGCCACCCAGGCGCCCTGAATTTCTCACTTCTTTGACTAATGCAGCTACCACCACCATTTGCTATCGAATAGGGTTTCCAGAGATCAGCTTGTGTCCAGGTAGGCTTGTTCTGATTTTCTGCTTACAGTGATCAGTGAGCAACAACATGTAGCTGTAAATTACCCATTTATACAATAGATTACAGATCAGAAAATCTTGGGTCCTAGTGGTGCCACTCAACACTGGATCCTCTTCTAGAAACCTCTTAAGGCAAACTCTCAGTTGGTCAAGTCTCAATTCCCAGTTGAGTATGAGACCCCTCTCTGACGACTAGTAGCACAATAGCCCAGGCTTTACTTTCCCTCAGTTTCTGGAGGGATAGAGAGATTCTATAAGCCCAAGGTAAGATCAGGTGGCACTCCATATCCTGTGGAGATGTGGATGACATGAAACCACCACACCACTCTGTTTTCTAGGTCTTCTAGCTTCACTTCCCTCCTCCATCCAGTCCTTCCATGAGAATATCTTTAATAATCCATAAAGCTCTGGGGGTACTTGGGGACCCCAATACTAGGATAGTGGATATTCTGGCACTAAGGTTGTAAACTTATGAGGGGAACTGTTCTCCCTATTATAATAGGATCTGATAGAAATCAGGTTCTGGTAGGGGTATGGAATAGCTCAGATCTACTTTTTATCAGTTCTCCTGTAATATTATCTGCTGTCCTTATCCATTTTCCCTTCCTCTGCAGTGGGGTCAGTCCTTTGGGTTGACTTTATCTTTGACCATAGATAGTGGTGACTCTAGTGTTCCCTTGCATGCTGAGGTCACAGTCCTTGTCTCCCAGGTGACACTGTAAGACAGAAAAATTGGGTTATGATGCTGAACACCCCCCCACCGCATGCCTTAACTTGTCCAATCATTCTTTTCCTTCAATGTGAGCCATGGAAGAGGCATTTTCTGACTAAGTCTCTCTGACCAATAGTGGCTAAGGAGACCATTGCTGGGTAGTCTTCCAAAGACTTTCCTTGCAGAAGATGAATATTTCCCTCCAAAGGTTCTCTAGCATTTAGGAGGGGACTTTGGAACTGACTGCGTTTGTTGGGGCCATCTTTGGAGAAATTAATTCCCTAAAGTTCTATTCTGAGGTAATAGGTAGCGCCTTTATCTTTTCCACCATTACCTCCATTCCTCTAAGCTCACATTGCATGGCTGAAACTCTTACAACCAAGAAAGTACTAACGTCATCCACGGAATCCAGCAAACATTATTAAGAACTCATTACATGCCAAACATAGTATTATGAATGGGGAAACAGCCTCTCTTATCATTACATTCACACAACCACCGAGGCCCACTTCCTTAAGAGCTCATGTATCTGTTTCCTTTCATCCCCACCGGCAGATGTCCCACTGTATACCCCACAACCTTATTTTAGAATATTGCAGCAGTCTCACAACTGATACCCTTGTTTCTAATTTACTTCATTGTGTTTTCTTTTTTCGTCATACCTTTATTTGAGAAGTGGGTAATATATATAAAAGTACAAAGAATAACAAATGCACATGTCAAGACATCCAGAACTGATCATTATTACCGTTTTGTCCCACTTGCTTTCAGTTCCTTTTTAATCAAGGCAATAAAAGTTAAAGATAAAATTAAAGTCTCTTTTATCTCCTATAATGTTTCATTCTCACCTTAGGGACAGTAATTATCATGAATTTGGTGTATCTTTCTAATTCAGTTTTTACTGCTTTTGCTGGTTGGTGCTTTTATTTTTTATTTTATTTTTTTAAAGTTTTTATTTATTTATTTGAGAGAGAGAATGAGATAGAGAGAGCATGGGAGGGGGGAGGGTCAGAGGGAGAAGCAGACTCCCTGCTGAGCAGGGAGCCCGATGCGGGACTCGATCCTGGGACTCCAGGATCATGACCTGAGCCGAAGGCAGTTGCTTAACTAACTGAGCCACCCAGGCGCCCATGGTTGGTGCTTTTAAACATTTGCATAAATTATTTCGTACTGTATACAGGAAATTACGTTTTGAGTTCTGTTTAAGCAGATATACAGATCTTTATCATTCCTTTACATTTCTACATAGTTTTATAGCATATGGTTATGCCAAATATTATTTATTTATTTATTGGTGGACTTACTGTTTCTGGCTATTTTGCTATATATACTGCTATTTAATATTTTTGTACATGCCTCCTTTTTCACGTGTATAAAGATTTCTCTATACATCTAGAAGTGGAATTTCTGGGTCATGAGATATGCATATTTTCATCTTTAGCAGATTAGTTCTTCAAAATGGTTGTTCCACCTTGTATTCCCACTAGCAATTTATGAAAGATCCTGTTTTTTTAACATCCTTGACAACACTTTATATTATCAGACTCTTACCTTTTTGTGAATCTGGTTAATTAGAAATATTAGCTCATTATTTTAATTTATATTTTTAATATATTTATCAGTCATTTATATTTCTTCTTCTATAAATTGATCATTTCTTTTGCCCATTTTTCTGTTCAGTTGTCTTCCCCCCATATATTATTTTGTACACTTTCTCTGTGTATTCTAGATACTAATCCTTTGTTTTACATTGGAAATATAACCTTCTAGTCTGTTAATTACCTTTTAATTTTGTTTATGGTGTCACTTGTCTTACAGAAAATTTGAGTTTTAGTAAAAAGCACATATAGGCCATGTACTTTTGTGTATTATTTAATAAGTTCTTTCCTATTCTGAGATTGTAAAGATATTATACATTTTATGGTGTTTAGATATTTTTTATGTTTCTTTTAATCTATCTGAAATTTATTTTTGTGTGTATGACATGAGACCAAGATCTAGTTTTATTTGTTTTTCTTAAAAGGAAATGTAGTTCTTCCAGTACTTTTCTGCAATGATATACAATTATTACACACTAAGTTCCTGTATATAATAGATTTAATCTAGGCTATGTCTTTATTACATTAATGTTATTTGCTAATTCCTCACCAGTATTAATTACTGTAATTGTCTTTATATCTGGCAGGGAAGTCACTCTTTCTTATTCTTCTGTGTGCGTGTTTCTAGACACATCTTGGCTTTTTTTGTGCCTTTATTCTTTTACATGATTATTAAAATCACTTTGCTAAGTTCCATGAAAAATCCTATGGGATCTTAGTTGGGAATGAATTTAGTTTTTAGATTAACTTAATTAATATCCTTCCAATATGGAATCTTTCCATTCATAATATGTTATATCTTATCATTTATTCAAGTCTCCTTGTATTTTGTTCAATAAAAGTTAAAGGTTTCTCCATGATGATAATGCACATCTTTTGAAAATTTATTCTCAGTTTCTTATAGTTTTAAAAATCAATTTATTGGGGTAAATGCCCCCATATTAAGGGTATACTTTGATGAGTTTAGACAAATGTCTACACTCATATAAGCACCATCCAATCAAGAAATATAACATTTTTATCATCCCAAAATGTCCCCTTGCTACTCTTTGCAGTTAATTCCCTATACCCCTGGCCCTAGCCCCAGCCTCAGGCAGCTAATGGTGTACTTTCTGTTCTTATAATTTAGTTTTACTTTTTCTAGAATTTTTATAAATGGAATTGTGTAGTATGTACTATTTTTTATATGGTTTCTGTCACTTAACATGTTTTCGGGAGTCATCCATTTTGTTGCAGGTATCATTAGCTCATTCCTTTTTATAGGTGAATAGTGTTCCATTGTATGAATATTCCACAATTATTTATCCATTATTCCTTTGACAGACATTTCAGTTGTCTTTATTTTTTAACTATTATTAATAAAGCTATAGTGAACACTTGCATACAAATCTTTGTGTAGAAATATTTTCATTTCTCTTGGGTAATGAAACTTAGGAATGGTATTGGTATGTCATGTGGTATGTGTATGTTTAACTTTATAAGAAACTAACAAATGCTTTTCCAAAGCAGTTGTACTATTTTGCACTCCCAACAACATTGTACGAGGTTTCTAGTTATTCTACACCCTTGCCAACTTTTGGTATTGTCTCTCAAGTTGTGATTTATTGAACACTTACTGTGAGTCAGGCACTGGACTGAGCACTCTCCATGTGTCATCTCACTCAATATAATGTCCCTCTGAGGTAGGTACTATCATTATTTCCATTTTACAAATAAACTAACTGAGATGTGGATAGCTGACTTCTGATCACAAAACTTCAAATGAGTCCGGATTTGGAAGGGGGCGGAGCAAGATGGCGGAGGAGTAGGAGACCTGGATTTCGTCTGGTCCCAGGAATTCAGCTGGATAGGGATCAAACCATTCTGAACACCTATGAACTCAACAGGAGATCGAAGAAAAGAATAGCAGCAACTCTCTGAACAG
>NC_138379.1:44675962-44696124 GCF_054177405.1 Leptonychotes weddellii
TTCTTAATCTCAGGAAACAAACTGAGGGTTGCTGGAGTGGTGGGGGATGGGAGAGATGGGGTAGCTGGGTGATAGACATTGGGGAGGGTATGTGCTATGGTGAGCACTGTGAATTGTGCAAGACTGTTGAATCACAGACCTGTACCTCTGAAACAAATAATACAATATATTTAAAAAAAAAATAAAAGGGGAAGATAGCAGGAGGGGAAGAATGAAGGGGGGGAAATTGGAGGGGGAGACGAACCATGAGAGATGATGGACTCTGAAAAACAAACTGAGGGTTCTAGAGGGGAGGGGGGTGGGAGGATGGGTTAGCCTGGTGATGGGTTTTAAAGAGGGCACGTTCTGCATGGAGCACTGGCTGTTATACACAAACAATGAATCATGGAACACTACATCAAAAACTAATGTATGGTGATTAACATAACAGTAAAAAACTTAAAAAAAAAGAATATTCAGAGAAAAAAAAAATGAGTCCGGATTTGAATGTAGGTCAGTATGAGTCCAAAATGGATTCTTTTAATGGCTATATAGTATCAGGGTTATGTTGGCTTCATAAAACTAAATCTGGTTGGCTTCCATTTTCTTGTCATAGGTAATTCCATATCTCCTTAGCCTGCATTTCTCCTTCCTTCCCTAGACCAATGCACCAGTTCAAGTTGAAGGACCAGACACCTTGCTTTGCCTAAAATCTGTAGGTAAATAAGATAGCTTTTCTCCTAACCTCTAAGTTTACTTGAATATTCTTGCATTTACCCCAATCAATGCCTTCTTTCTCTTCATTACAGCTTCTGTGCATGATGCTGTTTCTGCCCCTCCTCTGTAGTTGCCATTGTGAACTTTATGTCACACAGTTCTTTCCCCCAAAGACCTGCAGCTGTGCCCTCCAGCTTCCCTAAAGACACACTCAATGTTCCCTAACTCCCTGGCCTGCATCCCTTCTTGTCTTCCTTCCCTTGCTCACTGAATGCATGTAACCCCCCCCCTAGAAGTTGCTACACTCTAAGTGTGTCACTGATCTGGGCTGAGGATTCATTGCAAATGTCAGTTTTGTCTCAGTTTTCACATCACTCAAATCTGTCTCCTCTGCAATGTGAACCATGCTGGTGCCCCTTTCTGTATTTGATAGTCATTTTGTGTTTGTGTTCCTGACCCATCTTTCTCCTTTTCTGTGTGGAGGGCGCAATGCCGTAGAATTGTCTGGTAGTGTAGGGAGTCTGGGTATGGACTGTCTCTTGAGTCTGGTGAATATGTTGTCAGAGTTCTCTTCCTCGTTCTTATTGCTTCTTGTGCTTAGTCTGTCATCACTGAACCTCTGGCTTTCTTCTCACCTTGGGGTCTCGCCACCACTTCCTTGCAGATAAGAGCTGCATTTGCCTCATTTTGCAAACTTTGTACCATTTGAATATCAGTGTGCTAAAAGCATCCTACAGTCATATTCATACATTCATATTCTTTGACTTTCATTGTATTGGGTTGTTTGCTTTTTTACAAAAATCTAAAAATATTTTTAAAATATTTTTTCTTAATTGTCTCTTTCCTAAATCTTCAAATTTCACAGGTGCTTACTGTAACCAGAATTATAAAGACATATAAAGAAAAAATTTAATAATCTCTCTCCATCTTGTCCTCTTTCCAACCCCTGCTCTACTCCTCAGTAATTTTTGTTAACATCCTGCATTCTTTTATACTTTTCTCCATGCTCATATGTACTTACACAAACACTTAGATTTTTAGTTTTTAATTTTTATAATTTTGGGATCAAATAGTATATTTTACGTAATTTTCTTTTGTTCATTTGACAGATATTTATTGGAGCATTTACTTTTATCAAGTACTACCCTTAGGTGCTATTACTCTTACTATTATTAATTACTATTAATATATAGTATAATAAATTATTACTATTAATAGTAATATATTGTATATTTTTCAGGTCAATAGATACAGTGCTAATTATTCTTTTTAAATAGCTGTATATGCGGGGCGCCTGGGTGGCTCAGTCAGTTAAGCGTCAGCCTTCAGCTCAGGTCATGATCCCAGGGTCCTGGGATCGAGCCCCACATTGGGTTCCCTGCTCAGCGGGGAGCCTGCTTCTCCCTCTCTCTCTGCTGCTTCCCCTGCTTGTGCTCTCCCTCTCTCTCTCTGTCAAATAAATGAATAAAATCTTTAAAAAAATAGCTGTATATGCACATATACAAACACACAACAGATTTTTGATTTTGAGATAATTATGTATGCATATGCAGGTGTAAGAAACTATACTGAGAAATCCTATGTAACATTTATTCAGTTTCCCTCAGTAGTAACAAATTGCAAAACTATAATGCAATATCAGAAAAGGAAGTTGACATTAATACAGTCAAGATGCATAACAATTTCATTACCACTAAGATCCCTTTTTTTTTGCCCTTTTACAATCACTACTCCCTTCCCTCCTTCCTACATCCCTTTCTTATAACTCCTAGCAACTGATTACCTCTTCTCCATTTTCTATGCTTTGTCATCTAAACAATGTTATATAAATGGCATCATAGAGTATAGTACCTTTTGGGATTGCTTTTTTCACCCAGCATAATTCCCTCGAGATTGTTGTACTAATCAGTAGTCCATTCCTATTTGTTGCTTGAATGATATTTCATGGTATGGATGTACCAAAGTTTGTTGAACCAATCATTGTTGAAGGACATCTGGGATGTTTCTAGTTTTTGGCTATTACTGATAAAGTTTCTATGAACAATCTTGTGTGAGTTTTTGTGTAAACATAAATTTTTATTTGTCTGGGATAAATGCCCAAGAGTTCAATTGCTGGGTCATATGGTAGTTGCATTTCTAGTTCTATAAGAAACTGCCAGACTGTTTTCCAGAGAGGATGTTCCATTTATATTCCTACCACCAATGTATGAGTGATTCAGTTTTTCTCGTTTTTGTCAGCATTTGGTGTTGTCACTATTTTGTATTTTTAGCTGTTCTAAGAGGTGGGTATTGAATATCTCATCATGGTCTTATTTTGTATTTCCTTCATGGCTACTGATGTTAGACATGTTTTTTGTGCTTATGTGCCATCTGTATATCCTTTTCAGTGAAATATCTCTTCCTGTCTTTTGCCAATTTTGAATTGGATTGTTATTTTTACTCTTGAGTTTTGAGAGTTCTTCATATATTCTAGATAGCAGTCTTTTGTTAAACATGTGGTTGCAAATATTTTTCTCCCAGTCTGTAGCTTGTCTTTTTATCTTTTTTCACATGGTCTTTTGCAGAGCAAATTTTAAATTTTGACAAAGTCCAACTTATTTTTTCCCCTTTTATGGACTGAGCTTTCGATGTCAACTCTAATAACTCTGCCTAGACCTAGATCCCTAAGATTTTCTCCCATGTTTTTTCCTAAAAGTTCTTATAGTTTTATGTTTTTTACTTGCCTGTGATCCATTTTGAGTTAAATTTTGTATAAGGTGTGAAATTTAGGTGAAGTTACTTTTTTTTTTTGCATATGGATATACAATTACTCCAGCATCATTTGGTAAAAAGGCTATTCCACTGAATTGCTTTTTCACTTTTGTGAAAACTCAGTTGGACATATTTGTGTGGGTCTGTTTCTGGTTCACTCTTCTGGTCTATTGATCTGTGTGTCTATTCCTCTGCCAATACCACCCTGTTTGGTTACTACTGTACTATAGTAGGCCTTAATAATGACTAGAGTAATTTTTCCTACTTTATTTCTCCTTTTTGTCAAGACTGTTTTAACTATTCTAGATTCTGTATCTTTCCATATAAATTTTAGAATAAGTTGTTTATGTCTACAAAGAAATCCTGGATAAGATTTTGATAGGAATTTCATTAAAATTTTAGACCAATTTGGGGAGAGAATTGTCAGCTTTAATGTATTCTATCTTCCAATTCATGAACACAGTATGTCTCTCCATTTATTTATGTCTTCTTTTATTTTTAAACAAGCATTTTGTAATATTCTGCACATAGATCTTACACATGCTTTAAGTTTACCTAAGTATTTCATTTTCTTTGGAGTGATTGTAAATTGTATTTTTTAAACCAGTTTTTTGAGGTATGGTTGACATATAAAAAGTGGTGCATATTTAATGTATACAACTTGATGAGTTTGGGTGTAAGTATATACCAATGAAACCATCACCACCATCAAGGTCATAGACATATCAATTTCCTCCCATAGTGTTCTCTTGTCCCCTTTATTATTATTTGTGTGTGTGGTAAGAACACTTAACATAAGATCTACACTCTTAGCAAATTTTAGGTACATAGGACAGGATTGTTAGCTATAGGCACTGTGCTGAATGATAGATATATAGAAATTATTTGTGCTGGATAGTAGATATATAGAAATTATTTATCTGCATGACTGAAACTTTGTATCCTTTGACCATCACCTCCCCATTTCCCCCACCCCAGCCATTCATAACCACCATTTTATACTCTGAATCTATGAGTTTGACTACTCTAGATTCCACATATGAGTGAGAGCACACGGTGTTTGTCTTTCTGTATCTGGCTTATTTCACATAGCATAATATCCATTCATGTTGTTGCAAATGGCAGGATTTCCTTCCTTTTTAAGGCTGAATAATATTCCATTATATGTTTATACTACATTTTCTTTATCAATTCATCCATTGATGAACATTTAGGTTATTTCCACATCTTGGCTATTGTGAATAATGTTGTAACAAATATGGGAGTATAGCTATCTCTTCAAGATCCTGGTTTTAATTTCTCTGGTTAAGTATCTAGAAGTGGGATTGCTGGATCACATGGTAGTTCTATTTTTTATTTTATTTGGCGCCTCCATATAGTTTTCATAATGGCTATACCAGTTTATATTGCAACCAACAGTGTACCATGGTTCTCTTCAAATTGTTGCCAACACTAGTTAGTTATTGTTTTTAAAATGCTATCCATCTTAACAGGTGTGAAGCGATATCTCATTTTGATTTTGATTTGCATTTCTCTGATGATTAGTGATGTTGAAAACCTTTTCACACACCCGTTAGCTGTTTGTGTGTCTTCTTTTGTGTTTTGTATGTGTGTGTCTTCTTTTCTTTTTTAAAGATTTTATTTTTTATTTATTTGAGAGAGAGAGAGAGAGAAATCAGGAGTGGGGGAGTGGGGCAGAGGGAGAGGGAAAAGCAGATGCCCTGCTGAGCAGGGAGTCCGATGAGGGGCTCCATCCCAGGACCCGGAGATTATGACCTGGCAGGTGCTCAGCTGACTGAGTCACCCACATACCTCTGTGTATGTCTTCTTTAGAGACATGTCTATTCAAGTCCATTGCCCATTTGTTACTTAAGTTGATTCTTTTCTTGCTATTGACTGTATGAGTTCCTTATGTATTTTGAATACTAACCTTTCATCAGCTATATGGTTTGCAAATATTTTCTCCCATTCCATAGATTGCTTTTTCATTGTTTTGATTGTTTGCTGTTCAGAAGCTTTTTAATTTGATGTAATCCAGTTTATTAATTTTTGCATTTGTTGACTGTTTTTGGTGTTATATCCAAAAAGTCATTGCTAAGACCAATATCAAGGAGATTTTCCCCTATGTTTTCTTCTAGTAGCTTGTGGTTTCAAGTCTTACATTTAAATCTTTAATCCACATTGAGTTGACTTTGTTTATTATGTAAGATAAAGGTCCAAGTTCATTCTTTTGCATCTGGATAACTAGTTTTCCCAATACCAGTCACTGAAGTTCTTTTCTCAATTTGGATTTTTGGCATCTTTGTGGAAGATTAGTTGAGTATATATTTATGGGTTTATTTCTAGGGTCTCTATTCTGTTCCATTGGTATATGTGTCTGTTTTTATGTCAGTACCATACTGTTTGATTACTATAGCTTTATAATATAATTTGAAACAATTGCAACACCTCCAGCATTGTTCTTGCTCAAGATTGTTTTGGCTCTTTATAGCTTTTTATGGTTCCATATGAATTTTAGAATTGTTTTTTCTATTTCTGTGAAAAATGCCATTGGAATTTTGATTGGGATTGCACTGACTCTGTAGATTGCTTTGGATAGTATGGATATTTTAAAATATTAATTCTTCCAATCCATGAAGATGGGATATCTTTCCATTTGTTTGTGTCTTCTTCAATTTTTTTTATCAGTGTTTAATGGTTTTTAGTGTATAAATTTTTTACCTCCTTAGTTAAATTTATTATTAAGTAGTTAATTTTTTTTAAAGATTTTATTTATTTATTTGACAGAGAGAGAAACAGTGAGAGAGGGAACACAAGCAGGGGGAGTGGGAGAGGGAGAAGCAGGCTTCCTGTGGAGCAGGGAGCCCGATGAGGGGCTCCATCCCAGGACCCTGAGATCATGACCTGAGCTGAAGGCAGACGCTTAATGACTGAGCCACCCGAAGTAGTTAATTCTTTTTGATGCAATTATAAATAGTATTTTTTTCTTAATTTCTTTTCTGGATAGTTCACTGTTAGCATATAGAAATGCAACCGATTTTTTTAAAGATTTTATTTATTTGAGAGAGAGAATGAGAGAGAGAGAGCATGTGGGGGTGGGTCAGAGGGAGAAGCAAACTCCCTGCTGAGTAGGGAGCCTGATGTGGGACTCAATTCCGGGACTCCAGGATCATGACCTGAGCCGAAGGCAGTCGCTTAACCAACTGAACCACTCCGGCGCCCAAAATGCAACTGATTTTTATGTTGATTTTGTATCCTGAAACTTTACTGAATGCATTTATTATTTTTATCAGGTTTTTTTTTTTTTTGGTGGAGTCTTTAGAATTTTCTGTCTATAATATCATGCCATCTGCAAACAGGCCATTTTACTTTTTCCTTTCTGATTTGGATGCCTTTTATTCTTTTACCTGACTGATTGCTCCAGTGAGGATTTCTAGTACTATGTTGATTAGAAGTGATTAGAGTGTGCACCTTGTCTTTTTCCTGATCTTCGAGGAAAAACTTTCAGCTTTTCACTGTTGAGCATGATGTTACCTGTGCCTAACATATATGGCCTTTATTATGTTGAGATATATTCCATCTATATGTAATTTATTGAGAGTTTTTAAAAAATCATGAATGGATGTTGAATTTTGTCAAATGCTTTTTCTGCAACTATTGAGATGATCATGATTTTTATCCTTCATTCTGTTCATGTGGTGTATCACATTTATGGATTTGCATATGTTGAAACATCCTTGTATCCCAGGAATAGATCCCACTTCATCATAGTGTATCATTCTTTTAATGTGCTGTTGAATTCGGTTTGCTAGCATTTTGTTAAGGACTTTTGGTATCTATCTTCATCAGGGATATTGGCCTGTACTTCTTTTTTCTTATAATGTCCTTATGTGGTTTTGGTATCAGGATAATGTTGGGCTGGTAAATGAGTTTGGAAGTGTTCCCTTCTCTTCAATTTTTGTGGAAGAGTTTGAGAAGGATTGGTATTCTTCTATAAATGTTTGGTAGAATTCACCAGTGAAGCTATCTGATCCTGGGCTTTTCTTTGCTGGGAAGTTTTTGTTACTGATTCAACCTCCTTACTCATCATTGGTCTGTTCAAATTTTCTATTTCTTCATGATTCAGTCTTGGTAGGTTGAATGTTTCTAGGAATTTATCCATTTCTTGTAGGTTATCCAGTTTGTTGGCATATAATTATTCATCACCCTTTGTATTTCTGTGGCATCAGTTGTAATAGATCCTCTTTTCCCCCTTATTTTGTAGGTTCCTCTTTCATTTCTGATTTTATTATTGAGTCTTCTCTCTTTTTTTCTTTTTCTTTTTTTTTTTTTAAAGATTTTATTTATTTATCTGAGACAGAGAGAATGAGAGAGACAGAGAGCACATGAGAGGGGGGAGGGTCAGAGGGAGAAGCAGGCTCCCTGCGGAGCAGGGAGCCCGATGCGGGACTCGATCCCGGGACTCTAGGATCATGACCTGAGCCAAAGGCAGTCGCTTAACCAACTGAGCCACCCAGGCGCCCTCTCTTTTTTTCTTAATGTACCTAAGGGTTTGTTAGTTTTGTTCATCTTTTCTAAAAATAAACCCTAAGTTTTGTTGATCTTTTTAAATAGTTTTTCTGGTCTTTATTTCATTAATTTTTGCTCTAATCTTTATTATTTCTGCTAACTTTGAACTTAGTTCTTTTTCTAGTTCTTTGAGGTATAAATTTAGGTTGAGATTTTTTTTTTCTTGATGTAGGGGTTTATTGCTATAAAATTCCCTCCTAGGACTGAGCATCCCATAAATTTTGCTATGTTGTGTTTTCATTTAATTTGTCCTAAGCCTTGAGTTTCTATCTTCATATTTGAAGAAGCAGTCACCTTCTCCAGTCTTTGCTGACTGGCTTCAGGAAGATCTTCACCAGTTGGCCTGGTCAGAGATTCTAAGGGTCTCTAAGACCTTTCTAAGGATGTGTCTGCTCCATTTTTCTTTTTCTCTGTTGAGGAGAAATCCTTAGGATTGTGTGTCTTCTCTTGATCCTGCCAAGCCAGGCTGGGTGCTGAAAGTCTCCCATTTATTTTTCTTAGGGTTGTACCCTGAAGTATTGTGTAACTTCTTCCATGCCAGGAGAATCTAGTTGACTGCTGATACTTGTGTGCCGTCTATGGAGGCTCATACATACCATCTGCAGAAGAATGCAGGGTGCTGGCTATGGGGGGACTCATGGAATGCTGGGGCACACACTGGCTACTGTGGGGGAGTCCACAGGTGAAGTGTCCTTCAGGGTTCATGGATGGGCTGTTGGTGGAGACTGCAAGCCAGTTAGTAGGAATATTGGCTGAGATTGTTGAATTGGTGGTTAAGAGCCCCTTTCCCTTTCCTGTGCTCATAGCTGTCCCCAGACTATTCATCCAAGCTGATCTCCTTATGTTCTGGATGGGACAAGGCAGAGGTGGGCCTTTTGGGCACTGTCCTACAAGGCTGGGGAAACTGCGTGCTGACTTCAACTCTCTCTTTTCTTGTGGGAGAGATTGTGAACTGAGGGGGTCTCTCTTGGCACTGAGCTGTACTGTCTTGGGGAAGGAATGATGTAGTTAAAGTGAAACTATTATTCTTACCCTCTTTAATGCTTTTATTCTTTTTCTTTTTCTTTTTTTTTCCTCCAACAGGGTGCTGGAACCTTTCAGCTGGATTCCTGGGCTCCCACAAAGGTATTTTTGTCTATGAGTGGCTGTTAAAATTGGTGTTTGTATGGGGTTTGAGGGTTGAAATCTATTCTAGCATCTCAATGGTATTGTATCTTTAATTTTGGTTTTCACATGTTTTTTTGTTAGCATATAGAAATATGATTGATTTCGGTGTGTTAATATTGTATTTTAAAACTGTTGAATTCACTTATTCATTCTAGGAGTATACATATTTTTGCAGATTCCTTGGGATTTTGTATGTATACGATAATGCCATCTGCAAATAGGAACAGTTTTATTTCTTCCTTTCCCATCTGCATTATTATTGTTATTATTATTATTATTATTATTATAGTTATTTTGGTCTTATTACAGTGGCTGGAACTTCAAGTATGATGTGAATAAAATTGGTGAGAGTAGATATCTTTGCCATGTTCCTGACCTACAGGGAAAGCATTCAGTCTTTTAGCTTTGATATGATGTTAGTTTTCAGTTTTTGTAGATATCCTTTATTTAGTTGAGGCTGTTTCCCTCTATTCATTCCTAAGTTGCTGAAAGTTTTTATCATGAATGGATATTGAATTTTGTGAAATGCTTTTTCCTGCTTCAGTTAATATGATTATTTGATTTTTCTTTTTTAGCCTTTTGGTTTGATGAATTATACTGAATGATCATTGAATGTTGAACTAACCTTGTATATCTGGAAAAAATGTTACTTGGTTGTGGTGTATGATTTTTTAAAATATATTATTGGATTTGATTTGCTAGTATTTTGTTGAGGAATTTTAAGAGATACTGATCTGCAGTCTTCTTTTCTCCACTGTCTTCGATTCAGGGTAAAACCAGCCTTATAATGAGTTAGGAAGTGTCCTCTCCTTTTTTAATTTCTGGGAAGGATTTTGTAAACATTGGTGTTAATTCTTCTTTAAAGTCGGTAGAAATTTGCAGTGAAACCATCTGGGCCTGAAGATTTCTTTTTCAAAAGATTTTTAATTAAAAAATAAATTTTCTCTATTGTTAAGAGTCTCTTATGGTTTGTTTCTCTATCTTCTTTTTTTTTTTTCTCCCTCCTGGGCTAGATGGGTGATGGATATTAAGGAAGGCATTTGTCATGTTGAGCACTGGGTGTTGTATGTAACTGATGAATCACTGAATTCTACTCCTGAAACCAATATAGCATTGCATATTAGCTAACTAAAATTTAAATAAAGATTAAAAAATTCAATTTTAAAAAGAGTTGTAGACGAATTGGTCAGTTTCTTCTAAATAATCAAATTTATGAGCATAAAGTTGTTCATAATACTTATTATCTGTAGTAATAATAGAATTTATAGTGACATATTCTCCATTTCATTCCTGATACTGGTGATTTGTATTTTTCAGTTTGTATCTTTGTCGATTTTGCTAGAGATTTATTAATTCTATGGATTGTTTTTGAAGAACCAGCTTTTAATTTCATTGGTTTTTCTCTACTTTTCTCATTTTCCATTTAATTAATTTCTGCTCTAAACTTAGTTATTTTCTTCATTCTGTTTGCTTTGGGTTAATTTTTCTTTTCCTCCTCTAGTTTCTTGAAATAGAAACTTAGATTCTTGATTTTGAGATCTTCCCTTTCTTTTTTTTTTTTAAATGTAGGCATTTGATGCTATAGAAGTCTCTCTCATCTGTTGGTGGATGAATGGATTGAAAATGTGATACACACACACACTGGAATAATATTCAGTGTAAAAAAAGAAGGAAATCCTGCCATTTGTGACAGGATGGATGGATCTTGAGGGCATTATGCTAAGTGAAATAAGTCAGACAGAGAAAGACAAATACCTTATGATCTCAGTGATATGTGGAATTCGAAAGCAAAACAAAACAAAAACAAAACAATAAAAATGAACTCATAGATACAGAGAACAGATTGGTGGTTGCCAAAGGTGGAGAGTAGGGGATGGGTGAAATGGGTGAAGGTGGTTAAAAGTGACAAACTTCCAGTTCTAAAATAAATGAGTATTGGGGATGTAATGTACAGCATGGAGACTATAGTTTACACTACTGTATTATATATTTGAATGTTGCTAAGAGAGTAGACATGTCAATTATATCTGAATAAAAATGCAAAAAATAGCCCCTCTCAGCCTTGCTTTAGTAATATTCCACAAATTCTGATATTTTATATTTTCATTTCCATTCAGTTCTATGTTTTTAAAAAATTTCTTTGATGACTTCCTCTTTGACCCATGGTTTACTTAGGAGTGTGTTGTTTAATTTCAACTGCTTAGAGATTTTTCTGTTTTCTCTGTTATTGCCTTTCAGGTTGATCCCATTATGGTCAGAGAACATAATCTGTGTGATTTCATTTCTTTTAATTTGATAGAGTTGTGGCCCCAATTTGTCTAATTTAATCTGGCTTTATTTTCTGCTTCTACTGAAGCTTACAATATTCCCTGATCATGATGAATATATCCTTATTCAGGGAGTATGTCATGTTCTATAATGCCTCTCTCGCACATTTTTCTTCCTTTGTCTGATATTTATCTTGAATGTCTTCCAGGTTTACCCTCACACACATGCCAGAAATAATTTTTTTTAAAGATTTTATTATTTATTTATTATTTATTTATTTATTTATTTATTTATTTATTTATTTATTTGAGAGAGGGAGAGAGCACACAAGCAGGGAGAGGAGCAGAGGAAGAAGTTCAAGCAGACTTTGCACTGAGCTTGGAGCCCTAGGTGGGACTCGATCTCATGACCCATGAGATCATGACCAAAGCTGAAATCAAGAGGTGGCTGCTTAACCAACTGAACCACCCAGGTGCTCTCAGAAATAATGTTTTACAAACTCTCTGGGCATCTCTTAGCCCAGTCACATTGACATATAAAATTGAACATCACATTTTTTTTTTTTTAAAGATTTACTTATTTATTTTATAGAGAGAGAGGGGGAGCATGAGCGGGAGGGGCAGAGGGAGAGGAAAGAGAATCCCAAGCAGACTCCCCACTGAGTGTGGAGCCCAACATGGGGCTCTATCTCGGGACCCTGAGCTCATTACCTGAGCCAAAACAAAGAGTCAGGTGCTTAACTGACTGAGCCACCCCAATGCCCCTAAACATCACACTTTTTAATAATTTTTCCATATTATTTTAGAAATGTATATTTTAAGTTTTTTAGGGAATGCTTAGAAGTATACAAAATTTTAATAAGGTGAAAATAGAGGCACCATAATCTCAACAAAAGAAAATACAATCATTACTAATTTATAGTGTTTTATCTCCCCTCCTTTTTATGTAAACCAATAGATTCCAATGATTTAAGAATGCTTCTTTTTGGTATTTGAATGTGATAATGTTGTTGTTATGTGATAGCTAATTAAAAAAAATTAATGGCACTGTAGCAAGTTCCATTTTCCTTAAAAAATAAAATTGAGTCCTCCAAAATGTAGTATATTTTATAACTTTTATCCTTAATATTTTTCATGTTTGTGACCCAGGGAACATTTTCTAGTTTCCACAATAAATAACAATATTAAGTGGGTAAAGTACCCATTCCAATAGCATTGTTTTATTTTATTTTTTTTAAAATATTTTATTTGAGAGAGAGAAAGAGAGACAGACTGCATGCCCAAGTGGGGGGAAGGGCAGAGGGAGAAGGAGAAGCAGGCTCCCCGCTGAGATGACCTGAGCAGAAGGCAGATGCTTAACCAACTGAGTGATGGAAGCAACTCAAATAATGTGAACAAGTCAGTCGTCAATATTATTAGGCTACCACACATCCTTTGACTTAACAAATGGCTCACCACACACATTAAAGAGAACTTAAAAAAAAATAGCCTGGATTAACACTAAAGTTCAGTTGAATATACATATGTTTCTAAAACATAAGCTTCAAAATTTTTATAATACAACTCATGTACTCTTGTAGAAAAATTAGAATGTAGGAATAAACAAAAAAGAAAAATAAACAGCACTCCTAATATCACCTTTTAAAGAACTTACTCATTGTTAATATTTTGGTATGCATATTTCCATGCTTCTACTATATGTCAGATATCTATCTATCTAGCCATATCTATCTATATCTATCTATCTATCTATCTATCTATCTATCTATCTATCTATCTATATCTATCTATCTATATCTATCTATCTATCTATCTATCTATCTATCTATCTATCTATCTATCTACCTATCTATCTAATCTATCTAATCTATCTATCTATATAGACCAAACTATACACTTTGTTTTTTTTAAGCATTTGTCCTAACTATATATGTATAATTGTATACATATCTGAAATGATAAATATTAGATATCTGACTCAATATATTAGAGATCTGACTCAAAAAATTTTGCTGAGGTTTGTTTTATGGCTCAGGATAAGTAAGGTCTATCTTGATAAATGTCCAGGGTTGCTTGAAAAAAAAATATATGTTCTATTGTTGTTGGGTGGAGTGTTCTATATATTTCAATCAGATCCTGTTGGCTGATTGTGTTGGTCAGTTTCCTTTCTCCTTGTTGATAGTCTTATCTAGTAGTTCTATCAGTTGTTGAGATAGAACTTTAACACTGAGAGGGCTGTTGAAATTCTAAATTATAATGGTGAGTTGTCTATTTTTCCATTCAGTTCTTTCTGTTTTTGCTTCACGTGTTTTGAGGCTCTGTTGTTTGGTGTGTACATATTTAGGATCATTGTATCTTCCTGGTGAATTGATCCTTTTATCACTATGTAATGTGTCTCTTTGTTACTATTAATTTTCTTTGAAGTCCACTTTATCTGATATTAATATAGCTACTCCTACTTTTTTTGATGTTTACATGATATATATATTCTTCAGCATGTAGTTGAGTTGTGTTTTTTTTATTATTTTTTTAAGATTTTATTTATTTATTTGACAGAGAGAGACACAGTGAGAGAGGGAACACAAGCAGGGGGAGCGGGAGAGGGAGAAGCAGGCTTCCCACTGAGCAGGCAGCCCGATGTGGGGCTCGATCCCAGGACCCCGGGATCATGACCTGAGCCGAAGGCAGATGCCCAACCACTGAGCCACCCAGGCGCCCCTGAGTTGTGTTTTTTTAAAATTCAGTCTCTGTTTTTTAATTGGTATATTGAAACCATTTACAGTTAAGGTAATTGTTAATACGTTAAGGGCTTAAGTCTGCCATCTTATTGTTTTCTGTTTGTTTCTCCTGTGTCTCTTTCTTCTGTTTCTCTTTTCTTTCCTTTCTGCGGGTTATTTGAACATTTTAAGGATTCCTTCTTGATTTATTTATAGGGTTTTGAGTGTATGATTTTGTACAGTTTTCTTTGTGGTTGTTTCGTTAAAATGTATATATGTATATACCTGTCCCTCTGAAACAAATAATACATTATAGGTTAAAAAAAAGAAGAGAGCAGGAAGGGAAAAATGAAGGGGGGAAATCGGAGGGGGAGCTGAACCATGAGAGACGATGGACTCTGAGAAACAAACTGAGGGTTCTAGAGGGGAGGGGGGCGGGAGGATGGGTTAGCCTGGTGGTGGGTATTGAGGAGGGCACGTTCTCCATGGAGCACTGGGTGTTATACGCAAACAATGAATCATGGAACACTACATCAAAAACTAATGATGTAATGTAGGGTGATTAACATAACATAATAAAATTAAAAAAATGTATATATGTGACTCATAGTCCACTGGTATCAACTTTTTACCACTTTTAGTAAAGTGTGAAAAACAGTTCCATTTAGATGTCCCTTTGCTCTTCCCACTTTTAAATATCATTATCTTGAGTATCAGCTGGTATTATAATTTTTGTTTTAATGATTGCATGTGAAATGAAAAACTCATGAGAAGAATTTACCCATATTTCTGCTCCTTTCATTGTTCGTTGTTTCTGATGCTTCAAAAAAATCCTTTTTTTTTTTTTTTAAGATTTTATTTATTTATTTGACAGAGAGAGACACAGCAAGAGAGGGAACACAAGCAGGGGGAGTGGGAGAGGGAGAAGTAGGCCTCCCGTGGAGCAGGGAGTCCGATGCGGGGCTCGATCCCAGGACCCTGGGATCATGACCTGAGCTGAAGGCAGACGCTTAATGACTGAGCCAGCCAGGTGCCCCCAAAAATCCTTCTTTTGATAAATATGGACACACATGAAACTCACACGTCTCCATATGTAGAATATTTTCACCAAAGAAACTCTCTGCTTCCTCCCACCCCAGAGGCAATCATTCTGACTTAATGTCACCACAGACTAGTTGTTGTCTGTTGTAGAACCTCCTGTAAATGGAATCATACAGCATGTAGCCTTTGTGTCTGGCGTCTTTCACTCAACATAATGATCTTGAGTTTAATTTGTGTTGATGCATGTTTTAGTAGTTTGCTCATTTTAATTGCTGAACAGGATTCCATTGTATAAATATATCACAATTTGCTTATCCATTCTTCTGTTGATGGGCGCTTGGGTTGTTTCTAGTTTTTGGCTACTATGAATAAAGCTGCTATGAACATTTGTGTACAAAGCTTTTGTGAACTTATGATTTATTTCTCTTGGGTAAATACCTGAAAGTGGGATTGCTGGGTTGATGTCATTTTCTTTTTTCCTTATTGGGTTCCTAGCAACTTTTTGCTTCAAAAGTTACAAGATGAGTTGGGAAGAATTACTCTCCTCCCAACTTTAATTAAGGGCTCACACAAAATAAAATTTACTTTTAATAGTATAAACATTTTAATCAATCTTTAATTTATTCTGTGTCTCTTTTCTTGAACTTACCTTGAGTGATTGATCTTGCAGTGTTGCTTCAAAATTATCTCTCTTAGATCTCTTTTTTTTTTTTAAGATTTTATTTCTTTATTTGACAGAGAGACTGAGAGAGAGAGAGAGAGAGAGAGAGAGAGAGGGCACAAGCAGGGGGAGTGGGAGAGGGAGAAGCAGGCTTCCCGTGGAGCAGGGAGCCGGATGTGGGGCTCCATCCCAGGACCCTGGGATCAAGACCTGAGCCGAAGGCAGATGCTTCACCACAGAGCAACCCAGCCACCCCTCTCTTAGATCTCTTAATTAGAGTTTCTAGACTGAGTCTCACCTGGGGCTTTTGTTTTCTCTTCTTATCAGCTACTTGGTCTCTCTAAACCTTTATCTTTTTGTCTGCCAAATGTATATAATAATAGTCCTTATCTTATTGGATTGCTCTGAGAATTAAATGAGATAATTTATGTTTACCCCTAACACAGTGACGGGGTTGTAGTAAGGGCTCACCAGATGTTAACTGTTATTATGTTATTGTTTTATTGCTGAGATTTCTGTCACGGCTCTTATGCTATGTCTTCAAATACTTTCTGTGCATTTTGTCTGGAGTTACTAATTATCAGAGTTAATGCTCCCTGTTGGCATTAGGGGAAGAATTTTCTTTTCTCCTTTGGTTCATTGACCCCATGCTTAATGATCCCAGGGGTGACTCTGACACCTGCCTGCAGAAGAAGGAAGCATGTGTCTTCTCAGTCTAAATATAAGCACCCTGAACAGAGCGGGAATAGTGACACACCCTCATGCCAACATGATCAGTCTCCAGCTTTCTCTTTTCTTCTCATTCCTCTTCTCTCAGAACAAGCAATGTTTTGAGCTCTGCTCTACCACTTTCTCAGTCCTTCAGCTGATACTGTGATATAGTAGGTGAGTTTAAGAGCATCAGGGGTGGCAGGGGGAGGGATTGGTAGGAGTGTGAGTATGAGTGTGTATTTAGGAGTATCTGTGAAGGACAGAGACTAGAGCTGGGAGAGAGGAAGTAGACATGTGGGAATGAGACAAAGGATGAGAGAGGGATTGCAGCATGGCAGAATACAGGGTGGGGAGGGTGGGCACAGGGGGAAATGTCAGTTGGAGTAGGAGATGGCACTGGTTGGGAATGGGAATGCAGAATAGGGCCAGAAAAAGCATCGGAGAATGCGGGGGAAGAGACTTTTCTTGATAAATTTTTAAGTAGGCTCTACACCCAATATAGGGCTTAACTCACAACCCTGAAGTCAGGTCACATGTTCTACCCACTGAGCCAGTCAGGTGCCCCTGGTAAATGTTTGAGGGCAGTCAGAATCAGACTGTGCCAAGACAGGGTTTATCAGTGGGGGCTATTCATGAAAATGGCTCGGATTTTGATCAATATGTTGGTGAAACAGGCAAAGCTATGGGTAAAAGATTAATTCACTAATTCCATGGTTCATTTGTTCAAATATTTCCTAAGTACCTATGACGTGCCAGACTTTGTGCTTAGTGCTGTGAACTCCCAGTCCCAAACAGAGGAGGACTCTTGAGGAAACTTTTCTTGGTAATCTGGGTGTCGGGTGTGTATAAGCCAGGAAAGTCCTTATTCAGTCTCCTGTCCCATACTTTGCAGAACAGGTATAGAGACTGGGACAAGAGATTGTGCCTTGGAACTGGGTTCTCTATGTTTTTGCCATCACAACATAAGAATATGGTGGATGATCTTTATACATGATACACCACCATATGCTTACTTGGAGTTTTAAAAAATCTTCAAAATGCTTATTAAGAGTGAAACAAATGGGTAGGTGGAAATTTTTCTTGAGATGTTTATTTATTAAAAACCTGAGTTGCTATGTCTGTGAATTAAGGGTATATCAGTACCTTCGCAGTATAGAGAACACTGGCTTTAGATTATGAAAACATTTTACATGCTGGTTTTAAGTGCCTGTGAGCAAGAGTGAGGTTATTAGAGATATAAATCTGCATTTGCTCCAATTTATTAAAAAGATAAACATTCACAGCTTTTTGTACCTTATGTACTGAAAATAATTCCTTGTGACACTTCTCATAACTAATCTTTCCAATATATTGTGCTGCAAAGAGAGGCCACCCTTATAACGTGGGGTGAGGGGCAGGCTGTTTTATCCATTAGGGACATGGCTTCAGTGTGGAGATCCTGTACCTTTTAAAGAAACTGAGTGGTAAAAAACACTTGAGATCTGAAACCTATGTACAAAGAAAATGGCAAAATAAAATTACTACTTGTTTAAATAAATAAATATCTACATAATACAACTAGGCCAAAAAGTAATGCACTCAACTCCTCTATAGTTATCTAACAATTGTACCTAATGTGGTTTGTGAGTGTGCATTTTAACATGTTGTTCTGATGTCAGGAGAGTCTTCCAATGTTAAGACTGCATGAAGACATAAAAGACTTTTACCTAACGCCCTAAAGAGAGAAGGGGCATAACCAAAAAAATAGAGTTGGTTGGGACTTGCAGGAAGAAAAGAAGACACTAGGGGGAAAAGGAGACAGTAAAGTCTGCTCAGGGGTGGCAGGAAAGAAAAGGCTCCATTTCTCCTTAGCCTGGGTTGAATCTTACCTCTGATGCTCACTCCTGGCTCTCCTTGGTTCTAGAGCTGAAGCTCTGACTCCCATCACTCGGCTCTGCCCCCCGGCATTCTATAAATGATGGAGACAGTCTCTGTTTCTGCTGAGACAGATGGGTGTTTTTCAAAGCACTCAAGGAGAGCCTGCCAGCTAGCTGTGACCCAAGCTAAGTCTGTCAGTGGTGGACCTGCTTGGTGCACCACCCAGCCCTCGGGTCTTGGTTCTGAGACACCAGGTCCTTTGGAGAAATCTGTTCTCAGGCTGTTTTTCTCATCCCTTTCACTCTTCTTTTTCCTGGGAAAGGAATTTCCTTTGGTCGTATTTGGATGGAGAATAGACTTTAATGTTGCTGAATATTCATTAAGGTGTTTTGTCTATTGAAAAAAACAATGGGCTGATAGCCAAAGAGAGTTATAAATAATAATAACAGGACTAATAACCTAGTCTTTGGAGTACTTTATCTGAACTAACTCATTTAATCCTCCTGATTATCTCATGCAGTTCATTGTTACCCACATGTTACAAATGAAAAGATGGAGGTGTAGCAGGAGTAAAGTAACTTGCCCAAGATCATGCAGCTAGTCAGGAAAGAACTGGGAAATTAACACAGGAAGTCTGGCCCTAGAACTCGGTGTCCTCACCGACTACACCTGTTCCTTCCCACTTAGTATGGCTCCCTGCCCCTTCTCCACCATTCTGAATCTTTTTTTCTCGCTCATCTAGATATTCTCTTAGGGTTCTGGGAGGTACTTTCTGTGAGACTTTGGATGAGCCCCTTTGTACCTGTGACTTTCCTCTCTTCTCATCCCTCTTCCTAAATGAGCCTAGAACTCTCCTGCTGAGAACCCTCAGCGCAGCTGAGATGGGGCCCTCAGAAGCCATTGAATGAAATTAAAGTCCTTCTTCACACACAGTAACCTCCTTTCTGGAACTTCACTTACAATCATCCAGGTCTTGCTGCCCTTCTCCCTGCCCTGCCTTTGCTGTGTCACTGTTGAGGATTTAAAACATCATTAGAATTATAGCAGAGAGCCAGAGGTGTTTTTATGAGGACTTATATCAAGTATCTTTTATTGAGAAGGGATGCATTAATAACCAATGGGGTTGGGAGAAGTGATGAGGAAAATTTTCAGTAAATTTTCTTCTAAGGAAAACAAATTTGTTTTTTGGTGGGGTTTTGCTTTATATAAATTTGGGGCCTGTGCTTTAGAATAGAGGCAGAGCAATGCTACCAGAGGCCTTTCTCTGTGCTTATCCCAGCAAAGCTCAGCCTCTCCCCCAAATAGAAGTTGAATGAATATTTAAAATATACTGCCTTGAAAGATGTTGTATTATTAGCTCACCTGGGGACCATACTTCTCTGAATCTGGCCCTATTCCCTTTTCTGTACCTACCTGTAGTCCCATTGCTCCCTCCACACAGCCCATCATGCTCTGAGCAAGTGCATCTGCATAGGGGCAGGGGGGATAGACTCATAAGTTGTGGCTTTCACTCCTTTGGGTGCCTTCCTCCCTGGCCCCTCTGATTATCAGTAGATCCATCTAGTATTTATTTGGTAAATATTTGGTAAGTATTTATTTATACTCCCGATTCTTATTCTCTTTATGGTCCCTTTTCTCCATGTTCCCTTCCAGAGGTTTTTTTTTTTTTATTCTTATGTTAATCCCCATACATTACATCATTAGTGTTAGATGAAGTGTTCCATG
>NC_138379.1:44696624-44746423 GCF_054177405.1 Leptonychotes weddellii
CCCCCACTCCAGCAACCCTCAGTTTGTTTCCTGCGATTAAGAATTCCTCATATCAGTGAGGTCATATGATACATGTCTTTCTCTGTTTGACTTATTTCGCTCAACATAATACCCTCCAGTTCCATCCACGTCGTTGCAAATGGCAAGATCTCATTCCTAATCATCCTGTCTCTAGTCCTAATAGCTAACAGGTGGTCCAGAGATTCAGCAGGAAACCAATCTTACCTGAGTATTGGGCAAAGCTAAGGAGAGAGGACTTTATGTTTAACCCTTCTTAGCAGAAGGGAGATCTGAATCTTTTTGAGGGTAAGAAACAAGTGGGGCAGGAGGAGGGCCATATTAATGGAGCCACAGGGAAGTGTATTGATTCCTTGTACTCAGAATAGTTTTCCTGGGGGGACTCTTAAGGATAAGGAGATCTAGACTAGACACACATTTATGGAACCGTTTGGGGAGGAGCGTGAGAAGTCACAAGGAGCAGGCAGTGAATATGGTCCTTCTCAGTTTCATTGGTTGCTCCATTCCTTGCTGCCTTTAGGGAAGATCTGAATTTGGACTCCTTCTGGATATCTGCTTGGTGCTCTATTTTCATGAAGAGGAAGCCACAAGTGCCAAGATATTAGGCTAGTATCATGTGAAATGTTCAAAGTAATAGCCAGATAAATTTAATGTGATTAAATATAATCAAGTTAGAACATAGTTGAGCTAATAGGTCTCCAGGAAGGAGACACATTGTTATGAACATAGGCCACTACAAATTGGTATATTTTAAGGAGGTAATTTAAAGTTAAAATTTGTGTAAGTAGAAGTGGAAGGGAAGGGAAATTTAAGTAAACAGAGAAGGAGCAAAATCTTGGGGGGAGGGATAAATATAAAACAGTTGAGTGTGCAAATGCCACTTGCATGGAAATGGTAGAATGAGGTCAGGAAAGTATAGTGGGGCCAGACTTTGGGAATAGGGTGACTGGAGGCAGGGGAAGCCTCTGTTAGTTCTTGAAGCATGATTGGCATAGAAGCTCTACATGCTAATGAGGCACCATGGGTCAGAAGTCATTCTTACACCCAAATGAGCATTCCCTGGGAGAACTTGCCTGGAGAGTCCCACAGTTCAGAACCTGATGCTATCTTTTATGATCTCTGCACACACTCAGGGATCCTTTCTGTTCCTGTCACTTTCAACAGACTCTTCAGCTTCTGAGTTGTTATAGAGAGGACCCTAAAGTGCATCATGACTCACACCAACCTTACCATCTTCCATCCTGCAGTTTTTGTTCTACTGGGCATCCCTGGGTGGGAGGCTTACCACATTTGGCTATCAATACCCCTCTGCCTCATGTATATCACTGCTGTCCTGGGGAACACCATCCTGATAGTGGTCATCATCACAGAACATAATCTTCATGAGCCCATGTACTTCTTCCTCTCTATGCTGGCCATCACAGACATCCTGCTGTCTACCACTACTGTACCCAAAGCTCTAGCCATCTTTTGGCTCCATGCCCATGACATTGCCTTTGATGCCTGTGTCACCCAAGTTTTCTTTGTCCATATGATGTTTGTGGGGGAGTCAGCCATCCTATTAGCCATGGCCTTTGACCGCTTTGTGGCCATCTGTGCCCCCTTGCATTATACAACAGTGCTAACATGGCGTGTTGTGGGAAGGATTGTTCTGGCCATTGTCACCCGAAGCTTCTGCATCATCTTCCCAGTGATCTTCTTATTGAAGCGGCTGCCCTTCTGCCAGACCAACATCGTTCCCCATTCCTACTGTGAGCATATTGGAGTGACCCACTTGGCTTGTGCTGACATCACCATTAACATCTGGTATGGCTTCTCAGTGCCCATTGTCATGGTCATCTTGCACATGATCCTCATTGCTGTGTCTTACTCACTGATCCTCCGAGCAGTGTTTCGTTTGCCCTCCCAAGATGCCCGGCACAAGGCCCTCAGCACTTGCGGCTCCCACCTGTGTGTCCTCCTCATGTTTTATGTTCCATCCTTCTTTACAGTATTGACCCACCGCTTTGGACGTAACATTCCTCGACATGTCCATATCCTGCTGGCCAATCTTTATGTGGTGGTGCCACCGATGCTCAACCCCATCGTCTATGGTGTGAAGACTAAGCAGATCCGGGAGGGTGTAGCCCACCGGTTCTTTGACATCAAGACTTGGTGCTGTGCTTCCCCTCTGGGCTAATGGCTCCCCATGAATTTGCACTCCAAGCTTTATCAAGGAAACTAGGCGTGAAATACAGAGATTTTCTGGACTGAGAGGGCTTTTACTTCTCTTCCTCTTTCTCTTCCTTCTTCGTTGTCGTCATCCCCCTCCAACTGTTATTTTTTCCTCTTCCGGCTTTTCATCTTTGCCTCCTTCTCCTGTTTCTTTGTTTGCTTTATCTTCTTCTCTTCTCATATCCTTTCTCCAAAACTCAGAGATAATAACTAAGTGTTACATGCCTCTGATGTGAACATTTGGTATCTTCAGTAGACCAGACGTACTCCAGAAACACAGAGAACTGAACACAACATGAAGTGGGTTATAAGCACATGGATGAAAATAATTTTATATTTAACATCTGAAGGGGTTCCAGTTTTTTTTTTTTTAATCTCTAAATGTGCATTGATTCTTTGTACAGACTCAAGTAGCTCTCTCCTCACTTTTACAATGGCAGGTGTTTTTGAAAAACAGTCATGCATGCCCTTCAGCCATCTGGAAAACTGTTCATTCTTCAAATTTCAGATAAAGAACTACCTTCCCTGAAAACTCTTTCCTGACTTTCCAAGCAATACAAGGCTCCTATATTGGTATATTGATTGCATCTTGTATAAATCTCAAAATGTATGTAGTGAATTGTAATAGGTTGTTTATTTATTTGTACCCCTAATTAACTGTAAACTCCTTGAAATCAGAAGAGTGTGTGTCATTCATATTTGTACTCCAGTGCCTTATAAAATGCCTGGCACATAATAAATGTTCGAAAACTGAGTGAGAGCACAATTACCTCCTGATGTTAGAACATGCATTTCTATTATGCACTCAAATGGTCAGCTAAATAGTCCACAAACCAGTGATGAGTAAACCAGCTCCTCACAAAGTCAGTTTGGCATCAGGGAGGTAAATAAGCTGTAGATTGCAGAGCTTCTTACTTCTTACACCTTTGCTGTAACACAGGGACCAAGGAATAGACTAGAGTAGGAAGAAACAGGGCACGCTTGATTTTCTCTTCTAACCTGGCCTCTGACTCTTCTCAGTGTTAGGAATTATAGCACATTGTTCCTGGCCAGGTTAGCAACTTTGGAGTAGTCTCTTGGAGTTTAAAGTCTTGCCCCTCATTTTTTTCATGCTTTTTCAAAAGAGATCATATACACTCATTTCTTCAACCACCATTGACACAAATGAGTCCAACATCCCCCTCTCCATCCTAGAACTCTATTTTTGAGTTTTAGATGCATAAATATACCTATCAACTGGATTTCTCCTCCAAGATATAGAGCTCCCATTCAGGCTAACTTTTTCCCCCTGTTCCATTCCTTTTCTTATGAACTAGATTATGATGACTCCATCAATTTCACTGAGCTGGAAGCCCTGGGGAGTTTCTCAACTTCTTCCTCTCTGTCCTGTTCCTCAAGAAGTTAATGATTGTTACCAATATTGATTGTACCACTAAATAATTATGTGGATAATATTTGCAGTCCTGTCAGGATTAAGGCCCTATCCCTATTACTTTCTAGCTGTGTGAATGTGTGAAACATATTTAATATTTTTAGTCCTCATTTTTTTTCATCTGTAAAATGGGGATAGCAATAATACCTCATAGGGTTGTTGAGAAGATTACATGAAATAAACCATATATATACTATTTGAGAGGATGAAATGAAATAAACCATATGTATAGTACCTAATACGATCCTTGGCTCATAGTATCTGGGAAATATTTCATTAATGCTAAGTTCTTAGTATTGTTAATTTTCTTTTTAATGTTGCTCTACTAATTACTCATGTCTGTTATCATCTTTCACCTCAGATAATGCATTAGCTTCTTAATTGATTTCATTGCTTTCAGTCATTTACTCTGTAACCTAAACTATAAATTGACTCAAAGTTAAACATTCTAAAAGGCAGAGTTTCTGTCACATACTTTCAAGTAATCTTCATTACTTATAGAAGTGTTTTCCATAGAATATTCTGCAGAAATAGCAGATATCATAATAAATGTTTTATAAAAATGTTCCATGGTCAAATAAGTGAAAAATGCTGACACTCTGTGGGTTGTGCACATGGCTATCCAAGGGAAGGCTAGAGTTTGCAGCATATCCCACAGTAATGTGACCATAGATATTTGTATCATTTTTTTGATAGCACATCAAATGTACATTTCTAAAATAACCTAGTGTTCCATTAGCCACTGTTCAGAAATCATAGGACTACAGGGTAATTTCTAAGCCAAGCATTAACTTAATAATGTAGTCCTAACTTACTTTTCCATTTCTATCTCAAAACATACCACCATATAGCAATCTATTAGTATATAATAATATTAATAATTATAACTTAAAACAATAGCTAATGTTTATTAAGGGATTAATCTATGCTGGGAACCATGTTAAGTGCTCTGCTGCATTAGCTTATTTAATCCTTACACAACCTTATGAGATAGTACCTTTGCTATCTGTTTTATACACAGGAGCACCCAAGTTTCAGAGAGGATGAATAATGAAGGCCACTCAGCTGGCAAATGGTAGAGTATTGACGTCAATTCCTTTTTGAAGTCTTCACCAATCCCCAAGTCAGAGGTGATTACCTTGTCCTCTGGCTCTCCACAGCAATGACATTTATGTTTCAATGAATGTTAATTACTCCATGAAACCATCAGAGCTTGGGTTCTGTGAGAGCAGAGAATATATCTTACTCATCGTTATAGTTCCAACATCTAGCATAGAATTCACTATGTATATTTATGGATTGATTAATTTGAAATGTTGGTGAAGTGGTTGACTCTGGACCCTTCACTGTTAAATATTATCTAATTTTATGACTGAAAATCATTTGGACACACACATACACACCACTTAGTTCCTTCTGATCTATTTCTTCTACATCTCCACAGGTTTCTATATACATTGAGGTCTAGCAGGTATAGGCAGGGTTTCAGTGTTCTATGTATTGACTAGCAGCAACTCAAATCTGCTCAGTCCATATCTTAGCCAGAGACATGGAGTTTTTAACAGATACAGTATGTTCAAACTTTTGTAGGTAGGGCATAGTTAGATTGCCCACCCTCTCTGGTTCCTGAGTGAGTGATCTCTGGAGATTGGTCCTGCTGGGGTCTGCCTCTTTCTAATTAAACCAGATGCTCCCTAAAGACCTAGTGGAGTAGAAGCTCTCTCCTTGCCCAAGGGATTCCTGTGGTTGAGGTTCAAATACTGCCCTATTTCCCTCCTGAGTCTGCATCTGTCAGCTTCTTTCACATGTTGAGGAAGAACTTTCTCTTGAACTGGGGTAAGTTTCTGGGAAGGGGATAAATATTTTGTTCCTAGGAATTTTAGGTTTTCTTGGAATAAACTTAAACTATTGATTCAGATGAGATCCTCTGGATAGTGTAGAATAAGTACATACTATCCAGTGTGTACATCTTGACATCTTGAGCTGCTGCAGACATTTTTTACTCTGCAGGGCTGGGAGTATGACTAATATTTTTCCAGAATTAAAGTGGTTTAAAAAATATTAAACACAGGGGGCGCCTGGATGGTGCAGTCGGTTAAGCGTCTGACTCTAGGTTTTGGCCCAGGTCTTAAGATCAAGCCCCATGGTGGGCTCCGCACTCAGCAGAGTTTCCTTGAAGATTCTCTTCCTCTGCCCTTCCCTGCACTCATGAGAGTGCACACACACTCTCTCTCTCAAATAAATAAATAAATCTTTTAAAAAAAGTAAAAAAAAAAAAAAAGAATACTGGAAAGTAAGTATATTAAAACCCACAACATTAAGTTTACATATACTGTTTATATAAAATTAGAATTTATTATAATTCTACTGGCTTTAATGGGAGAAACTCATAAATAATGCTTTCAAAATAAAATTAGGGAAAAAATTAGCCATTGAAAGCACATAAAAACATATATATAGGGCGCCTGGGTGGCTCAGTTGGTTAAGCGACTGCCTTCAGCTCAGGTCATGATCCCAGGGTCCTGGGATCGAGTGCCGCATCGGGCTCCCTGCTCTGCGGGGAGCCTGCTTCTCCCTCTCCCACTCCCCCTGCTTGTGTTCCCTCTCTCGCTGTGTCTCTCTCTGTCAAATAAAAAAAAAAAAAACATATATATAGGTGCTGCCATTTTCCCTTTTGCCTTGGGCTCCAATGTGGCTCAGTACAGCATGGGCAATCCTATCTTTATTTAAAATTTTGATATCTTGTTCATCATGGATATTTTGACATTTTGTACTGAGGTAAGTTCTCACTCATTTCACCTTAGTCCTGGCCTTAGGAGACTCAGCACCTGGAGGGCAGACCAGAGTCACAAAGAAATGCAGCCCCTGCTTGAATCTTTCCATAATCCCGATAGTTGAAACATACCTTTCAGTTTCAGGAGCAAAGACATTTCCCTATGTGTTCAAGCCAAAGTGAGGTGGGATTTTCTGTTACTTATAATGTAAAGTGTTGTAACTGATACAGAAGAGAAGAAAAGAATTATTTTATTTTTTAATTTGCTTTTACACTTAACGATATGCCACGACTGATACTTTTTTTCTTAAAAATGGAAACAAAACATTCTATTGTACTGTATATGCCATAATTTATTTTTTTGACCTATTGATGGATATGGAAGTTGCCATAATTTCTTTCATTATAGCAATAGTATAGCAATGAATATCCTTATAGAAATATCTATATGTTTTCATGCTGTGTCACCAGCATTGGAGGCTAATTTTTTTCTTATGTTTTCCAATTTGATAGGAAAACTATGATATTTCAATATGATAGATTTTCCTTTCTTCAAGTTTTGAGCACCTATGCATGTGTATATTGGCTGTTTATTTTTCTTGTGGTATGAATTGCCTATTTTGATTCTTTGCATATTTTTTGTTTTTTCCTCATCCATCTCTACTAAATTTTTTTATTTTATTATGTTATGTTAATCACCATACATTACATCATTAGTTTTTTTTTTTTTAAAGATTTTATTTATTTATTTGACAGAGAGAGACACAGTGAGAGAGGGAACACACAAGCAGGGGGAGTGGGAAAGAGAGAAGCAGGCTTCCCACCGAGCAGGGAGCCCGATGTGGGGCTCGATCCCAGGACCCTGAGATCATGACCTGAGCTGAAGGCAGTCGCTTAACCAACTGAGCCACCCAGGCACCCCACATCATTAGTTTTTGATGTAGTGTTCCATGACTCATTGTTTGCGTCTAACACCCAGTGCTCCATTCAATACGTGCCCTCTTTTCTACTAACTTTTAATATTTAAGGATATTAGCCTTTTGTCTGTTATGTTTTATAATTTTTTCTCCTAGAATTTTTATTTGTTTTCCTAGAATTTATTCTTGTCTACATTTTTGCATAATTACATCATTCAATTTTTACTGTCCATGAAATACCATTTTCTTAACTTACTCAGAAAGATCTTTCCAAACTTAAAAATATTTTCCTGTTTTCTCCTAAGATCTTCACTTTAATTTTTAATATTTTTAATTTTATTTTTAAAATACACATCTTTAATTTATCTACAATTTCTATTTGTTTAGTGAGTGAGGTGGGAACTAATTTTATTCTTTTACAAAAATATCATTGTCCAATATCCCAATGCCATTACTTGACTAGGCCTTCCTTTCCCTACTAACTTGAAATGATATTTTATTACATTTAAAGTTTCAAATATATTAGTTTCTGGGCTCTCTATGTAGTTGTATTGATCTGCGAGTAATAATAACTGGCATTTGTTTAGTATTTTTATGCTAGGCATTATATTAGGCAGTTTAAAGAAAGCATTCGATTTAATCCTTGCAAGATAAATATGAATAGCTCATTTTCACATTAGGCTAAATTTCTGAAATGTGAAAAACTTGCCTTTTGGAAATAATTAGAAAGTTGGAAGCCCAGAATTTGAACCTGGAGAACACTTCTCAGATAATAAATATTTAAGCTGTGACTTGGAAGCTCAGTAGGCTTAACAAACATCAAAGGTAGAAAAGTATGTTCCAGATTAAGAGAAAAGCTTGAAAAAAGTCATGAAGGTTGGAAAACTCAGGTTTTGTGTGGAGAAAAGATCGTGGTCTATTAATGTCCATGTAATTTAATGTCAGAGTGCCTAAAGGGGACTAAAGCTAGAGAAGAGAGTAACAGTGGGATTGTGGAAAGCTTTGCATGCTTGAGAAGTTTGAGCTTTATCTTATAATGAAAAAATCATTATATAAAGGTTGTAAGTGAAAATCCAATAAGATTTTTGTTTGTTTTGTGCATTTTCTGTTACTTGTAGCCCAGCCAGGCTACAAATAGCTGATGGATATGGAGGGGTTGAGGATGGGAAGCTGGGAGATGGGGAGCCCAGTTAGTTAAGATGCCATTGCACCAAAACAAGTGAAGGACGCTTAAAGCCAGAGTAGGAACATGTGAGAATGGGGAGGTATATATGGCTTCTAGACTTTGCTGAGGTGTAACTAGGAACCTTTATTTATATTTGTGTTTGTAATGATAACATAGGAAATAAAAGCATAATATTATATACTCTAAGTCAAAGCATTAGTGATTGACTTAATTATCTAATGTTCAACTTTTAGTGAAATTTATTGTTGGTTCTGCCCACTGACTCTCTCTTTCCATAGTCTTCATAGAGAGACTCCCAAATCAGGCATGTTCAGTGCTAACTTCTCTACCTTCCACCCCACTGTGTTCATCCTACTTGGCATCCGGGACTGGAGAACTATCACACCTGGCTTTCTCACCCCTTTTGCCTCATGTACATCACTGAAGTGTTGGAAAATGGAACCCTCATCCTTGTTGTCTTCAGTGCATGCACCCTCCATGAACGCATGTATGTCTTCCTATCCATGTTGGCTGGCACTGACATCCTGCTGTCCACCACCACCATTCCCAAGGCCCTGGCTATCTTGTGGTTTCATGCTGGGCAGATTGCCTTTGATGCCTGCATCGCTCAGGTGTTTTTCATCCATGTTGCTTTTGTGGCTGAGTCAGGTATCCTGTTGGCCATGGCATTTGACTGCGTTGTGGCCATTTGTACTCCCTTGAGATACACAGCCATCTTAACTCCGATAGCAATTGGAGAAATGACTCTGGCAATCTGGGGACGAAGCACTGGGACTGTTTTCCCTATCATATTCCTGATGAAGAGGCTGCCATACTGTCGAACTAATATCATCCCCCACTCATATTGTGAGCACATTGGGGTGGCCAGATTGGTCTGTGCTGACATCACTGTCAATATCTGGTATGGCTTCTCAGTGCTAATAGCATCAGTTTTGGTAGATGTTGCACTCATTGGTATTTCCTACACTTTGATTCTCCAAGCTGTGTTTAGACTTCCTTCCCAGGATGTCCGGCACAAGGCTCTCAATATGTGTGGTTCCCACATTGGATTCATTCTCCTCTTTTTCATCCCATCCTTTTTTACTTTCTTGACCCACCGATTTGGCAAGAATATCCCCCATCATGTCCACATCCTTCTGGCAAATCTCTATGTGTTAATTCCTTGCATGCTTAGTCCCATCATCTATGGAGCAAAACCCAAGCAAATCAGGGATAGTATGGCTCACATGTTATCTGTTGTGGGGAAGTCTTGAGAAAGTTTATGTTTCTTTCACAGTTTTCTCTTATCAGCAGGAGAAAAAAGAACTTAGCAACCGAGTTATCAAGTTTAGGCACTTTAGTGTACCGAATCAGAAAGTACATAGGCTTTGGAATAAAATGTATCTAGATTCAAATCCTGGTTCATTTACTTCCTGATTTTTGACCATGATTAGGTTCCTACCTTTTGGAAATTTAGTCCTAACATATAAAATAGAACCAATCGTACCTATGCTGTAAGAGTTTTGTAAGGATTAAAATTTATAAACTACTTGGTACATTGCTCAGCACTTAGTGGGCTCTCAATGTTAGCTATAATTCTAACTCGAAGTTTGTTACCCAAGGAAGACGGTTTAGATTTGATGTATGTGAGATTTCCAATATTTCCAGAGGCTGCTCTGCCTTCTGCTTACCTCCCAAGACTGTATTATAGCCATCATCATCTCCAAATTATTGCCATCATAACTACAAGTTTGCTGTATGAATCCATTTAGGTAATAGATATAAAAGAATGCTCTAAAAAATTAAACTGTTGAAAAAGACTAAGGTTGGTATTGATTACATTTTATATGTAAAGAACTATCACCATTATTATATTAAAGAAATTTCTTAACTCCTGCAGGAAATGGGTTGAGTGACACAGACACAGGCATTGCCCTTAGAGCGTTAGTTGTCTGAGTTGGACACATGAATGAAGAGCAAGTTATGGGGGTCCAAACTGATAATAGAAGAATACGATACAGCAGACAAATATTCAGATGTTAAAAAGAGCAAGTAAGCTAATACTCTATGATTCTATGTCTTCTTCTATATCCATACATTCCCCCTGAATTAGAGACAGTTATATGGCTTTATATTCTATTCCGTTCCATTTGGAGTGATTTCCAAATTGATATCTCCAGGCTTGACTTTTTCTTTGAAATCCACATTCCTATATTCAACTGTTTCTTGACATCTCCAGTTATATGTCTTGTAGGCATCTCAAAATAAACATGTCTGTATTAGGATAGCTTAAGGTATGCTTTATTTCAGTTAATTAACAAAACGAAGTTCATTCCGCTCTTATTTAATGTATAGTGTATATCAACAGAATCTATTCTCCATCAGGTAGCCAGGAATCCTGGATCCCTCTGTCTTGTGAAGTGTTGTCATATCACCATGCATTTCTCTAAGTTGCAAAAGCAGGGAAAGAGAGGGAAAGGTGAGACACTCCAGTTATTAATTGCCTTGGTCTTGAAGTGATTTGTCATTTTTGCTCACATTTTCCTTGGTGCGTATGTTGTTTTAACAAGGCCACAACTCAACTGCAAGGGAAGGTGAGAAATGTAGGGGAGCTCATGGATTTGCAGTGAATGCTCATTGTCTGTACACTTGATCCATCTGTGCCTTTGATGAACATGAGGCACACAATGGTCAGTAATTCATAGCAATTTTGAAGTCGCCATTGGGCAGACACTTGGAAGGCTCTATGCCCTGGGTTTGGGAGAAGTTTCTCTTTTTGGGGGGGATTGGTGGGTGGGAGAAGTTTTTTTGGTAGACTAACAGAAACTCTTGTGTCCATTTGTCACTGTGATCCATGGAAGCATCTCTCTGGAAGCTTCTTTCTTTTCTATTATCTTCTTAGGTCATATCTAAAATGGAAATTGGGGAATATATCCTTCTTGGGGACAACAGAGTTTTCTAAGTCCATTTTCTGGTGCTGAAAAGTTGGGTCCCAAGAGTTAGGTTAACTCCTAAATAGTTAAGGGATTTCTCAGCTGAGCTCTTGGTTTTTTGGCAATATATGTTGATTAAAAACCTAGTATGTTTCTTATCTATTTGGTTTCACTTATGTGTCACTAAACACATCCCAAATCTTATAAACACATAATTCTCCAATTTTCTCTATTTTTCCTTTTATCACTTCCATGTATGTCTCTGAACAAAATGGAGGCTAATTTGGGATTCTGATGACTTTGTTGGAAGGTGCCACCTTTAATTTGACCTTTGCTCAGCCGCTTTATTCATCTGAGATGTTTATTGGAGAGCACACTCATAACATGATCTTTATCTTTAGGCAATTTAATTTACTGAGAAATTTTGCTTGAAGCTTTAAAAAGCCATTTCTTACTGTTTAGAAGCAGTTATATTAGGATATGTGGCAAAGAGGGATTAAGGTTGCTAATCAGCAGATATTTTCTGAATTATGTGTGTGGGGCAATGTCATCACAAGGACCCTCATAAATGAAAAAGGCAGGCAGAAGGGTAAAGCATCACTGAAACAAGTCAGACAGAGAAAGACAAATACTGTATGACATCATTTATATGTGGAATCTAAAAAAGCCAAACTCATAGAAACAGTACAATAGTGGTTACCAGGCATGGGGATGGGGGGTGGTTAATGGGGAGATGTTGGTCAAAGGGTACAAACTTCTAGTTATAAGGAAGTAAGTTCTGGGGATCTAATGCACAACATGGCAATTACAGTTCATAATACTGTATTATATCCTTGAAAGTTGCTAATAGAGTAGATCTTAAGTGTTCTCACCACTAAAAAGAAACGATAATTATGTGATGTGATGGAGGTGTTAGCTGACACTATGGTTGGCAATCATTCTGTAATATATAAGTATATCAAATCAACACATTGTACACCTCAAACTTCCACAGTGTTATATGTCAATTATATCTGAATAAAGCTGGGGAAAATAATGCTTGGAGGAGAGCCATCAGTAGTCTTTTTCAATCTGCAATATCATCATTTTTTTTCATTTCTGTATAAATAGCAAATAATGTTTTATTGTGTTAAATATGTGAAAATTTGAAGTATTAATAATACAGTCACTGAATTAGTCTGATTCTTGGAATTTTGGGATGTCAAGAAGCATATCTAACTAACAATTTTATGAAGATTAAATGAGATTGTGTTTGTGGCAATTTTTAAGCTGCCAAATACTCTGTATAGGGCATCGCTATTATTCTTATGCTCCTGCCAGGTGGAGACATGAAAGATTGGGTTAATCGCAAGGCTTTTTCCATGACTGCCTCTCTCCTCTTCCTACACTCTGGAGTCTAAAACTGCTGATCTTCGGTTGAAGCATCACCCTGACCTGCTGAAAAAGGATGCAGCTTCTCTTCTTACAGCTGCTTCTCATGTTTACCTATCCCAGTTTAAGGGCTGATTACTTGTGGCTTTGCTGTGGGTTTTCAGCCTCCATGTCCTGCCCTGCATTGAACCACTCTGGCTGATCACCTCATGGTTCCCACCACTGCTCCATATCCATCCAGAATCTGTCCTCTAAGGAGCTGATGCCCAAGTGTGAATTCATCCATAACCTTCCTGAAGGCTCCCCTCAGTGAATGGTCCAGAACATTTTTTTTTTTCGATGCACTGGAAAAGATTACATTTACTACTGTCCTATGACACACAGATTTTGTTAGGCAGCTGTGGAGTGCAGAATCCTGTGCTAGATACACTGTTTTATTTACAGTTTCATTAGAGAGGTAAAAACAGAAAACAATTATCTAATCTCTACGCAAAGAGTATGTGGAATCATTTGTCCAGGTTTTGCGTTTTATTGCAAAATAACTTTAAATACCTCTATGTGGATTGTACATTCAAGGCACATTGTCTGCTATTATCTTTTAATTTTATCAATATCCTAGTTACATAGGGAAACAGGGACCATTCCCAATGTACAAATGAGAAAAAAATAGGGAAGTTACATAAGTCACAAAGGACACTGTTCTGTCTTTTGGGTTGCAGTTGACCAAAATAGAACACAGGTTGTAAGCAAAATTGGAACCTATGAGCTTGAAGGAAAGATTTAAAAACTAGACTGTAGGAAGGTCAAAGACGTTAAACCATAGGAAGGACTGGAACTAGCCCTGTTCAACTATCATCTCTATTTTCTCAGTGTAGTAGTTATGTATCATACTATAGGTTGGTTTTCTCTATAGCCTGGAAATACCGTTTCTGTGGGTTACATTTAAAAATTTTGTCTACTGGAGAGTGACTGCCTAAAAATTTTGGAGAAGGATCTCCTTGGCACAGTTGAAGTCAGATGCCTACTCCTAGACTAAAATGTTGTGAGGAAGGAGTGGTGCCTCCTTGTCAACCATATGAGTAGGGAGGACATTTTTCAGAAAAGCAGTTACTGAAAGCTAACTGTCAGCTACAGTTATGTGGCAGATCAGAGGCAGAAAGGCAAAGGATCTGTATCTTTTGATTTTTAGAGACTTTGTTATATAAGTGTATTTATATGTTTACTGTCTATAGTCCCTTTCAGACTGTAAACAGTATGGGGGTGAGGTCATGTCTTCCTTGTTTATTACTTCATCTCCAGTATCTCACACTCAATCAAAAAGGCTCTGTCATTCTTCTTCTTCTTTTTTTTTAAGTGAACACTATACCCAACATGGGGCTCAAACTCACAACCTCAAGATCAAGAGTCACATGCTCTACCAACAGAGCCAGCCAGGCACCCCAAAAGCTCTATCATTCTTTCACCAAAGCATATGAATTAGAAAATAGGGGAGAAAGAGAGAAGAGAGGAGAGAGATACTTACTGAAGGTAGTTTATAGTTTTCTTTTGAAATTAATATTATTTCATGAGAATTTCCCCTTGTAGTTATAAAGTCTTTTTTTAAAAGATGTGTTTATTTATGAGAGAGAGAGAGAGAGAGAGTGCATATGAGTGTGGGGGGGGAAGGGCAGAGGGAGAGAATATCCAAGCAGACTCCGCTGAGCCCGGAGCCTGACTCGGGGTTTAATCCCAGGACCCATATATGCTTTTTGTTTTCTATGTGTCTCAGGTTCCTCTGGTTTTTGTTCCTCTTTTACTCTTCTACTACCATTTTACTTATTTTGAATGAAGTAAATATTTTTAATATACCATTTTAATCCTTTGATTCTTAAACTATGTTTCAGTTATTTTCTTAGATACTGTTTTATGAATACACCTCTTTTTTATCACAATTTTTATGAATAAAAACTTGATTCTGATAAAACATAAGAATTTTGTTCTAATATATCTACATTATCTTCTCCTTTGTTCTCACTGTTGTATAAATATTATATCTATATGTGTTGCAAACCCACCAAAACAGTGTTATTATTATTGCTCTATATAGTCTTATGTCTTTTAAAGAACTTTTGAGAGGAAAAAAATATATTTATACAGTCATTATATTTACCTACATATTTAACATTTTCATTTTCTTCATTTCTTCCTATGGATTCAACATATGTCTGGTGTTACTTCCTTTCCTCAGTGATTTTCTTTAGTGTTTCCTATAAGGCAAGTCTGCTGTCAGTGAATTTTCTCAGCCTTTTTTTTTTTTTTTATCTCCGAGAGTTTTTATTTTGCCTTTATTTTTGAGGGATAATTTTACTGGATATAGAATTCTTGGTTGACACCAAGAACTTTCAGAACTTGGGATATGTCATTTTATTCTCTTCTGGCCTCTAGGAGTCATTATTAATTGTACATGTGTTTGTTTGTGATGAGTTACTTTTCTCTTGCTGCTTTCAAGATTTTTCTCTTTGTCTTTAGTAGGTTGACTCTTACGTGTGTAGATGTAGATCACTTTGTTTTTATCATAGTTGGGACTCTGATGTTGATATGTAGATTATTGTGTTCTCATAAATTTTTTTTAAAAGATTTTATTTATTTATTTGAGAGAGAGAGAGAGAGCGCATAAGCAGGGGGAGAGGCAGAGGGAGAGAGAGAAGCAGGCTTCCCGCTGAATAGGGAGCCGGACTCAGGGCTCGATCCCAGGACCTTGGGATCATGACCTGAGCTGAAGGCAGGCGCTTAGCCAACTGAGCCACCCAGGCGCCGCACTATAGAACATTTTCAAATTATTTTAACAGCAAGGGAAAATAGGCAGTATACCTTGAGTGAATTAGAAAATCATCTTCAATTCAGAATTTTGATTATTATTCTCATTATGTTTTTTTCCCCCTGGTTCTTAATAGTTCATTACAAAAAATGTAACTCATTTATCTTCAATAGATTTTGATCTACAGTGGGAAGAATATATTTGTATTGTTTTATTTTTCTTCAAATAGTAAAACAATAGTTTTAGTTTCTTTTCCCATTGACTACTGATGCCTCCTTTTGTGTGCATAAGTTTTTATATGCACTAGGTCTGTCTATTCTGTTCCATTTTTCTATCTGTGCATTGTGGTATTACCCTAGTGAGCAAAACTTCTCTAGATTTCTAAGAGATTTTGATGTGGAAATGCTGGGGTTTGGAGTGAACCATCAAGAAAGAATTTTTGAGATGTCTTCGGTGCAAAAGTGTTGTTTTTTTAAAGCATGGGGACAGGACCCGTGGGCAGCTGCATTGGAGTTGGGAAGGGTAGCAGATTATATACTTTCAAGTTGGGAGGGGTTTAGGGATACGGTAAGTCTCTGAATTTTAGGAACAAGGTTTCTAGGACCTTGAGGGGCAAGCTACTGTTAGGAAAAGGTCATTTATTACTGTCTAATAAAACCTTAGTTATGAGGAGCGCCTGGGTGGCTCATTCATTAAGCATCTGCCTTCGGCTCAGGTCACGATCCTGGTGTCCTGGGATCAAGCCCCCCATCGGGCTCCCTGCTCGGCAGGAAGCCTGCTTCTCCCTCTCCCACTCCCCCTGCTTGTGTTCCCTCTTTCGCTGTGTCTCTCTCTGTGAAATAAATAAATAAAATCTTAAAAAAAAAAAAACCTTAGTTATGAGACTCTTCAGATGTATATCAGTGGGCCATATGCTTGGAGGATGATTACTAACCTATATCTTGGGGGATAGAAATAAAGGAGGTTTCTAAAGGAATTTTTTTTCTGGTTGTCAAATAATCCTTTATTGGAATATTTTCCTTTGTAGTTCTTAACTAGTGGGGCATTGCACCACTATTAATGCTGTCTATGATGTCATGAGGGTGGTGGCCATCAACATTGCAGCCCACAGACTGGGCAGTTCTCAGGATCTCTTTAATGGTTCCAGAGAGTTCTCTGGCTCAAAATCAGTTCTGCATCTGTCAAGCAATATTGACAATCTCATCTAAAGTGACATTTTCACTGTGCTTAATGTTTTTCTGCTTCATTCTGTCTCTTGGTGGTTCTTGAGGGCTTTGATAATTAGGACCAAGGCAGAAGGTACCGCTTCAACCTGGACCTGTCTGTTCTGAATGGTCAGTTTCACTGTCATCCTCAGACCCTTCCATCCCCAGTTGCCTTGGTGATGTCATCACCAACCTTGTTTGGAGACAGACCCAGTGGGCCAGGGCAGACGTGGCGCCAACTTTGTCACTGGTGCACCTCAGATATATGACTTTGATCTCATTGGAGTCGAACTTGGGTGGCATGGTAGAGGCGGCTGGTGTCTGATGAACTTGGATTCAGGACGACTGAAGACAGTTGCACTTTTGCCTCCTCTGAGCCAAAAGACCAAAGCCCAAAGGAATTTTTATATGTAATAGTAGACTTACAGGATCCTGGAGGTCAGGATAATGTTAAGCTAAGATTGTCTTTTGCCCTTGGCAAAGTATTAACATCAAGGCAGCAGAGTTCCTAGACAAAGGTCACTCTGCCCATCCGAAGGACTTGTCAATGGGCTGTAAGTTGTAAGGAAATTTAAATTTTTTCTTTTGCCTTTGTTCCCCACATCAATTTGACATATAATAGATCTTTTTTCCACTTAATATTTTACGTTTAAAATTTTAAAACTCTTATGTTTAGATTGCCAGCAACACCTTAAATTCCTTTGTTGATTTCAAAAATATCCAAATTTAATTTGGATCCTATGAAATATGAAAATTAATTTATAAAAATTAACACATTCCATATCTTGGCTATTGTAAATAATGTTGAAATAAACATGGGGTTATATATGTATTTTTGAATTGGTGTTTTTATTTTCTTGGATAAATACCCAAAGTGGAATTGATAGATCATATGGTGGTTCTATTTTTTTAAAAAATTTTATTTATTTGACAGAGAGAGACACAGCGAGAGAGGGAACACAAGCAGGGGGAGTGGGAGAGGGAGAAGCAGGCCTCCCGCAGAGCAGGGAGCCCGAGGCGGGGCCCGATCCCAGGGCCCCAGAATCATGACCTGAGCTGAAGGCAGATGCTTAACGACTGAGCCACCCAGGCGCCCCTGGTAGTTCTATTTTTAGTTAAAGTTTTTTCCCTTTTTATTCAGCAATTTGATTTGTCTCTTTACTTAAATTTTCATTTACATCTGTCACTAAAAGCTATCATTTATATGTCTCAACATTTCAAACTTATTTATTTATTTATTTATTTTAAAGATTTTATTTCTTTGTCAGAGAGAGCACAAGCAGAGGGAGAAGCAGGCTTCCTGCCAAGCAAGGAGCCCAATGTGGGACTTTATCCCAGGACCCTGGGATCAGGACCTGAGCCGAAGGCAGACGCTTAACTGACTGAGCCACCCAGGCATCCCAACATTTCAAACTTTAAAAAAAATACCCTATATTTGAAGTTTTATTAGTGGAATTTTTTTCCCTAGAGTTTCTTTTATTTATTTATTTATTTATTTGAGAGAGATTGAGAGAGAGTGAGCGAGTCGGGGGAGAGATAAGGGGAGAGGGAGCATCTCAAGCAGACTCCCTACTGTGCAGGGAGCCTGATGCAGGGCTCCATGCAACGACCTATGAGATCATGACCTGAGCTGAAATCAAGAGTTGGACATGCAACAGACTGAGCCACCTAGGTGCCCCTCTAGAGTTTATTTTCTAATTAATTGTTGCTAATACATATGAAACTTGCTGATTTCTGTTATTTTGCTTTGGATTAACTTCACTATTTTATTGTTCACTGTAAATACTTTTTAGTTCATTTTTTTCTCTTTGATTTTCTAGTAAGACCTCATTAGTGTTATAAAAATGTTAATTTGGAGCTCTCTTTTCCAAATACAGCTCTCATTTATGTTTTTCTGCTTTGTTTTAATCAGAACAACATAAAACAACAGTGCTAGCAGCCAGTCTCCTTTCCCCCCACTGGTTGATTTAATAAAATATTTTACATTGAGAATGATGTTGGCTTTTGTGTTTTACAAATAAAACCAATTAAGAATGTATTTTATGGGGCACCTGGGTGGCTCAGTCGTTAAGCATCTGCCTTCAGCTCAGGTCATGATCCCAGAGTCCTGGGATCGAGCCCCACATCGGGGTCCCTGCTCTGCAAGAAGCCTGCTTCTCCCTCTTCCACTCCCCCTGCTTGTGTTCCCTCTCTCGCTCTCTGTCAAATAAATAAACAAAATCATTAAAAAAAATGTATTTTATGTACTGCAAAAGTTCCAAATCATTGAAGAATTGAGACTCATGATTCATTATATCCTTATATTTTGAGAATCTTTGCCTTAAAATTTATTATTCAAGAATCACTTAGCTTGGTCATTTACTCACCAAAGTTTTACTGAGAGCCTCCTGCGTGCCTGACACTGTGGCAGCCAAGGGGTTTTCTTTGCACAGTCACCTGGCTGGAGAGCCCCGCTGTCTGCAGTATGGCCATATCAGAGCTCAGCCACAACTCTTTGCCTTCGTTCCCAGATTAAAGCTCTTAACCCCTGCCCAGGTGAAGAGATCGGTGGAAGGTAAAGAAAGGCAAGTTGAGAAATCCAAGGACAGTGAGCCAGATTCATAGGCAGGGACAGAATCCTTGGAGGGGGACTGCCTCCATTGATTCCCCTCCCAGTATCCATGAAAGTGGCTGATTTACTTACTACTGCAGGAGGGGCCATGAAGATGCCCCCAGCCTGGTTCTTCCTTCTGGACTGCTTCCCCTCTCCTGGCTGTTTCTGTCTATGGTGGGCCTTTTGTTGCTTAGAGCTGACGTGTCCCTTTCCTACCACTCCTGGGGTTTGGGATGTGAATCACAGCTCTGAAATCACCTGGTCTTGGTCTGACCCATCGCCCACGTCCCTGGGCCCATGGCATGGCACTCCTCAGTACCACCCAACTGCCCCAGGGGCAGGTTGTCTCACCGCAGCAGAAGGGCCCCCAGTGACTTTGGAGGCCTGTCTTGGCCGCTCTGGGAGCAAACCTAGTCCCAGGACATGGGCCCAGCAGGTGGACAGCTCTGCCAGGTTGAACTGTCAGAAGAAAGCGTGTTTGCCTTTCTTGTCTAAGCTTGGTTTCCTCCCCACTCACTCTGGCAAGTAGTCAGTTCTATTGTAACGGGACACAGGAGTTCTTCAGAATCACTGTGATATGCACAACTCCACATGAGAAACCACAAGATTTATGGAAAAATGGAGTTAGGAGCATAGTACTCAAAAATGTTATCAGTGACACATAGAAAAGAGAAAACTAGGATAGACCTAGCAGAGTTTGACACATGTTAGATGGTTAAGGAAATACAAATACTGCAATGAAGACAGTACTTTACTTTGAGAAGGACATGAAGTTTGCTTGTGGAAGTGGATGGAAGGGCTGCAGCTTGTGAGCTATGCTGAAGTGACAAAAAGAGCTTTGAACTCAGACAGAAAGTTGTGATTGAGGGAAGGTAGCTGGTTGGCGTTAGGAGTGTGTGTGTGTGTGTGTGTGTGTGTGTGTGTGTTTGTGTGTGTGGTATATCCTAGGACGCTCACTCTCAGCTTCATGCAGTTTTCTGTTTGGATTGCACTAAGGCAAAGGTGAAATCCGTTATCCTCCAACTGTTTTGTAATGTATCACTGGTGTTGGAGCATGTTTGTACATTCAAACCAAGTAATAGAGCAGAAGGGACTGTATCCTCCTTATCCTGTGTCCACAGTCTTCCACTCTCCTGAATCTTCTACCTCAATATTTGAAGATTCCAAGGACTGAGAACTTCACAAAATCTCTCTACTGCACACACTTGAGCCTGGGTCTTTCCATGTACTTCCCAGTTGCACCCTGTATCCCCAGGATCTGTCTTTCACTGACTCAGCCTCTTGTAAGAGTCATCTTTGTGTATTGCTCTCACTTCCTCACCTTTATACCTATGACTGTAAAAATCTGTCCTATTGCTATATTGAAACTGCTTTTGCTAATGACTTCCATATTGCCTAATTGAATGAGCATTGCAATAGATAGAGTACTGATAGGGAACAGATGGCCCACTCAAATTAGAATAATTTAAAAAACTTTTTAATTGAAGTATAATTGACATATAACATTATATTAGTTTCAGGTGTATAGCATAATGATTCAACATTTGTATGTATTGGGAAATGATCACCAAAATAAATCCAGTTACCATCCATCACTATACATAGTTACAATTTTTTTTTTCTTGTGATGACTTTCCTTTTTTTTTTTAAAGACTTTATTTATTTATTTGGGAGAGAGAGAGAGCCAGAGAGAGCACAAGCACAGGGAGCAGCAGAGGCAGAGGGAGAAACAGGCCCCACGCTGAGCAGGGAGCCATATGTGGGGCTTGATCCCAGGACCCTGGGACCATGCCCCCAGCCGAAGGCAGAAGTTTAACCAACTGAGCCACCTAGGCGCTCCAAACTAAACACTATTTTACTTATTTTAGGGTATTATAAAAACAATGCCATATTTTACATAGTCTTCTAAAACTCAGTTCTTAACTTAAACTACTTCTAGTTTCACCCATATAGATGAACTTTTATTTTGACTCCCTTCCTGCACATTTTGCCACCCCATTCCTGCCTCTGGCAAGTACTGCCTCTGCCTGTTCTCTGTATCAGTGAGCTTGTTTTTTGTTTAAATCCTACATATAAGTGAGATCATATAGTATTTGTCTTTCTCTGTCTGACCTAATTTCACTCAGCGTAATGCCCTCAAAGTCCATCATGTGGGAAATTGCAAGATTTCAGTTTTTATGGCTGAATAGTATTTCACTGTGTGCGTGTGTGTATGTGTTTGTATGTGTGTGTGTTGCATCTTCTTTATCCATTCATCCAGTGATGGACATTTAAGTTGTTTCCATATCTTTGCTATTGCAAATAATGCTGAAATGAATATGGCGGTGCATATACGTTTTTGAGTTAGTGTTTTCATTTTCTTTGGGTAAATACAAAGAAATGGAATTAATGCATTATATAGTAGTTCTATTTTTAATTTTTTGAGGAATCTCCATACTGTTTTTGATAGTGGCTGTACCAATTTACACTCTCACTAACAGTGCCCAAGTCACATTCCCACCAACAGTGCACAAGTGTTCCCTTTTCTCCACATTCTTGCCAGCACTAATTATTTCTCAAATTAGAACAATTTGAATAGAATAATTCAAATTAATTGGATTAGAATAATTTGAGAAGGCTTTACTTACAAAGGGACTAGTATAAGGACGTCACTAGTAAGATCCTAAGTGATAGTGTAGTTACCTAGGGCTAGTAACAGCACTTGTCACCACCTCTGGATGTGAAAGCATGGGTCCCTGGAATCCTGAAGCAGAGATCTGGCACAGAGAAATTTACCTTGGGAGGAGCTTTTCTGATTGATGATGTTGAATTTATCCTATCTCTTTAGGTGTGAATTTTGTTTATTGAATTTAATGCCACTCTTTTGTGTTGATTTTGCCCAAGAGTCTGGTTGTATTTAGTGTTAAATAGAATTGCACTGGACATGATGAGCAAGTGAAAGTTGATATTATTCTTATATGATTGCCAGCAGTGGGGAAGAGAGTACAGATCATCTGGATACGCAATTCCATTAACACAAGGCAGGGTTGAGGTGTCAGGTGGAAAGAGTTTAAGCCCTGGGGTGAGCAAGTGAAAATGTACTGGAGTACTTCAGGGAGGTTGATCAATGGGATGTGTCAAGTACATTGAATTATTCCTGAGATTGCCAATGTTTTTGTCTGTGATTAGGCCATCTGTGTTTGCCAAATGGCACCCTTAGAAGTTAGGCTGGTACCCTCTACAGGGACTGGGAAATGGGGTGCTATCTTTTTCAATGTTTACACCTCAGGAGATAGTTCCCAGGTTCTTGAGAAAGACATTTCCTAGGTTGCAAAACTGGCAAGAGTTTAGAAGACTTATATACATGACAAAGGGGCAAAGAAAGAATTTACAAGTTTTCTGAAGCAAATGCCCAAAGAAAAGGGAGACCATGGACTTATAGCCAGGAAGAAACCTGTGTAAAATTTAGACCAAGCCATTTTTGTCTCTGGTTCGTTTTCTTTCTGGTAGGCAATCTTGGGATGTTGCTGCTGTATTTGTTTCATGAAACCTGTTTTAAGAGAGATGTGAGGTATGCTAATATCTTGATTTATGCTTGAGCTCATTTCCCATGCTTCATGGGGCATGGTCATTTGTGGTCATGTGGGTCACTGTTATGTTTTATGACCCAATCTCCAATGTTCTGGAACACCCACCACTGTTTCTTGACTTTTGGCCTATTTCTTGGTTCAAGAGTATATGTGCAGGAGGAGAGACCTGCCTGGCTACTTCTACTGTGCTACTCATTCATCACTGAGTTGGTTTTCTCATGGTCCCCTGCTTCTCTTAGTCAGGCATTTCTCAGTCTGAATCTATCATGCACAATTTGGGCTTTCATTTTTCCACAATTCCATCACAATTGCCTTTCATCTTTGGAGTTTCCCCATTTTTGTGTGTATGTGTGTGTGTTTCCTCAGTGGCTCTCCATTTGTTTTGTGTTATTAGTTGATGCTATTAATTGATATATTATTGCATATATTCTTAGTGATTGCTAGGTTTTGGAGTGTGAGTAGGAAGCTGTAGTAAGTGCTGAGTTTGTCATATTATTCAGAGATCTTTGGAACTTATTCACTCTTTGGAATTTTTGACACTTTCTTCATGGCCCAATACTTTATCAGTTTTTGAAAATATTGCATAAAAAGAATGTGATGTGTATTATGTTTTTACTGGGAGTTAGTTTATTCAGAACCCATTCAAACCCACCTTTGCATAACTTTCCACTATCATAGAGCCTGGGAATCTAAAAGACTTGACTTTTGAGTCTTTCTTCCAACTAGAGATGAACATCAGACTCATTTCTGACCAGTCAGATGTGAATAAAAGTCTACTGAGACTTCCTTCTGAATTTCTTTCTTCTTCTCTGGAATATGGAGTTGAATTTGGAGTATAGTAGCATAATTTAGAATGGCAGAGCGGAAAGTAGAAAGAGCCTGGTTACTTGATGGCACAGTAGAGCTCTCTTAATATCTCTGAACTGCCTGATTCCTTGTGTGTGTGTGTGCATGTGTGTGCACATGTATGTCATGAGATAAATAAACTCCCAATTTGGCTAACCTCTATACTCTATTGTCCTTTATATACAGCTAAACACAATCCTAATTGACAGCTTTTTTACTAACAGTAAGGAAGCATGTTTTCCCTTTTTAATGTTTTGTGCCATTGTGCTGGCCAGTCCATGGTCATGACTTCTGGTTTCTGTTTACTTTTTACTCACTCTCCAGGGTATGGAGTGTCTTAATCTGAGCAGGTAATGTGAAAAAGAACAACAACAAAAAAGGTCTAGTGAGAAACTGTTAGCATTTAGTTAATTGACAGAGCATACTGAGGAAGAGGGTATAAAAATCTATAACCTGGGCATCCAAAATACATGTCTTGGTGGTTAAACTTTTTTTTTTTTCCTTTTCCTACTTAGAGCCAATGCAGGCTTTTGGAAAGAAGTCACTCTGAGCTTAAGAAGTGAGGAATTATGCTCCACCTACTTGAGGGTGGTGTAGTTACATAAACTATTTGGAAATTTTCTGCATGAGAAGTTTGTTTATTCTCCCCTATGTACTTATTTATTAGATCACTTATTTGTATGAGTATGTACTCATGGGTACTTATTCTGTACTTCAGTTGTAATCTAATATGAGAACTTCTGACATGTAAAGAGCTTTGAATCATCACTCCTGTCCTTAAAATAAAAAAGGCTGAAAAAAAAAGGAAATTCAATGACTTTTCATAGACCCATCAAAGAAGTGACATTACAGGGCAACTGCCACCCCCTAATTTGGAGACACAGGTGAATACAGAGAATCTGGCTAGTTGGAGCAGAAGGTGCTAAAGGCATAGATTGGTAGGTACTTCAAAGGTAATTTTGACAGGGGCGCCTGAGTGGCTCAGTCGGTTAAGTGGCTGCCTTCAGCTCGGGTCATGATCCCAGGGTCCTGGGATCGAGCCCCGCATCGGGCTCCCTGCTCGGCGGAGAGCCTGCTTCTCCTTCTCCCTCTGTCTGCCGCTCTGCCTACTTGTGCTCTCTCTCTATATCTGTTAAATAAATAAATAAAAAAAAAAAAAAAAAAAAAAAGGTAATTTTGACAAATCCTGAGTATGAGTGTGGTCTAGCATGAGAATGAGAAATATTTGGGGGTTCAGTCTTAGGCAGGTCCCACACTTTAAATCCAGCAATCCCAGCAGATTCTCACAGTAAAGATCCAAAAGAGGTCCCCTGGCTCTGGCAGGGGGAGGGGAAAAGTTAACATTGTGAAATAATCCCAGAGCATTCTCCATTATAAAGTTCTCATCTCCAGGAGAAGAGATGTTATTAGAGTCATATCCCACCTAGACGAAGGGTATTCCTCTAACTCCAGGAAGTCAGTTAGCCTTGTGACCTCAGTTCTCTGATGGATCCAGGTAAAGTGGTTGTTTTCCCAGCTATTTCTTGATGTAAGGATGGGAGTGACACTTTTAAACTTTCTGTATAAGTTGGAGCTGAAAGGAAGCCTCACATAATTTTTACTAATTTGTTAGTTTTCCAATCTCTCTCTACCCATTTAAAGATGTTTTGTCTATCATTTCTACTTGTTCTCACCAGGAGTCTTTGTCCGAATTATCCTATTAGCCATTAGTGGAAGTGGAAATCCAGTCTCTTGGATGGCCAGAATAGGAGATTAGTATCTTTCTCTTGGGACTTATTTTTTTCTCCCTGAAATGTCAAAGGATCCAAACCACTGTGTGGAAAGAATAACAGGCAATTTGACCCATCAAATAGTGCACTACTGTTTATCAGCAGTCAATGCTTCTGTTCTTCATATACTGGATTGTTGTGGGGTAGTCGAATGCAAGGGTCAAGAAAGAATCCTTGAGACTTTGGTGCAAATTCTGAGTTTGAGTAGCACAGGGACAAGACCTGTGGGCAGAAAGAGCTGCACTTCTTGCTGTATGAAGCTGGTGGTTATATCCTTAGTGCTCAAGAGGGAGGGGACATGCAAGGTGTATTAGATCACAAATGTTTCTTAGAATTTCTAGTTGTAAAACTACTTCCACGAGATTTCTCTGGTGCTTATCATTCAGTTTGCTATTAACTATTGATGAATATATATGCAATCATGAGACCCTTTAAGAATGTAGCAACTAGTGCATATTTAGTCCCTATCAGGACTATGCAGGCTCTCAGTCAGCCTTCTAGTCTAAAGGTGACCATTTTTCTGCTTCTATCCCTCATCAAGACTGTGGTCTAAATGGGGTGTCTGTGCCTATTGGATCAGGACCCCCAAATGTTGGGTGATGATTGGGAGGAAGCCAGTGGCAAGGTGGTTAAAGATTTCAGCTGAGGCAGAACAAAGGAGATAGAAGTTTATTGAACACACTGCAAGGGAGCAGGGGATAGGACAGCTGTGGAGAGGCTGTCTGCAATGAGGCAGTGGATGGGGGCTGTTTTTAAAGGGGTTAGATGAGGAGGTATGGTGATGTATGGAATTCTCCCCTTTTTGGTAATTGTGCTTGACTGTAAATAGCCCATTGGTCAGTTAGGGTCTATGGATATTTTGAGGTGGGTGGCCTGATAGATCTGTCTGTATTCAGCCAGGTGGTCGCTGTGGGCCCTTTCTACATTCCATTGCTCAAGCCTGTTTGCCTAAAAGCAGCCTCTACAAAGATCACTGTTAAAAACAGGTAAAAGCACATGGTCCAGTTCTGCCTTGTCTATAGATAAAACAGAGGCCTGCTATCTTACTCACTCTGGTTTTTTTTTTTTTTAAGATTTTATTTATTTGACAGAGAGAGACACAGTGAGAGAGGGAACACAAGCAGGGGGAGTGGGACACAAACAGATGGAGTGGGAGAGGGAGAAGCAGGCCTCCCGCGGAGGAGGGAGCCCGATGTGGGGCTCAATCCCAGGACCCTGGGATCATGACCTGAGCTGAAGGCAGATGCTTAACGACTGAGCCACCCAGGCGCCCCTCTAACTCACTCTGTTAAAAGAAAGATAATTCCTTGAATTTTAATGGCCTAAATTTCTCAGTCTTGGGCTCTGTGATTTGTAAGAAATATATATTTTGGTCACTCAGGTGACCAATATATATTTTTCTTATATATTTGGTCTTCATCCATGGTTCCCAGCTCACAGCTCCTAAAACCCTTGGAATTTCCTGTGATAAGGGAGATAAAGGTCTCTTTTGTTATGTTAATGAGGTAACTTTTGGAAAGCCCTTATGTAATCTAAGGATTGGGGGCTGTTTGCCTGGAGAACCAACCCTATGATTTGAGGGTTAGAACTTTCAGACCCCCCCCACCCCCACCTCTGGGGAGGGGAGAGGGACTGGAGGCTGAGTCAACAAATGGCCAATGACTTAGTCAGTCATGACTATGTAATGAAATCCCCATAAAAAAGGACTGGGTTCAAATCTCTTCCCAGTTGGTGATCACATGTTGTTGTGGGGAGAGTGTTGTACCTGGAGAGGACATGGAAGCTCTGTGCCCTAATGATGTGAAAAGTTGGGGTTCAGGAGTGAATGGTCAAGAAAATATTCTTGAGATGTTTTTGGTGCAAAAACGGTGGTTTTATTAAAGCATGGGGACAGGACCTGTGGGCAGAAAGAGCTGCATTGGGGTTGTATGGAGTGGCTGATTATATAGTTTCAAGTTGGGAGGGGATTGAGGAATAGCATAAGTCTCTAGGGAATTTGGAAGCAAGGTTTCCAGGACTTTGAGGAGCTAGCTGTTGTTAGGAAAAGTCATTTACTACTGTCTAGTAAAACTTTAGTAATGAGACCCTTCAGATGTGTATCATTGGGCCATATGCTTGGAAGAAGATTGCTAACATACATCCTGGGGCATAGAGAGAAAGGAGGTTTCCAAAGGCATTTTATATGTTAAAGAAGACTTAACAGGATCCTGGAGATCTGGGCTAATGTCAAGCTAAAGTTGCCTTTGCCTCTAGCAAAGTATTAACATCAAGGCAGCTAAGGTCCTGGAGGAAGCTCACTCTGCCTGTCCCAAGTACTTGTCAATGGGCTGTAAGTTATAAGGAAGCTTAATGTTTTTTCTTTTGCCTTTGTTGTCCACATCGCTGACCACATACATTGCCACTTTCCCCACTGCGTCTTGTCAGAAGTACAGGTAACAACCTGGACTTGTGACTGGTATCTGAAACCCAAGGAAGGGTCATTGGAACCTCCAGTCTGTATCTGGTTGGTCAGGAGCACAGGTTGGACAGTCTAGGCCTTGCAACAGGCATCTGCAGCAGGGGGTAAAGGCAGTCTTGTAGGACTGAACCCTTAATCTGTGGAATCTGATGCTGTTTCCCTGTAGATAGTGTTAGAATTGGGTTGAATTCTCAGACATGCTGCTGGGTGTGTGTGTGTGGGGAACCCTCTCTCCTCCATCTCTGTGTTGGAATTGGGTCTGGGAACCCTAGAAGAGGCTTCTAAGTTTATTGGCACATGTTAGGCTTTTCTTTCCAAAGTCAGCAATAATGCCATGTGATTAGGTCAGGGGAATTTCCCAAACTCATTCGCATGTCACTTGGGAGCTAAAATTCCACCCTTGCTGGTTTATATTCCGGCATTAAAATAAATAAAAAATAATTTTACCAACTTTCTCTTCTCTCTGTTCACAAACTTGTATCATTTCTCTTATGGGGAAAGATCTACTCTAGAGAAATTGCTGACCTTTATACTACCAATGAACTGCAGCACCTTCCTGGGATTTTCTTAATCCACTTGAGAAGTTCAAGTAATGTTGAATGTTAACAAAAAGCGATTGGGATATTCTTCTTAGTGTTTAATGCAAATTAACTCAAGAGTTGTTAAAGAGTTTGTAAAGTGACAAAATAATTCCTATCAAACTCTTGACTTATAGACAGGAAAATTGCTGCCAACTTTTAAATGGAATTTTCTTTTGTTAATGGAGAAGTGATATATAATTTCATTTAGTTAGGTATCATCCCCCCGCCCCTTTTTTTTGGTCATCTTAATTTCTGTTTTTAAAAGTTAGTAACAAGGTTGAATAGAGAGAAAAGTGTTAAGAGCAGGGACTTTGGAGCCTGACTGCTTGTGTTCTAACCTCACTCTGCAACTTCCTTCCCATTTGACCTTGGGCAAGTTTCTCAACTCTCTTGCCTCATCTGCAAAAATATAAATAACAATTGTACTTGTTTCATAAGGTTGTTATGCAATTATATGAGTTAATATTTGTGGAATATTTACAACGCCTGACATATAGTATATGCTGTACAAAACAGGTAAATTAATTTGAATTGTTGTTCCTAGCAATTGGGAGACATGGAATTTTAACCCAGGGCTGTTGCGCTCCAAAGCCTGTGCTCTTTCTGTAATGCCAGTTATAAAACCCTGCCCTTTAAAGTTGGCTCACTTCCTGGACACATTGTCACCCAAACCAAGCACCTTCTGGAAGCCCACTCTCAGCTCCTGGGTCCGGAGGGCATACACCATGGGGTTAAAGGCTGGGGGCGTGACACTGTGTAGCACATTGAAGAGAGCAGGGATGACGAGGACTTTTCTTCCTGGCAGCTGGGTGACAGACACAACAATAACAGCTGTGTAGAAAAAGAGAATGAGGATGAGATGAGAGCTGCAGGTGCTCAGGGCCTTCCATGTTGCTTCAGCAGAGTTCAGCCTCAGCACTGAGCAAATAATCAAAGCATAGGAAACAAACACCAGACCCATGACACTCCCAACCATAACCCATGTCAAGGCCAACTGTTAAAATCTGTTCACAGTGATGTCATCACAGGCCAGACTGGTGACCCCCAAGTTAGAGCACAGGCAGTGGTCAGTTTCATTCCTGGAGCAGTAGTGTCGCTGGGCAGCCAGGACAGGCACTGGGATGGTCAGCAGGCCATTCCTGAGCACCATGGACAGTGTGGCTTTGATCACAAAAGCCTCAGTGACTATGGAGGGGTACCGAAGGGGGTGACAGATGGCCACATATCTATCGACAGCCATGCAGAGGAAGATGCCTGACTCCATGCCCATAAAAGAGTGGATGGCATAGATCTGAGCAAAGCACTCAGGGAGGCTGATGGCCTTGGCATCAAACCAGAGAATGGCCAGGATCTTGGGCACGATGGTGGTAGCCAGGCCAATGTCCACTATAGCCGAGATACCAAGGAGCCGATACATGGGCTGGTGCAGGGAAGGCTCATGTTGGATGGTGATTAAGATGAGGATGTTGGCACTGAGAGCTAAGAGGTAGAGCAGAGCCAGGGGCAGGGAGAGCCAGTGCTGCCAGGTATGAATGCCTGGGAGCCCCATGAGGATGAACTCAGACACCTGGAACCTGGAGCTATTGCTTATAGTCAGGGTGGTATCCATATCGTGGGATGTCTTCTTCTCAGCATCTATCTGTGAATTAAGGGGAAATAAGAATAGGCTATGGTAAGCTCAGCTGAGGCTCAAAATTTGTGTATCCTCAGCCCACTTGGACCCTTGAAAGAATTTTGGATAAGAACAACAGAAGAGCCAAAATAGATTCTAAGATAAAGATTTTAGCAGAATAAAAGTGAAGATTTACTGGCTTTGTTTTTTGGAAATTCTGGGTAGATTTGTGTGTGTGTGTGTGTGTGTGTGTGTGTGTGTGTGTGTGGAATGCAGATGCACAGCAGAAGACTTGTACATTATAAAGAACCCAAAGTTAGAGGGCAGAAGTGTTTTCTCCACTGTTGGGGATCTTTAGGAGGAGACCATGCAGCCACAGGGAAAACCCTGATCAAATTTTTCTTTTAAACAGTGCCTGTGGTTGACAAATGATTTCTGACAAAAATCATGTCATTTAATCTTCAACCAACAGGGGTTGTTATTTACATATAAGGATACAGAGGTTGAATGATTTGTCAGATAAGAATCATATGTTGAAAACACTAATAAGTGAGAAAGCTTTAGCAAAATTTTAATCTCTGCCATACTCTAGGAATATCACTTGTTTTCTCTTCTGATTATGAAAGTAATGTTAAAGACTTGCATAAAGCTGTATTTTAAAATCATCAATTTTATTTATTTATTTATTTATTTTTAAAGATTTTATTTATTTATTTGACAGAGAGAGACAGCGAGAGCAGGAACACAAGCAGGGGGAGTGGGAGAGGGAGAAGTGGGCTTCCTGCCGAGCAGGGAGCCCCATGTGGGACTCGATCCCAGGACCCTGGGATCATGACCTGAGCCGAAGGCAGACGCTTAACGACTGAGCCACCCAGGTGCCCTAAAATCATCAATTTTAGTAATAGATTTAAGGAGAGAAAATTACCACCAGACTTCCACCACTTTCAGAGTTTTGTGTGGTTGAGAGCTGTAGGCATTTGTCACACACATTTAGACTGTTTCATTTAAGTAATTTCACAGCTCATTTTTGGTCCTTTAAATACTTGGTCCTTCTCATTATCACATTCTCAGTTTTGTTCACTTTTGAACTGTTGCAGACTATTTTCAAGAGTTTGTATCAAAAAGTATACAGGCTTTATGGTTTTGGAAACCTTCAATACCTGAGAATTCTTTTTTATTTTTAACCTTTATTTGTGAATAATACCTTCCCTTCTGAAATATTTAGGTATCAATATTGCTTTTCCAAATCTCTACCTTTGCTCCATTTGATGATGTTAGGTGTAAGATCAAGGCCAATGAATGACCATGCCATTTATAATTATAATAAACATATAGTACTCATGAAATTGAAAAAGAAAAATAAGAAAAAATAAAACAATAGCACTTTTAGAAAACAAAAAACAGAAGTTAAGAAAAATAACCATAAATCAAAATCCCAACAAGCAAAGGTAATGGTTTTAACATTTTAGAATATTTCATTTTCAGCGTTTTTCTTTTCTGAAAGAAAATTTTTTATGAAGTTTCATGTAAGTGGATTTCTTCATCCCATGCTTTTTCTTAGCATAGTACATATAAATTTCCTGATGCATTGGGAAACTTTATAAACATTTTTTTCAACGGCCACTAAATGATGTCATACGGCTTTTATAACATTTTCCCCAATTTTTGTTTGGTTTTACATACTGCTTACAAATTTTAAAATACATATTATGTATATATTTGGATATATGTATATTGTATCTTACACAATTTTTAAATGTTTTCTTTCTAGGACTTATAAACTTAAATAGAACTCTTTAATGAAGAATTTATGGGTAGTCTCCATGGGAATCTGTGAATTTCTTAAATTTATATGGAAAAATTTGTCTATCTTTACATTATTCTGGGGAGAGGAACTGTTTAGCTTTCATGTAATTCTCAAAACATTCCATTATTCAATCAAAAAACAGTAACAGAAGACCATTCTTCACATAAAATTTTGATCAAGTTTCACTTCCCTTTGACTTTTAATTTTTAATGGTTGACCTTCTGGTTTTGTGATGCAACTTATTTACATGGGCTTAGTTTTTCTGCTAAAGAGAGATATGTAAATAAAGTGATCTTGCATGATTAAACAATGGTTTCTACATGTCTTACCAAGCAATTATTATGCCTCTTTGCTAACATAATAAATTTTTATATTTATAAATTCTATGGAGGGCACTCAATTGTTTCTATTTTTTTTCTGGTTAATTTTATGCCAATATCAAACTGAGTTAAAAATTTTAGTTTATAATAAATTTAATACACAAGAGGACTATATTCCCTTATTACTTATTCTCTTTAATTTTAAAGTCCTTTTCATGTGTTTATTTTCCAGATTAAACTTGGATTTCCTATATTGAGTTCTAAAATAAGAATTTTGTTTGGGATTGTGCTAAATTTGTAGCTTAATTTTGGAAAAAAAAAGTTGACATCCTTATACTATCAAGTCTTCTCATTCATCAAATGTGGATTCTCTCTGCCTTTGTTTAAATCTTTAAAAAATTTTTACTAAAATTTTGTACTTCTGCACTGTTCTTATTATGATTATTAGTATTTTGAGATATTTTGAATGCATATGAGTTTTTTCATTATGTATTCGAATGTGTATTTATGACCTATGGAAATCCAGTGAATTTACCTTTTTTAGTGTTATTATATTGGTTTTTGTTATTTCCTTTTGCCTTCATTCATTTTGCTAAACTTGTGCTACTTTTAAACATTTGGTGAGTTTTTTCTGTATTATCTCAACCAATTAATGGTTGCTGGTAAACCAAATATTTTGGGTTTATTATTTTATAAATTGCAGTTTTATTGTTTTGTTATTTCTGTCTTGTGCATCATCTATTTTGCTAAACTGTTGTCAATTTTTAAATTTTTTCCATTAATGCTCTTTTTCTGATTTTCTAGGTATAGCAAAAAGTTGCTTGCTGGGCATCTGGCTGGCTTAGTCCATAGAGCAGGCAACTCTTTTTTTTTTTTTTAAAGATTTTATTTATTTGACAGAGAGAGAGATAGCAAGAGCAGGAACACAAGCAAGGGGAGTGGGAGAGGGAGAAACAGGCTTCCCACGGAGCAGGGAGCCTGATGCGGGGCTCGATCTCAGGACCCTGGGATCATGACCTGAGCCGAAGGGAAAAAACTTAACGACTGAGCCCCCAGGCGCCCCAAGCAGGAAACTCTTGATCTCAAGTTTGCAAGTTAGAGTCCCATGTTGGGTGTAGAGATTACTTAAAAATAAAATCTTAAAAAAAAAAAGCGCAACAAATACCTTTTTAAAAAAGTTGCTTGCAAACAATGCTATTTTCCCTCTTTACAAATATTAATATATCTTAATCTTTGTTTCATATCTCACTGAAACAGTTGGAAATTCATGATCAATGTAAAATAAGTATGATGGCAAACATTTTCAATTTTTTTGGTTGATTTAATGGGAACTCAGCTTCAGTTTATATTAAATATGAGGTCTTTTAAAAACAATCATATGTCTTTTTATTGAGTGTAATAAAGCAGTGTTTTGTTTAAAGTTGCTTTTGTTCTAGGAATCTCGGATATAGAATTTATTATTCTAGGCCTGTCGATTTATCATTGATTTACTGACAATCCTGGAACTCAGTCTCACTTCTTTCCTGTTTCCTAGTCACAGAACTTAGTCTCTACAAAAGTCAAGAGCCTGAGAGAAGGAGGTACAAATCAAATAAGGAAAGCCATAGAAGGCAAGGATAAGGCATATACTAATCAAATTCGGAGATGAGGAACAGTTTCTTACAGGATGGTGGGAAACGTCCACCCCTCACCTCTCAGGGTGCAGGTCATTGACTGGTTTACTTACGACTTCAAGAAGGTCTTGGAAGAGACCTGCAATGTCTTCTGTAGCTGCGTCTGCTCTCCTGGCTTCAGCTGCCTGTGTTCAGCTTTTTGTTGTTCAGAACAGATTCCTGTCCTTGCTTGCCACCCCTGGAGTCTGGGGTTTTTGTATAAATTAGATCTGTGAGATGCCTGATCCTGGTGTGGTGCTCTCTAGGCCCTCCCTACCTTATAACAAGCATCCTGCAGGGGCTTTTTTGGCATTGCAATGGGAATACAACCCAAATGCTCTTAGGGGTTAGTTCACAAGATGTTTGGGTCCATTCAACTCTAATCCCAGTGTGGCCCACCAGATGGACGGCTTTTCACTCCAGGTTCCTCAAGGATTAATTCACTCTTGTCTGATGAATAGTGCTCCTCATTCTAGGAAGGTTTTGAAGTTTCCCTATCTCAAAATATATCTTTATTCTATATCGTTTCTAGAGATTGCCCCTATCTATTTCCTGCATCACAAACATTATGAGTAACCTCTTTATGTTGCTTCCTCATCCTCACCTCCTGTAGATTTCTTGTCTCACTTCAATTTAACTTTTGTTTTAGCATCACATAGAAATTGCTCTTGCTAATGACCTCAAGTGCCAAAAATATTGGATATTTTTTAGAATGTAATCTTACCTGAACCCTCTCTACTATTTGTCTGTGTTGATCAGTTCCTTTTTTAGGGCCACTTGCCTCTCTTGTCTTTCATGATGTTGTAATTTTAGTGTTAATTAAACTGGAATAAAAGAGTGATATAGAATTTGTATTCAGATCAAATGTTGCTTAATCAGAGATGCATTCTCTGGTCATTTTATCTAAAATAGGAGTCCTGACTCTATAACTCTCTGCTCTATTTATCTCTATGGCACATATCACAACATGTCATATTATCAAGTCATTTATTTGTATCTCTTTTCTTTTTCACATTAAAATGTAAGCTCCCCAAAAGCATGCTCTTTGTAATTTTTGTTCACTGCTCTGTCCCTGGTACCTAGACCAGTTCCTGGCATATAGTAGATATTTTATGAATATTTGTCAAATAGATGAATGAATATTGAGAAGAGTGAATAGAGAAGCAGTCTAGAGGAATTTCCAAGTGTGATGCTTATGTTTATATACAGTGACATTTTACCCTTTTCCGTTTAATAATACATGTATTCTAACTACATATACTATTATTAAATAAAACTTTAATTTTTATTTTAATTTTTTCAAATTAGCTTAAGAAACTTCCATTTACTTCTTTGTTGCTTAAAGACTGCTGTCAGAGATTCTAACAGTTAAAAATTACTTGAAACATAGTAACATTGTGATAGAATGGAATCAATATATATTTAAGTTTTTATTTTAATTCCAGTTAGTTAACATACAGTGTTATATTAATTTCAGGTGTACAATATAGTAAGCCAACACTTCCATATATTGCTTTGTGCTCATCAAGATAAGTGTACCTCTTAATCCCTACTGCCTACTCAACCCATCCCCCTACCCACCTCCCCTCTGGTAGCCATCAGTTTATTCTCTATAACTAAGAGTCTATTTCTTGATTTCTCTCTCTCTTATTTTTCCCCCCTTTGCTTGTTTCTTTTGTTTCTTAAATTCCACATATGAGTGAAATTATATGGTATTTGTTTTTCTCTGACGGACTTACTTTGCTTAGCATAATACACTGTAGCTCCATCCATGTCAGTGCAAATGGCAAGATTTCATTCTCTTTTATGGCTGAATAATATTCCATTGTGTGTGTATGTATATATATATATACATATATATATATACACACTGCATCTTCTTTATCCGTTCATCAATTGGTGGACACTTGGGTTGCTTCCATATCTTGGCTATTGTAAATAATGCTGCTATAAACATAGGGCTTCATGTATCCCTTTGAATTATTGTTCTTGTATTCTTTGGGTAAATACCCAGTAGTGTGATTGCTGGATCATAAGGTAGTTCTATTTTTAACTTTTTGAGGAACGTCCATACTGTTTTCCATAGTGGCTGTATCAGTTTGCATTCCCACCAAAAGGACACTAGTGTTCCTTTTTCTCCACATCCTCACCAGCATTTGTTGTTTCTTGTGTTGTTGATTTTAGCCTTCTGACAGGTGAGACGTGATATCTCATTGTAGTTTTGATTTGTATTTCCCTGATGATGAGTGATGCTGAGCATCTTTTCATGTGTCTGTTGGCCATTTTATGTCTTCTTTGGAAAAATGTCTGTTCATTCTTCTGCCTATTTTTAATTGTATTGTGTTTTGGATATTGAGTTTTATAAGTTCTTTATGTATTTTGGGTACTAACCCTTTATTGGATATGTCATTTGCAAATATCTTCTTCCATTCTGTAGGTTGCCTTTTAGTTTTGTTGATTGTTTCCTTTGCTGTGCAAAAGCTTTTTCTTTTTATGTAGTCCCTATAGTTTATTTTGCTTTTGTTTCCTTTGTTTCAGGAGATATATCTAGAAAGACGTTGCTAAGGCCTATGTCAAACAAGTTACTGTCTGTGCTGTCTTCTAGGATTTTTATGGTTTCAGTCTCACATTTAGGTCTTTAATCCACTTTGAATTTATTTTTGTGTATGATATAAGAAAGTGGTCTAGATTCATTCTTTTGCATGTTGCCACCCAGTTTTGGAATGGATCAATATTTTGATCCATGTGTGAAATTCATTTTTTTTGCTATAATCAAAGATATGTAATGTTTTAGCAATTTTGTTTAATAGAATATTACATTGTTTGGGTTTTGTAATACATTGCAGAGTGAGGTGTAGCTTGCTAAAATTAAGGTATTCCAAGTCATAAATTATTATTGTCAAGCTATAGCCAAAGAAAGTCACAGATTTGTCAGAACGTTAGGGAAATTTGTTTCTGGACTGTAAAAAAGCATGGGTCAGGAGAGTAAGCAATTCTGGTGGAACAGCAATTATTTATATTCCTAATTTTGGTAACAATAAATTTGTATACTGATTAAAAAATATGAAGTTGCACCCAAGAAGGACTTGGGAATAACTATGTGTTGTTCAGGATACTGTGGAAAATGCTATGGAGAGAAATGGTATAGATTTCCAAAGGAAGAACATTGATAAGCATTTCTTAGGTTTATTCTCTACCCTGAAATCACAAGGTATTTCAGAAAATCTACAAATATCTAAAATTACCTTCTCTAATAGAATGCCAGTTGCTCTGGGAATGACTGCTGTCTGATAGTTTTCACTAATGAACTTGCCCAAAGGAAAGGTAAATATGCTCAGTGGGTTTCTTCACAGTATCAGAGGGATTAAGTGATAATGACAATAGACTAGGATGGAATTATGCATATTTTCAATCACAGACAATGAATTGGCAATGTGGTCTGAACTGGACCTTTGATAACAGAACAGTAAGACGAATCTCAGTATGGTGTGCAAGATTATGGAACACTATGAACTTGGAAAAAGAGAATGTAAAGATGGGCATATGATGCTCATTAGCAAAACCCTTTTGTGAACTCAGAAGTGGCCTAGCATCAACAAGTAGATGTTTTAATCCACTTCCTGGAGGAGTCTTCTTGGGTTACCTGAGATGAGTGGTCATGAGATTATTCTAGTGATGCTATGATGGGCAGTAAATAAATAAATCAGGCTAATCCACTGACTCCTTCTAAAGCTCAAAATTGTTCTGTTTGTTAACAGGGACAACCAGAAACTCAAGACCACTATGGGTCACTACCAGACCGATATGTAGCTAGCAAGCGGAGGGTATTGATGGTTCCTGACTGCGATAGGGACATATTCTGGATTTCAATTTGCATATCTGGTCATGGAAACAAATGCTTCAAATATCGTCAGAGGATTAGAACAGGACGTATTTTAATTTGGATCCTCTGTTTATATATCCTTATATCAAGGAACCATCTTCCAACAGATTAGTGAAAAGATGCTCAACATCCCTCATCATCAGGGAAATACAAATCAAAACTATAATGAGATATCATCATGCATCGGTCAGAAATGGCTAAAATTAACAACATAGGAAGCAACTGGTGTTGGTGAGGATATTGAGAAAGGGGAACACTCTTTCACTGTTAGTGGGAATGAAAACTGGTGCAGCCACTGTGGAAAACAGAATGGAGGTTCCTCAAAAAGGTAAAAATAGAACTACCCTATGATCCAGCAATTGCATTATTAGGTATTTAACCAAAGGATACAAAAATACTGATTTGAAGGGATACATGCACTCTGATTTTTATAGTAGCATTATCAATAACAGCCAAACTATGGAAAGAGCACAAATGTCCATTGACCGATGAATGGATAAAGAAGATGTGGTAAAAAAAAAAAAATACAATGGAATATTACTCAGCCAATAAAAGAGAATTTAACCTTGCCATTTGCGAGGATGTGGATGGAGCTAGAGAGTATGTGCTAGGCGAAATAAGTTAGAGAAAGACAAATATCATGTGATTTTACTCATATGTGGAATTTAAGAAACAAAACAAATGACCATAGGGGAAAAAAAGAGAGCGGCAAACCAAGAAACAGACTCTAAACTATAGAGAATAAACTGATGGTTATTATAGGGGGGATGGGTTAAATAGGTGATGGGGATTAAGGAGTGCAGTTGTGATGAGCACAGGCATTGTACGAAAGTGTTGATTCACTATATTGTACACCTGCAGCTAAAAACTAATATTACTCAGTATGTTAACTAACTGGAATTTAAATAAAAACTAAAAAAAAAAAATAATAATAAGGTACCTATCTTACTGCCTTATACCATAGAACCAGAGGAGAAAAATAGATTAATCTATTATCTGGAGTGATTAAACCCAGTAACTAAGGGGAAATTAGGTTGCCTGTAAGCAATGGGGACAGGTAGACTGTGCTGGGAAACCAGGATATCCCCCAAGGTGCCTCTTAGTACTTTATACAAGTTATTGCAAGTTAACTTTACAGTTTAGTCTTTATTAGGTAATAGAATATTTGATTGGACTCTGACTGAATTTGAGGAATAGGGTAATTTTTCCAGCAATGTATACAATGACTCTTGGGATTGTGCATCTTGTTATTTTGGGGAAAAGATGAGAACTTCTTTGTATGAAGAATAGCTGTATTTTTTATGTTTATTATTTATTTATTATTTTTAGCTGTCTCTTTTAAAATAGAAATATTGATTGCTGAGATTAAGAATTTCTCATATCATTGAGATCATATGATACATGTCTTTCTCTGATTGACTTATTTCGCTTAGCATAATACCTTCTAGTTCCATCCACGTTGTTGCAAATGACAAGATTTCATTTTGACTGATAAATCACAGACCCATGCCTCTGAAACAAATAATACATTATATGTTAAAAGAAAAAAAAAGAACATAGTAGGAAGGGAAAAATGAAGGGGGAAATCAGAGGGGGAGATGAACCATGAGAGACTATGGACTCTGAGAAACAAACTGAGGGTTCTAGAAGGGAGAAGGGTGGGGGGATGGGCTAGCCTGGTGATGGGTATTAAAGAGGGCATGTATTGAATGGGTGTTATATGCAAACAATGAATCATGGAACACTACATGAAAAACTAATGATGTATGATGATTAACATAACATAATAAAATAAAATAAAAAAATAGAAATATTGAGTTGTTTTATTGTTGTATGGGAATTCAAATGTGCGTGAAATGTGAGTAGTCAGAGGTATGAACTAGGCTGTTAATTGACTTATTGTGCCTCAGTTACACATCCTGTTTTTTGGCCTGCTCTGTGAAAATGGATTTGGGTCCTTTATGTAATATGCCTTTATCCACTGGAATCAACTTTGGCAGTAGAGGGCACTGGAGAGACATCATAAGAAGAGAGGTTTTTTTTGTTTGTCTTTAAGTGAGGTAAAATTCAAATAACATAAAATTCAGCATTTTAACCATTTAAAAATGTTTAATTCAGTGGCTTCTATTACATTCACAGTGTTGTACAACTATCACTTCTAATTACAGAAATTTTCACCATCCTCCAAAGAAATGCTTTTGTACACAGTTTCCCATTTTCCCTTTCCTTTAGCCCATGGTAATTTTTTAGCTGGTTTCTGTCCTTATGGATTTACCTATTTTAGATATTTCATATAAATGGTATCATACAATATGTGCCTTTTTCTGTTTGGCTTTCTTTCATTTAGCCTAATGTTTTCAAGGTTCATCCATGTTGTAGCATGTATCAGTACCCCTTTCCTTTTTCTGGCTGGATAATTTTCCATTGTATGGGTACACCACATTTGTTTAACTCACTCATCAGTTGATGCACATTTGAGTTGTTTTCATTTTTTGGCTATTAGGAATAATGCTGCTATAAATATTCATGTACACATTTTTATGTGGACATACACGTTTTCAGTTCTCTTGGGTGGTACCTAAGAGTGAAATTGCTGGGCCATGTGGTGACTCTTGTTTAATCACTCAAAGAGCTACCAGACTGTTTTCTGAAACCGCTGCACCAGTTTATATCCCCACCAGCACAGTGTGGGTGTTTTATTTTCTTCATAACTTCACCAACACTTACCATATGTATTTTTAATTATAACCATCCTAGTGGGTGTGAAGTGATATCTTATTGTGGTTTTGTTCTGTACAGTAATGAAGACACAGCTAATGCTGTTTTGAAAAGACATGTTCAAATTAAATTGTCCACTGGATATGAAAATAAATGTGCTAGAAAAGACAAATAGGCAAATAAATAATAAAATATTGCGACAGTATTAAAATCACATAAGACAAAACAAATGGGTAAATATAAAGCACATGACAAAGAGGAATAGTTTATAAAGATAAAACAGAGGGCACATACCTTTTTATACTCATGGCAGATAGAGTGGAGAGAATAATTAACTGCTCTTATCTTTCTGTTGTGTCAGAATTTTTGCTGAGACTCCAGGTTGGATGTTAGATGTTTACATATTTTCAAAAGAACTGAGAGACACATCCCCAGAGAGTTGTTGAAAGTGGTCTGCACTTGGGGTCCTACACATAGACTCATGCTGTGTGTTTTTGAACGAATGAATACATAAATGAAAAAAAATGTGTGAATGAGAGTTCAGAGGCAGCTTTGAGGATGGCTCAACATTGCTATTTACCAGCTGATGAGTTTGTATAATCATTCAACCTGAGCCCCTATTTCTTTGTGAAGAAGGGTTAATAGTAATGCTCCCTAACTAAAAAGGCTGCTATGAAGACTACATGAAATTAGTTGATCATTGTGGGAAAGTGTTCTGCAAACTGTAAAGAACTCTTCAAGGTTAGATGTTGTTATTACCCTACTCCTTTGGGGTAGAAACAGTGGAGGTTGGCTTAAGTTCAAGCCCTTTTCTGTGACTGTCTCTTGCATACCTTTTCTTACTGGAGGATTGCTTTAGTCTGAATCAGTGGCCATTGTCGGTCAAAGGTGAAGTAATAGCTCCTTTTGGAGAAAGTTTATAGTCTCTGTTCTTGGGTAAGTGTCCAAGCATTACTCTTAGGATGGCTGGTCCTACATATGGACTGACTTCCGGCAGGTCTGCTGTGCTGCCCAGGGCTCACTTCCCTGGTAGGATGAGCTCATGGTGTTGCTTAAGCCTGGAGCAGTCTTCTAAGAGGTTGTTCTCCAAGGTGTACTCATGCAAACTTTCTGAGGCCATTCTTCATATCATGGTCCAGGATATTGATACATAGGTCCACAGACTATCTTATACTGCTGACCAGCCACATCATGAATCAAGTATTAAGCATCTGTCATGTGCAGAGTTCCTGTACTAGGCTCAGAGAAAGTACAAAATGAACATGGATCAGTGTTCTTGCACTCAAAAGTGTACATTTTTGTTAGATGTGCAAACGATAAAATTTAATTTAGACTTAATTGGTTATTTGGAGCTACTTTTCTAGGGCATTTTCTAGGACAATTTTCTTCCTTTCCTAGGAAAACTTTGTTGCATAATTAGATCAGTTTTTCCATGTATATATCATATCTCAAAGACTGTTTTCTTTATTATCTCTTTTGCTTGTCATGGCATGCTGTGACTTTTTGAATCAACAAAATGCTATGATTACTACTACTTTTGAAGGATTGAAGCAGAGTGAACTTTCACAAGTTCTTCAAGATCATGTAGAAATTCTGGAACAGAGCAAGAGGAACAGGGAGAATAGTGCAAAGGTTACAAAATCAGACTTCCAAGGAGTAGAATCACATCTCCCCCACTTGAAAACTATGTTGGCGGGGCAAGTTCTGTAACCCCTAGTACCCTTAGCTGTACGTTGGGAATAATATTGTATGTGCCTCACAGGGTTATTGAGTATTAAATCAGATTTGTGTGTGTGTGTGTGTGTATCAGTTATCTGGACTATGAGAAGTACTTAGCACTTGTTAATCATTAATTAATTAATTGATTATTATTATTGAGATTATCTGGTACGAAAATACAATTTTTTTCTGTCTTTTTAAAATAGACATTTATTTATTTTCTTTTCCTTATTATGAAAATGACATGAAAAACACATAAATATGTACAAGTTAGAGTCAATTCATGCAAATAGTTTTAAAGTCTTCATTTTCTATTACTATTAGTGAATTTTTTGGAATAAATTTTTGCTTACATTTAGACTATTTCTTTTGGATTTTTTTCTAAATACAGGATTACTGGATGAAAGAATATGAACATTTACAAACATTTCAGTAAATTTTATCAAATTGCTTTTTGGTGCACTTGGGCCACTTGACGTTCCTACCAGCTCTGGGTAAGAGTATCAGTCTCAGAATCGCATCCGTGGTTAGCAACATTTCACTTTTCTTTTCTTTTCCTTTTTTTTTTTTTTTTTGCCCATAGGATCCAACAGTACATTAAAAGGATTATTCACCACGACCAAGTGGGATTTATCCCTGGGCTGCAAGGTTGGTTCAACATCCGCAAATCAATCAATGTGATACAATACATTAATAAAAGAAAGAACATTTCATTTTTCTATTCTTACTTTGGTAACAGGAAATTTCATTGTAATTTTCATATGCATATTTTGATCAGTGAGACTGACAGTTTTCATGATTTTATTGGCCATTTTTTTTTCCTAGTGAGAGATAAAGGCAGATTACAACCCAGGTCTAGTGAGATCTAAAACCTCTATCCTTTCCACGCATGCCTTGTAAAGCTGGAGTTACTTAGTGGACGTATCTTCACTCAGCCCAAGCAGTCTCTGGAAGCCCAATCTGAGCTCCTGCATCCTGAGTGCATAGACCATGGGATTGAGTGCAGGGGGGATAACATTGTGCAGCACATTAAGGAGTACAGGGATTAGGGGGATCTTCTTCTCTGCAAGTGTGTGACAGACAGCACAATGATACCTGTGTAGAAGAAGAGAATGAGGATGAGGTGGGAGCTGCAGGTACCCAAAGCCTTTGACAATGCTTCTGTAAGTTCAACCTCAGCACAGAGTGAAGGATTAACACGTAAGAAGAAAACACCAGAGCCATATCACTGCCAATCAGGATCCAAGCTAAGATCAGTTGGTAAAATCTGTTCACAGTGATGTCATCACAGGCCAGACTGGTGACCCCCAAGTTAGAGCACAGGCAGTGGTCAGTTTCATTCCTGGAGCAGTAGTGTCGCTGGGCAGCCAGGACAGGCACTGGGATGGTCAGCAGGCCATTCCTGAGCACCATGGACAGTGTGGCTTTGATCACAAAAGCCTCAGTGACTATGGAGGGGTACCGAAGGGGGTGACAGATGGCTACATATCTATCGACAGCCATGTAGAGGAAGATACCAGATTCCATGCACAAGGAGCAATGGATGGCATAAATCTGAGCAAAGCACTCAGGGAGGCTGATGGCCTTGACATCAAACCAGAAGATGGCCAGGATCTTCGGCATGATGGTGGTGGCCAGGCCCATGTCCACAACGGCCAATATGCCCAGAAAATGGTACATAGGCACGTGTGGCGTGACCTCACATTGGATGGTGATCATGATGAGGATGTTGGCACCAAGAGCTAAGAAGTAGAGCGGAGCCAGGGGCAGGGAGAGCCAGTGCTGCCAGGTGTAAATGCCTGGGACCCCATGAGGATGAACTGGGAAATCTGGAGCCTGGAACTGTTGGTAACACTAGTGGAGGTATTCGTGGTGTGGGTGCCCTGTTCTCAGTGTCTGTCCATAAAACTGAAATAGGAAGAAGATTGCGTTTGAAAGTTCAGCTTGGGGTCCTCATAATGCAGACTCCCACCAATGATCCAGTTTCTTTTGTGTGTGAATAACCTTCAACATCTTTTTTTTTTGCTCCTGGAAATATTCCACAGGGGAGTAATAAAACAAGCCAAAATTTGTTCTAAACATAAAGGTTGGAATAACCATTTATCATTACCACCTGTGTATCTAGTAAGCATGTTCAAATGTATGTATCAAGAATAATCTTCTTACCAACAGATAACAAATATTAATATTTGGTTTCCTTCCATTTTTCTATTTTCTATTTAAGCAGTTTACATCATTATATGAGGATAATGTTGTATCTTGCCTTTGTATTTTAGTATTGTGTTCTAGGACATAAAATAGGCACTCAGTAAAAATTTATGACATGGATAAATAAATAAACCACAGCTTTCCAGTATCATTAAAAGCAATGTAGAATCTTAATTTTGATGACTGCTTTATATTCCTAAATTTGGCTGTACCATAATTTACTCACCACTATCTTATTTTCAGATTATTTCCTTTAAGTAGAGTTTTTAAAATGATACAAAAGTGATACATACAAAGAACATAGCCATCTTAGAATTTTATTTTCAGTAATATTTTGATTTTAAGTGTTATAAATGTACATGGTTAAAAGTCAAATAAAATAAAAAATATAAACAACAGACAGTAAGACTTCTGTGCTTGGGTCTCCTAAATCCCTTCCTTTTCCCCAGATGCAGCCAGTAATGCAGTCTGTTAGGAATCCTTCCAGAGATAGTTTTTGTATGAACAAGAATCTACCTATATTTTTCTTATAAAAGACAAAAGCAAATGTTAGCATACTCATCATACCCTTTATCCTTTGTTTCCTTTCCTTTTCTTTCTTAATTATCTTGAGACTGCTCCATATCACAAACTAGATATGCCTCACTGTTAAGTACATGATTTTCTACCACATGGATATCTGATAATTTAATGAGAACTTCTAACATTCAATTTGTTTCAAGTATTTTGTTACTGTAAAAAATGATGTACTAAATGTACTGTTCATATATCTTTATGCATATGTATAAGCTTATAGGAAAATTTCTAAGAGTGAATTGGGGGGTGAAATGGAAAAAGAAAGATTTTGATTGATATTGCCAAATTGTTTTTCAAGAAGTTATTCTGCCCCTGTATGAGAATATGGCTATTTTAAATGCTCTTGATGTATACTGAAATGTCGCTTCATAGATACACTATAGAAATTTACATACCCAGAGTTTGCTCAGGATTGTGTTTATGTTACTACATCCATCCATTTCATCACATCCCGAATTAGGAATTTTAATTTAAAAATCTTTATTAATAGAGTAAGTAAAAATTGATATTTCAATTTTGGTTCAGTTTTCACTTCACTGTTGAGTGACCTTTGACATTTTCTTTTTTTTGAACTTTGACATTTTCAAAGATTTATTTTCCACTTATGTGCTTCTTCACTAATTTTCTCTTTTGTCTTTATGTGCAACTTATCTCATAGTATTAAATGAAATAATGTTTTTCAAATGCTCAGTATGGAGTCTAACAGTACAACCTTATTAATTTGTATGGATTTCACTCTATCTTTTTTTTTTTAATTTTATTATATCTTAAGGATATTACCTCTGTTGAATTTTCTGGAAATACTTCCTTCAATTCATTTTCCATTAAATTCTATCTTTTCTAAAAAAATGATTTACACACATGCATACACAAACTTTTATATAGTCATAACAATTGTAGTTTTTATATTATTTTGTGACTTTTAAACTTTTAATACTGCAAAATCAGTATTTTAATAAATATTTAATAGCATATTCTTTATGAAAATTTATTTTAATTTAATTTTTTAAAAAAGATTTTTTTTTATTTATTTGACAGAGAAAGACACAGTGAGAGAGGGAACACAAGCAGGGGGAGTGGGAGAGGGAGAAGCAGGCTTCCCGCCGAGCAAGGAGCCCAATGCGGGGCTCGACCCCACACCCTGAGATCATGACCTGAGCTGAAGGCAGATGCTTAATGACTGAGCCACCCAGGTGCCCCTATTTTAACTTAATTTTTAAAAAAAATTTGTAATTTCAGGGGCGATTGGATGGCATAGTCGGTTGAGTGTCTAACTCTTGGTTTTGGCTCAGGTCTGATCTCAGGGTTGTGAGATTGAGAGAGTTTCTCTCTCCTTCTCTTTCTGCCTCTCCCTCCGCATCCCATTCTCTCTCTCTCTAAAATAAATAAATTTAAAAAAAAAAGAATTTGAAATTTCACATGGAGTGAAAAAGTATCTAATTTCTCCCCACTAATAGTTAAACAATTGATTCAGCATCATTCAATAAATGAGACTTCTTTTTTCCCATTATTCTGAACGTCCTTTTTTGGTCACATATTAAATTACAACCTATATTCAAAGATCACTGCCTCCCAGGACAATCTTTTCTGTTCTTAGTGTCATTACCAATTGAATCATGTATTTACCACACAATAGGGGAGATTCTTAGTAATAACTTCAAAAAATGTTTTAAATTAATGTTAATTTAAATGCTATTCTTGGAATATTATATATTAAAATACTAATTAATTATGGAAGAATTGATGTCTTTATCCATTGATTCTTTCCATTCAGAAATCTATATGTTTTTCCTTTTTTGTCGTAGGTATTTTTGAATTTTTTCTACTATTATTACTTTTGTCTCTCTTTGTATTTCCTTTTTTTTTTTTTAAATATTTTATTTATTTATTTGACAGAGAGAGAGAGCACAAGCAGGGGAAGTGGCAGGCAGAGGGAGAAGCAGGCTTCCCCCCTAGCGGGGCGCCTGATGCGGGGCTCGATCCCAGGACCCTGGGATCATAACCTGAGCTGAAGGCAGACGCTTAACTGACTGAGCCACCCAGGCACCCCTCTTTGTATTTCCTAATTGGCTACTGTTACCTAAGAAAACTCCTGATGACTATTGTTTTTTAAGACACTTTCCAAAATATAGCTCTTTTACAGTATTGCTTTCCAAAGCTAATAATGTTTTAGTAAATTTTCTGTTTCACATTGTTTTTGGTAGAAGAATATATTTCCTACAGTTAGATAAGTTTGACTATTGTAAGTTTTTATTTTGCATCATATTAAAATGTTTATACATTTCTAAACAATATAAGGGAACAGTGATAGTCAATATCTGTGTCTAGGTCTGGACTTGAAGTAGAATATCTCTAGAACTTTCCCTTCAGTGTGCCACTGGCTAATGATTTTCTGATGAATGGTCTCTATTAGTTTTGATGATTTGATGCCTATTTCTAGTTCTTGGTGTTAAGAAAAATCAGAAATGGGTAAATTCAATCACTATCTCTTTTCAGGATCTTGGATCCGTAACTTAAATGGGAGGATCTCCTGTTGGCACCATTCTTTCAGCTTTGACAGCATGCCTCCCCAATGTCAGGCTCCGAGAGGCAGCCTTTGGTTGCTCTTTTGTTAGGCAGGGGTTTCTACTGTCCAGAGAATTGCTCAGTCTCATTTTTCTCACTTGTTTGCCAGACCTCAGGCTTTTGTCTCTTTAGGGAAGGTCTTGAGGAATAAGGGCCAAAGTCAGAAGGATCAAAAGAAGGAAGCAAAGTGAGAAAGCCAAAGATGCAGAGAAAGAGAGGCAGGGCAACCAGAACCCAGAGCTAGAAACATAGAACTAGAAAACGGTGCCCTCCCCTCCCCTTCCTTCCCCTTGACCCCTGGTTACTCTCTGCTAGGAGGTCCTGTAGAGATCCTTTCCAAGTGGAACTGCCTTCTACAGCTGCTTCTATTCGCTTGGCTACACCTGTCTTTTATGCCTTTGTTGCTGGGAGTACACCTTCTCCTCTCCCCTGGGGCCTGAGCAGTTGCACAGATTGGAGAACAGAGTTGCCCTAGACCTTCTTGGCTACTCCCTAGGTCCTACATGAGGCTCTCTGTAATCTTTTTTCTTGTGTGAACCAAGGCATGGTGTCTTTTTGCCATAGCCCCAAATGGCCCCCAGTGATCTTAGACATATGTCAAGCCTGGTTCAGGGAATAGAAATACTCAGCCCCCAGTCCCATGGAAAGTACTATTATGTGGTCTCTCTGTCTTTTAAAAATTTTTAGGTTGCCATTTACTTTTTCTTTTTTTAAATTTTATTTTAATTCCAGGTAGTTAACATACAGTGTTATATTAATTTCAGGTGTACAATATAGTAATTCAACACTTCCATATATCACTTGACGCTCATCATGACAACTACACTCCTTAATCCCCATCACCTATTTAACCCATCCACCCATGCACGTCCCTTCTGGTTATCATCCATTTGTTCTCTATAATTAAGAGTCTGTTTCTTGATTTCTCTCTCTCTCTCACTTTTTCCCTTTTGTTTCTTAAATTCACATATGAGTGAAATTATATGGTATTTGTCTTTCTGACTGACTTATTTTGCTTAGCATAATACTCTAGCTCCATCCATGTTGTTGCAAATGGCAAGATTTCATTCTTTTTTATGGCTGAGTAATATTCTATTATATATTACTCAACCATAAAAAAGAATATATATATCACATCCTCTTTATCCATTCATCAATTGAAGGATGCTTGGGTTGCTTCTGTGTCTTGACTATTGTAAATAATGCTGCTATAAAGATAGCGTTGCATGTATCCCCTTGAATTAGTTCTTGTATTCTTTGGGTAAATAGCCAGTAGTGTGATTCCTGGATCATAAGGTAGCTCTATTTTTAACTTTTTGAGGAACCTTCATACTGTTTTCCAGAGTGGCTGCACCAGTTTGCATTCCCACCAAAAGTGCACTAGTTCCTTTTTCTCCATGTCCTCACCAACACTTGCTGTTTCTTGTATTGTTGATATTAGCCATTCTGACAGATGAGAGGTGATATCTCATTGTAGTTTTAATTTGTATTTCCCTGATGATGAGTGATGTTGAGCATTTTTCATGTGTCTGTTGGTCGTCTTTATGTCTTCTTAGGAAAAATGTTCATGTCTTCTGCCCATTTTTTAAATTGGATTAATTGTTTTTTGGATGTTGAGTTTTATAAGTTCTTTATGTAATTTGGGTACTAACCCTTTATTTTATTTATTTTATTTTTAAATTTAATTTAATTTTATTATGTTATGTTAGTCACCATACAATACATCATTAGTTTTTGATGTGGTGATCCACAATCCATTGTTTTCGTATAACACCCAGTGCTCCATGCAGTATGTCACCTCCTTAATACCCATCACTTGGCTAACCCATCCTCCCCTCTAAAACCTCAGTTTGTTTCTCAGAGTCCATAGTCTCTCATGGTTCAACTCTCCCTCTGATTCCCACCCCCCTTCATTTTTCCCTTCCTTCTCATGTCCTCCATGCTATTCCTTATGTTCCACAAATAAGTGAAACCATATGATAATTGACTTTCTCTGCTTGACTTATTTCACTTAGCATAATCTCCTCCAGTCCCATCCATGTTGATGTAAAAGTTGGGTAGTCATCCTTTCTGATGGCTGAGTAATATTCCATTGTAT
>NC_138379.1:44746923-44769434 GCF_054177405.1 Leptonychotes weddellii
TCTGTCCTGTAATTTCATTTTTTAAAAAAATTTCAACTGGTGATATTTTGGACATTGTGCAGATGCACTGGAGAATGTGAGTATCTTATAAGGCAATCTCACTGCTGTGTATAACCATAGAAGAAGCAGAAAAATGGGATTTATCTTCCTCTTTATCTTCATTTGCTCTTCTTTTCTTCATTATTTTCTTCCTCATCCTGAGTATTTTCCAGGCTCTCCGTGTGATAATGAAATGAACTTGAAAATATAGAAACTATGATAGAATGTGATAGTGCTATGGTGGATGTTGGTTCCAAGTCACTGAGACTAATTCTCCATGGGAGGTAAGGGGCAGGAAAGGGACATGGGTTGGATTAGATTAAAGAGATGCTATGAATGACCAGGGTTTAGAAGAGTATGAGCGAACGTTTTCAAGAGGGTAGATGGAGGGTTAGGGCTAAAATTATGGTCCCTAAGGGGAGTCTGCTTCAGTCTTTCTCTTAAGTGGCTTCTGCTCTATGCCATGCTCAATGATCCCATGTTTCCTCTGTTAAATATTAATCTTCAATATTGTTAGTAAGAAGATAGCACAGCAGCATTATTCACAGTAGCTAAAAGGTGAAGACAACCCATGTGTCCATCACCTAATGAATGGATTAACAGAAATGTAGTATACACATATTAGTATTCAGCCTTAAAAGAAATGAAATTCTGACACATGCTATGGCATGGATGAACCTTAAACATTATGCTAAGTGAAATAAGCTGGACACAAAATGACAAATATTCTATGATTCTTCTTTTATGAAGTACCTAGAATAGGCAAATTCATAAGAGACATAAGTAGCACAGAGATTGCCAGGACTTAGAGGAGAGAGGGATGGGAATTATTGTTTAATAGGCACAGAGCTTGTATTTGGGATGATGGGAAAATTCTGGAAATAGATATTGGTGATAGCTGCACAACATTGTGAATGTACCTAATGCCACTGAATTATACCTTAAAAATGGTTAAGTTGATAAATACTATGTTAAATATATTTTACCACAATAAAAAATGACAACAACAAAAACACCCCCAAGAAGATAGCTCTTCAAAGAAAAGGCAAGAAGTGGAGACCTCCCTCTTCTCCTATCTGCTCCATAGCTCGGAGTGGAAGAAAGGGCTACTGGAGATGCACAGTAGCTATAAGATTGCAGAGGAAGATTCCTTAGTGGGAGGATGAGTGACATTTAGTACCAATGGGTGTAGACTTCTTTATGTGCTTTAGTTAAACTTGTTTTAAACAATCTTAGTCTGAATATGCTGTATTAATGTAAAAAATGTTTTATTTATTTATTTATTTATTTATTTATTTATTTATTTATTTATTTATTTATTTGAGAGAGAGAGCGAGAGAGAGCACAAGCAGGGGGAGAAGCAGATTCCAGGGTTTGATCCTAGGACCCTGGGATCATGACTTGAACCAAAGGCAGATGCTTAAACGACTGAGCCACCCAGGTGCCCCTAGAGTAAAATCTTGATGATATGAGTATCTCCTGTTGTTCAGCTCTTACTCCATGGTACCTTGAGCCCTTGAGAAAAAAAAAAACTTTGCACATAGGCTTTCTCGTTTAATGTCTACAAAATGTATATGAAGCTGGTACTCTCGTTATATCCATTTTTTTTTTCCTGACAAAAATGTTATACTTCTACTAAGTGGGGACCATTCATTTTCTTACACTGCTCATACCTCTGGTTTGGTGGTGAGTTCATTGTTGCTGTTCCCCAAAGCAATTTTCAGGGTTTTTTTTCCCCTGGAAAAACAGACCAGCAAACAAGTAAGCATGGACTGGTGCTTTGCTGTTCATGTCATTCATGCAAATCATTCTCTACTACTCCCAGTTACTGGTATCTCTCCTTGTTGCTATTCTTCATTAAATGATGACTAAGTGGATGTGTTCTCTATTTTTTGCCCCCCCCCATTATGCTGGTGCAAGACTTCAGGATTTATGCGAATAACCCATTGAACACTCTGTGTTTTCATATTCTTGGTTTTTTTCTCCCAAGATCCCTACCTCATTTACCCATTCCCATGACATATCCTTGAACTTCTCTGGAGATCACTGTGTTTGTCTCCAACACATCTCCCAGCATCCGTGCTTCACCTCTTATGCATACTCCTAGCATATTTGATAATGAGATTCTGCTCATGTCTCAGTCTTCTGCTTAAAATCTTCATGATTTTCACTTCCCACTGTCCTTTAACATGACCTAAAACATCTCCTATGGTTCATGCTTATACACCAGGCTTAGTTCCTGAGTACTACATCCCCAAATTTCATGATTCTTTCAAGTCATTGGCAGTACCAAGCTCCCTTCCCTCTTGCCTCAGGGTTTTTGTATCCTTAGCCTACCCCCACAGCTCCTTTCACTCTTAACCCATTCTTCTGGTCACTAACTTGATTTAGGGGGGCTTTCCTGCATTCTCCAGAATGAGAAGTTTCTCTTGTTACATGCTTGACATCCTGTAGTTTTAATTTATAGTACTTATAACCGTTATTAGGTTTCTGTGATCACATGATCACCATCCCCTGAGCCATGATGACAAGGATTGTTTATCATATTGCTTGTTTTGTTTAACATCTAGTAGAGTATATGGATTTGGTTGATATTTAATACCTACTGAATGAATGAATGAATGAATAAATGAGGCTTCTCACCAACTATGAATGAAATACATTGTTGCCTGGATAAATGAAAAAAATGTGCAATTGAAACGTCATTCCAAAGGAGAATGTGGCCACTGGGGTGGACTGTAGCTGCTTTAGCAGAGATGTGGCCTAGGGAAGGTTCTGTTTGGTAATGGGGAGATATGATAGAGGAGGTCTTAGCCATCTCAGTGGGAACTTGCTTGGATGGACTGTCTGAGAATCAGTATTTATCCCATACTTGTTATGGTATTGGAGTTGATATCCATGGACCTATTGCAATTTCTCAGAAGAGAAGCAGAGTGCTTAATTCACTTGAGAGAGGTGGTGTTTGTCTTAGATTGGATCCTCTAGAAACAGATACTGAGGCAAAGATTTGCATGCAGGAAGCTTATTGTGAAATATACTTGGGAATGACTCCTGTCAGGGAGTGAGGGAAGCAGGATGGAAAAGAGGAAGAAGTTAAACTATGATCTAGTTACCCCAAATGCCTGTGCTGCTTCCATGGGGGTGCTCTTGAGCTGAGATTGTCCTTCAGTGTTGTTTCAAAAGAGAAAGGTTCAGGTCTTTGTATTTGTACTTAATGAGTCATTGGGTGAGAGCTTCACTCAGAAAGGAAAACTAATCATGGGTGAGTCAACTCTCTTTGTCCAAGGGAGATGACTCAATAATGAGCTTTTAGCAGCCAATATCTCAGCAGATGGAGGAATGAACAAGTTTCACCACAGAGTCCACTGAAGAATTTATTGCTCTGAGTTTGACCTGTGAGAATGAGAAATCTGAGCTTACAGAGAAATATGAGCTTTCCTAGCTCACTGAGCATGCAGCTTCCTATGATAGCCATCAAGGTAGACAGGCTTAGAGGTGATGACCAACACTGGACAGACATGAACCACCTGGTCAGGTGCAGGTGCCACTTCCTGCTCTGCCTCTCTGCCTAACCAGCTATCCCTGGGGCAGTGGACTTAGCTCTGTGGGCCTCCAGCCAATCTGGATGCTAACTTTAGCCCTGTCCAAAAGTGTCTGTGTGTCCTCTGGGACCTCTCAATTGGTAATAACATCTTGCCTGCTCAGTGTCTTATTCACAGTCACTGGACCTACCTTCGGGAAGTATCAAGAATGGACTTATCTTTCATGGTAGGATTACAAAACTAGGTATAAATTTGTGCATTATTTATAGAATAACCTATATATCAGGACTTTATACATATCATTTAATTAATATTTATAATAAACCAGTAAGATTTATATTATTTGCTCTACTATCAGGTGAGGCAATCTACACTCAGAGAGTTTAAGTATCCCACCATGGTTTCATTTGTTGAATATGAAGGGGACAGAATTTAAGCATAATTGTCTGCCTACAAAGCTTATGTTTATCCCCTGTACTGTGAAGCCTCTACCAGCTAGTTTATAATTATGAAATTTAATGAGAAATTATGAACTTGGGCGCCTGGGTGGCTCAGTTGGTTAAGCGACTGCCTTCGGCTCAGGTCATGATCCTGGAGTCCCTGGATCGAGTCCCGCATCGGGCTCCCTGCTTGGCAGGGAGTCTGCTTCTCCCTCTGACCCTCCCCCCTCTCATGTGCTCTCTCTCATTCTCTCGCTCTCAAATAAATAAATAAAATCTTTAAAAAAAAAAGAAATTATGAACTTTACTTGAGACAAACCATTAAGGCACTGAAAGGATTTCTATAATTAGATAAAACAGAAATTGTGGATGAACAAAAAAAGATCACAAAATAAAATGCTCTTAACATGATTAATGTGGTTCAACAGCTAATGAGTCCTTCTAAGAGACAGTAACCAGTGGACTCTGAATTTTGAAGGATGAGAAAGACCAAGTCCAGATAAAAGAGAAGGAAGAAAGAATACGCAAAAGGCACATGTAAAATAAGTTGCTGCACTCATATAATTACAAGAACATTGGAATAGTTCAAGCAAGACATATATGTGGAAATTTGTTAAGTATAAGTCAAAGTAATACAAAAGATAGCCTTTGAAAGCCTTGTTTGCTAGTCTTGAATGTGTAATTTTATTCCATGGATTAAATGGACTAACAGATTTTAATCTTAGAAGTGACATGACGACATGTGAATTTTAGATGTATTTTATAATCCTCTGCCTTAAGAATGCACAGTGGATAGGGAGGGGTTAATGGAAAAGCCAGAAAGATCTAAGTAAATAATCCAGGTGATAGAAATTAGGCGTGTGCACTAGGCAGTGACACTGGGGGGTGAAAAGGATGAGTGGGTCAAAAGGGGCTAAACTGCAGTCAATAAGAACTGGTAACAAGTAAAAGGGAGGAGAGATAAGAATGAGTAAGGATCATTTCAAATTTCTACATTTGGTTGGATAGGTACAAATTGTGATTTAACTCAAAAAAATATGAGCATGAAGGAGGCAGAGTGGATTTGGGAAGAATAGGCAAGTTAATTCAGTCTTGAACCATCGAGCATTGGTATAGATATTTAGGTATAGATAAATGCAAAATGGATCTGGGTTTCAGAAAGGTATTTAACTCAGAAACCTAGATTGGAAGAAATTAAAGTATATAATTGGTTAAAATATTAATAAATGGATGAAATCAATCAGAGATAATGTACAGAACAGGGAACGGAGGAGAGAATGGGACCCTGGAATCAAAAACATATAAGGGAGAGGTAGACGGAGTAAGTGTTGGGATGGGAGACATAGGAGGAACAACTGTAGGCTGCTGTGCTTTGGAAACTGAGGGAGAATACTTTAAAAGAGATCAGATTGATTTACAGTGAGGGGATACAGAGGATCCTTTCAAGTGGACATTCCAAGTGAGAAGTAATTGAATGGTAGAGTTTAACATCTCTCTAAAAGCAGCATGTTTACTCTTATCTGTAAATGAAACTAGACCTATTGCAATTCAGACATGTGGCTGTCTCCCCTTAAAGACATTATCTCAAGAAAAGGGGCTTCTCTTCTTTGTATCTCACTTTATTTGCTTGTGTTTCACTTTCAGCTTCTTTCTTCTCATGAAGATGGTAGCCAGATCTAGACACTGGGATAACCCACCAAGAATGGAGAGATCATGATTTTGGTTTCTTTTCTCTCTTTGGTCCTTTATCTCCTTGCTGTAATGGGCAATGTCAGCATCATCTTCATCATCTGGACTGACCCATCCTTGCACCAGCCTATGTACCTCTTTCTGGCCATGCTATCTGGCATTGACCTGGTGCTGGCCTCCACCACTGCACCTAAAACCCTTGCAGTGCTCCTGGTTCATGCCCATGAGATTGGGTACACTGTCTGCCTGATCCAGATGTTCTTCATCCATGCTTTCTCTTCCATGGAGTCAGGTGTACTTGTGGCCATGGCTCTGGATTGCTATGGAGCCATTTGTCACCCTCTGCACCATTCTACCATCTTGCATCCAGGGATCATAGGGCGCATTGGGCTGGCAGTGCTGGTATGGGGGTTGGTCCTTCTCCTCCCCTTCCCTATCCTGTTGCAGAGACTCATCTTCTGCCAGGCCACCATCATAGGCCATGCCTATTGTGAACATATAGCTGTGGTAAAACTTGCCTGCTCAGAAACCACAGTGAACCGAGCTTATGGGTTGGCAGTGGCCCTGCTTGTGGTTGGGCTAGATGTTGTGGCCATTGGTATTTCCTATGCCCTCATCCTCCAGACTGTGTTGAAGGTACCAGGGGGTGAGGCCCAACTTAAGGCCTTTAGCACATGTGGGTCTCATATTTGTGTCATCCTGATCTTCTATGTTCCTGGAATATTCTCCTTCCTCACTCATCGCTTTGGCCACCATGTACCCCATCATGTTCATGTTCTTCTGGCCACCCTCTACCTCCTTGTGCCACCTGCACTCAGTCCTCTTGTCTATGGGATGAAGACCCGGCAGATCCGCCAGTGAGTACTTAGGGTTGTCTCCCTAAAAGGATAGATCTGAACACATCCCAGTTATTTTCTTCTGAGGCACCTGCCAAATGTACTGCCAGGAGGCCCAGGCTAGTCTAGGCTATGTGGATAGAGACCATTCCACAGTGAGGAGTTCTTCCAGTCCTGCTAGTCTCATGGCAAAAAATATACCTGGGAAATTGGCTTCATCAGTAAATGGGTTACTTAGATAGCAGGATTTGTGATTATTTTTACCATCCTTTTTTTGCTCTTAATCCCACCCAGTATTTCTCTACTCCTTGTGATTTGGGACTTGGAGATAAGATCAATAGATGATACCTCTGGATATGCCATTTTTTTCCTGCCTTCACCCAATGACTGTGGATCATCATCTAGTAAAGGAGTGGGAAGTCCCAACCTTTGCATGGTTTTAGTTTTAGAGTGTCTTCAAACCTTTAAAATTCCGTGAGCTCTAGGTCTCTGGGTTCCCTTGTAGTAAGAGAGTGTCTCTCAAAGCATTTGAGATGTCCACTATGTGAGAAAACACCTTTTATTACAATATGGGTGTTACTCATTTATTTAAAATAGACCTAAGTGGGGCAGGTAATGTAATAGGCTCTAGGAATAATATGTTATGATTCTTATTTTCAAAATATAAATTTATATATATATAGTGGATTTCTTTTTTAAAGAGGTCTATTTGGATTTTGGATTTATTATATTTTAATTTATTTATGTGTTTTGCTTAGGATAAAGAGGGAATAAGACCCAGTATTGAACATATGTATATTTTTAAGTATTAACTAACAAAACAAAAGTAACCATGTAATTGTTATGATCTAATAAGCATAATATTTGCTAGTCTGGTGTTGGTAAATTTTTATTGAATTTATAAATTATTATTATATTTATTAATAAATATAGAACTAGTTATGCCACTTGAAAAAAGAATTTCTCTTTCTGAAATGTGGATATGGAGAGTGATGTCAATTAGATCCTCCCCATTTCTAGTAACATGAACTGGGTAAAGCTTATAAGAGGATTGTCACAATTGGTATATTGCATCCTGTTTGTTGGATGTTGCCCTAAAATCCTAAAAAGTGGTACATTTTGTTCAGCCCTAGAAGAAGAAAGTCACTGTTGCCTTGTGGTAGGGTGCTCTGGTGTTGAGAGGGTCCTAACCACTCAATAGTGGTTAAAAGAGGAGAATGGATGGGTTAGTGTTCCAGTTTCTTCTTTCTTGGTAAATTTTTCTCCTAATAAATAATTTTCAGGTACAGAGTCAGTACGAAGTCTTCAGTTTGGTTGGCACACATGGGTGAATTAGGGAGGAGTCATGTGAGCTCTTATTGCAGGAGCAATTACACATTCTCATCACCTTGGTTGTAGGCCTAGGACTTGAACTCTGGTGAGTTGTCTTGGGGAAGCCCAGGATGTGGTGTATGTTGTATCACATCCATGGGAAAACTGTCTTGGCCCTAGAGCTACTTAGTTTAGGTAGGTTATTCAAAGTACGTTTTGTTCTCTCCTCCCATTTATACCACTTGCTGATGCTTGGGATGTGGGTATGATGGTGGGATCTGAAGAGCTTCCTTGGATCACAAGATGGAAACGTGTGCTGAAGCTGGCAGAGCAACACTGTAGAAGAGCCTGTGTCCCTGAAGCCGTCTGGGCCACCAACCCTGACTTAAACCTGGGACAGAAGCTTGTATCTGGGTTAAGCCACTATGTTTTGGGGGAATCTTTTTGCAGCTGACTAACCTATAGCCTAAGGAGTAGATGTTTTTCATCTCAGATCATCTAGGTGGGATATGTCTTCTGCCTGAAGGTTGTCTTTTAGAATTTCCTTTTGAAAAGGTTTTCAGTTCTTGCTTGTCTAAAAATCTGTTTATTTTACTCTCATTCAAATTTACTATCAGAAAATGTTTGTCGTTTTCTTACTGTTTTATTTTCTACTGTGACTATAGTTATCCCATATATCCTGTTTCATTCCTAGCAGTGTTTATTTGTGCCTTCCCTGATTTCCTTGCTTATCCATGTTAAACATTTATCGATGGTATGAAAATATTTAAATGTTTAAACTTATATCCATTTAACTTAATGTTAGCACTGGCTTTTTAGCTTTAACTTTTCTTGTCACATTTTGCACAGAGAGGACTGTATGACCCAGCTGCTCTGGCAATACAAGAACAATTCCCTCATCAATTCACTAAAGGATTCCTTTCAATTTCTGTTATCAGTTCTTATGATTCTAAACTTGGATTATTTCCTGAATCTCTTAATAAGAACATTTCTCACATCTGCATCAAGCTTTAACTTTCCCCAGTTCTTTCCCTAACTTATAGTTCTACCCTCCACACATACATACCTACATCAGTTTATAGATTTCCTCATTCTGGTTTTTCTATAAAGCCAATGCAGTCAATTTATAAATTCCAGAAGTATTTGAAAGTATACGACCCAATCCTAGAACATTTCCCCATATTCTAGAAATTTTATTGAATTATTATTTTTATAATTCTTTAGTCATTAGATTTCAAACTATATTACAAAGCTAATAGTTTTGTAATAGTGATAATAATAGTTATGATAGTAATCAAAACAATATGGTATTAGCATAAAAGCTGACACACAGATCAGTGGACCCAAATAGAGTCCCCAGAAATACACTCATGCATATATGGACAATTTAATTAGGACAAAGCAACTACAAATATGCAGTGGGAGAAGGATTATCTCCTCAATATATAGTGTTGGGAAAACTGGATATCCATATGCAGAAGAATGAAATTGGACCTAATCTTACACCATACACAATAATCAACTCAAAATGGATTAAAGACATGAATGTAAGACCTGAAACCATAAACCTCTTCAAAGGAGACATAGGAGGTAAACTTTTTGACATTTGTCTTCTTAATGATTTTTTTGGATTTGATATCATAAGAAAACACATCAAAGACCAAAATAAACAAGTGGTAGAACATCAAACTATGAAGCTTCTGCATAGCACGGAAACCATCAACAAAGTGAAAGAGCAACTATGGAACTGGAGAAAATATTTGCACACCATATATCTGAAAAGGGATTAATATCCAAATTATATGAAGATCTTGCACAAGTTAATAGCATAAAACCAAACAGTCCAATTAAAAATGGGCAGAGGAACTGAACATTTTCCCATAAAAGGTGTACAAATGGCCAACAGGTGCATGAAAAGGTGTTCAACATCACTGATCATCAGGGAAATGCAAATCAAAACCACAATGAGGTATCACTTATCTGTTAGAATGGCTATCATCAAGAAGAGAAGAGATAACAAGTGGTGGTGAGAATGTGGAGAAAAGGAAACTTTAAAAAAAAAAGATTTTATTTATTTATTTGTCAGAGAGAGAGAGAGCACAAGCAGGGGGAGCAGCAAAAGGAGAGGGAGAAACAGGCTTCCTGCTGAGCAAGGAGCCTGATGCAGGACTTGATCCCAGAACTCTTGGATCATGACCTGAGCTGAAGACAGATGCTTAACCAACTGAGCCACCCAGGTGGCCCAGAAAAGGAAACTCTTGTGGACTCTTAATGGGAATTGGTAAATTGGTTAATGGCTATTGTAAATTGGTGCAGCGACTATGGAAAGCACCATAGAGGTTCCTCAAACCTGTAAAAGTAGAACTACCATATGATTCAGCAATCCCACTTCTAGGAATATATCCAAAGGAAGTGAAATCCATATCTCAAAGAGATATCTGCATCCTTAGGTTCATTGCAGCATAATTTACAATAGCAAGACATGGAAATAGCCTAAGTGTTCCTCAACAGATGAATGAATAACAGATGAATGAATAACAAACTGTGGTATATATATATAGTGTGTGTGTGTATATGTAGTATATATGTTATATATTTATATATATATGGAATATATACATATATTCCACAATACCACACACACACACACACTAGAATATTATTCATCCATAAAAAAGGAAATCCAGTCATTTGCAACAACATGGATGGACCTTGAGAGCATTATAGCTAAGTGAAGTAAGTCAGAGAAAGATAAGTAGTATATGTAAAATCTTAAAACAAAAACAAACTCATGGAAACAGAGAACAAATTGGTGGTTTCAATAGGCAGGGTATGGGAGTGGGATGGGAGAAATGGGTGAAGGTGGTGAAAGGTACAAACTTCCAGTTATAAATAACTTTCGAAGATGTAAAAAAAAAAAAGTAACTTTGAGAGAGAGAAGTAAATCATGTTGTCAGTCCAGCATCTTGAGTCAAAACTATTATAACTATAGCTAAATTTTGTGATTTTACTTTGTTGTATATATCCCATGCTAGACTAGAATCCAAGAAGGCAGGAGTCTTATATATTTCATTTACTTCTCAATGCCAAGGGCCTGACTTACTCCTCAGCACAACAAACATCCTCAATAATTATTTGTGATACTAGATTCAGTTAATACACAAACTTGATATAGTGAGTGCTCTCTTTTTCTTTTTATTAAATTTTAATGTGATTTTCTCTTTAGGACTAGTGGAACAGATTTTCCATCCAAGATTAGCTGCTCCTCACCTGAGAGAGACAGGGTGCCTCCCTGAGAGTAGGAAGCTCAGGAGTGCTGTTGGAGATTTAAAGTGCAGATTTCTCACTGTTTATCCCCTCTGCATTCATAGCAGTAGAGAATGCCCACAAGGAATTAAAGAGGGAGTAGAGTGAAAATAGAACCTAGGAAATTGCATATGCATGGCTCTCTGGTAAGTCGTGATTGGAAAATGAAGGTGGGATCTGAAGACAAAGAGGAGGCCATCAATTTAATTCCCTTAATTTTAGGTCTTAAAACCGCAACCCACTCCCTTTCTGTGCCCAGATACGGTGAGATTTTGTTTGAAAATTTGGTTACAATACAAATACTCAGTAATTTGTAAGGAGAATTTGGAGCTATAGCAGAATGTAAAACAGTATGGAGCTTCCTCAAAAAGTTTAAAATAGAACTACCCTATGACCCAGCAATTGCACTACTAGGTATTTACACACAGGATACTGATTTGAAGGGGCATATGCACCCTGATGTTTATAGCAGCATTATCAAAAGTAGCCAAATTATGGAAGGAGCTCAAATGTCCATTGACTGATTAATGGATAAAGAAGATGTGGTATATATATAATCAAATATTACTCAGCCATCAAAAAAATGAAATCTTGGCATTTGCAATGACATGGATGTATGCTAAGTGAAATAAGTCAGAGAATGACAAATACCATATGATTTCACTCATATGTGGAATTTAAGAAAAACACAGGTGAATATGGAGGAGGGGGAAAAAGGGAGTGAGGCAAACCATAAGAGACTCTTAACTAAGGAGAAAAAACAGGGTTGATGGAGGGGAGGTGGGTGGGGGATGGGCTAGGTGGGTGATGGGTATTAAGGAGGGCACTTATTGTCATGAGCACTAGGTGTTATATATAAGTGATGAATCACTAAATTCTACTTCTGAAACCAATATTACACTATATGTTAGCTAACTAGAATTTTGATAAAAATTTGAAAAAAAAATGCAAAAAGAATGGTTGTTTTTCAGATTTATTTCTGTGAAATTGATCATAGGCTCTTATCCAGGTGAGTTTATGATACTTAGATACAAAGCAAAATAGAGTCCACTACTATACTTACAGATCCTCCAGACAGGCAGTGAAACAGAGAGAACATATTTCCTACGTTTGAGATGCATTAACCCCACCAGTGCTCCCAGCCATCTCTGCTCAATTGTATTAGTGATCCTTCTTCCTGTATGGAAAAACAAACAAGGGAGAGGAGAGGGGGAAAGATAGAGCTGAAGTTTCACTCCTATTATTTCCCTCTTGTGGTGAGAGGAGCAAAAGCCTTCCTCTATGGAAGTGGAGTAGAAGAAGTAAAGTTCTTCCCTAATAGGCTGCAGATGGCTCCTTTCACATTCTTTGGGTAAGACTGATAATGTTACATGGGGGTTGGAAAATGTGGGGAGGTGGAGGACACTCTTTTTGTGTTGGGTCATAAATTATGTCTTAATAAATTTTGAGAGAATAAAAACTTAAGAGTATATTCTCTAACCAACATAATTATATTGGAAACCAATAAAAATAGGGTGTCATGAAAAGCTCCAAACACTTGGAAATTAAATAACCCACATCTAAATAACTTATGGCTTAAATAAGAAATTACAGAGAATGTAAGAAAATATTTCAAACTAATTGATAATGACATATAGTAAAAGTGGTGGAATGCAAGTAAAGAGAAATTAGAGGAAAAATTATACTTTTAAATGCTTATATTAGAAATATTTAGTATAAATTTTCTAAGTTGACAAGAATTCAGAAAAAGAAAAATAAATTAAGCCTAAGGTAAATAAAAGTAAGGAATTAATTAAGATAAAAGTAGGATCAATAAAATAGAGAATAAAGAAAATCAAGAAATCTTAAAGTCGATTATTTGGAAAGATCAAGAAAATCAACAAACACCTAATAACACTTACCAAGGACAAACAGAAAATGGGATGATATCATCAAGATGGTAACAGAAGTTGCCCGACATTAGTCCCCTTCACAAGAAGACCAATTAGCAGCTATCCATAGATAAGACATTACTGTGAAAATCCCATAACCACGGAGGGAGGCTGTAGCATCCTCCTGGACCACAGAGACCCAGAAAAACTGCATTAGAAGAGTAAGAGGAGAGGTTTCACTTTGCCTGCTTTGCCCCTCTCCCAGGACAGCACAGCACTGCACTGAAAGGTCCTATCCAGTTTCTCCAGTGAGAAAGGAGAGCCTCGTATGGACATCCAGCCCCACCAACATTGCAGGGTGCTTTCTGGGAGGCCTACTCAGGTCTTGCCTCATAGGGATCATGAGTTAATCTGCATGGCTTGAGCACTGGGAATGATATAGGGATGGAAAACAGGGCTAGGGCTTTATTACCACAACCAGTGCTCAAATGCTGGAGAACAGCCTTCCTGCTGTAGTAGAACCTGAGTTCTTAGCCTGTGGTTCACCCCGTCTGTGGAGCTGAGCTCATGGATCTATCTGGCCAGTGAGCTAAGTTGGCAGTTCTGCCTGATTTGAGTCCCCAGCCAATAGGCATTACCAGCCTTGGAGTCTATTCTATGATGCCATCCAGGCAGGGAAACAAATTCACAGCCCCACTCACTGTTGAGCATAGTCTCTGGTTGTGCTTGACCAGGAAGCCTTGTCCTGGTCAAACGATAAAAAATGATTTTCAAAGAATGATAAAATAATAAAGTGAGAAAAAAATGATAAGAAACACTCCACCCTAAACAAACTGAAAACCAGCAACCCTGTGCAACTGTTGAGCATAGCCTCTAGCCTGCATAACCTAACAGTGACCCTGGATCTTGTCTAACCTTGGAGCCTAGCCTACATCTCAGTCAGCCTAAGTTCTGGCCTGATTGTTGAACACAGTCCGTGGCCTTGCCTATGCAGAGAGCCCGGCCAGTAACCCTGCCTAATCAAAGAACATATAGCCTGTGGACCTACTCAACCAGGAAGCCTGGACAGTGGCTCCACCTGACCACAATAGCAAGCCTTTTGCCACTGTTGCTACCAGCTGTCCTGTTCAATACCCCAAGCTGAGCTGAATAACAAACCTGTAGAGTATGGAAAGGAGACTGCTTACTCCAATGCACAGATAGCAATGCAAGGATACGAGGGTGCCAAAGATTCAGGTAAACACAACACCACCAAAGGAATCTAATAAAACTACAATAAGAAAATGGTGATGTAGGAATTGTCTTACAAGGAATTCAGAATAATCCTTTTAAAGAAGTTCAGTGAACTACAAGAACACATAGACACACAACCAAATAAAACTAGGTTAACAATGCATGAACAAAATGAGAATATTAGCAAAGAAATATTAGCAAAGAAATGATTAAAAAAACTAAACAGAGTCTTTTCTTCACTTTTCTTCCTTTTTCTTCTTGTTTGGTAAAGGAGAAAAAAAAACACAAAATGAATCTGACTGGTTTTACCTTAATTTCTCATCACAAACCCCCAAGAGATATTCGACAATGTCTGTGACTGAATAATCACTCACTCAGAAAAGTTGTTCTTCCTTTCTTTTTTTTTTTTTTGCCTTTCACTTTTTTTTTATTATTATGTTCAATTAGCCAACATAGTTGGCTAACAAAAACATTAGTTTTTGATGTAGTGTTCAGTGATTCATTAGTTGCATGGAACACCCAGTGCTTATCACAACACATGCCCTCCTTAATACCTATCACCCGGTTACCCCGTCCCCCCACCCGCCTCCCTTTTGTAACCCTCAGTTTGTTTCCTGGAGTCCAGAGTCACTCATGGTTTGTCTCCCTTTCTGATTTCTTCCCATTCAGTGTTCCCTCCCTTCCCCTATGGTCTCTGCACTATTCCTTATATTCCACATATGAGTACAACCATATGATAATTGTCTTTCTCTGTCTGACTTATTTCACTTAGCATAATACCCTCCAGTTACATCCATGTTGATGCAAATGGTAAGTACTCAACCTTTCTGATGAATGAGTAATATTTCATTGTATATATGAACCACATCTTTATTCATTCATCTGTTGAAGGGCATCTCAGCTCTTTCCACAGTTTGGCTATTGTGGACATTGCTGCTATGAACATTGGGGTGCATGTGCCCCTTCTTTTTCATACATCTGTATCTTTGGGTTGAATACTTAGTAGTGCAATTGCTGGGTCATAGGGTAGCACTTTTTTTTAAAACACCTTTTTTTTTTTTTTTAAAGATTTTATTTATTTATTCATGAGAGACAGAGAGAGAGAGAGAGAGAGAGGCAGAGGGAGAAGCAGGCTCCCAAGGAGCAGGGAGCCTGATGTGGGACTCGATCCCAGGACCCTGGGATCATGACCTGAGCTGAAGGCAGATGTTTAACCATCTGAGCCACCCAGGCACCCCTAGCACTTTTTTTTTTAAGATTTTACTTATTTATTTGACAGAGAGATAACGAGAGCAGGAACACAAGCAGGGGGAGTGGGAGAGGGAGAAGCAGGCTTTCTGCCCAGCAGGGAGCCTGACGTGGGGCTCAATTCCAGGATCCTGGGATCATGACCTGAGCTGAAGGCAGATGCTTAACAACTGAGCCACCCAGGCACCCTGGGTAGCTCTATTTTTAATGTCTTGAGGAACCTCCATACTGTTTTCCAGAGTGGCTGTACCAGCTTGCATTCCTACCAACAGTGTAAGAGGTTTCCCCTTTCTCCACATCCTCACCAAAATTTGTTGTTCCCTGTCTTGTTAATTTTTGCCTTTCTAACTGGTGTAAGGTGGTACCTCATTGTGGTTTTGATTTGTATTTCCTTGGTGGCTAGTGATGTTGAACATTTTTTCACGTGTCTGTTAGCCATTTGTATGTCTTCTTTGGAGAAATGTCTGTTCACGTGTTCTGCCCATTCTTTGACTGGATTATTTGTTCTTTGGGTGTTGAGTTTGAGAAGTTCTTTATAGATTTTGGATATCAGACCTTTATCTGTAACGTCATTTGCAAATATCTTCTCCCATTCTGTGGGTTGCCTCTTAGTTTTGTTGACTATTTCTTTTGCTGAGCAGAAGCTTTTTATCTTGATGAAGTCCCAAAAGTTCATTTTTGGTTTTGCTTCCCTTGCCTTTAGAGACGTGTCTTGAAATAGAAACTAGAGGAACAGTAGAACAGATCAATGAAACTAGAAGCTGGTTCTTTGAAAGAATTAATAAGATCGATAAACCACTGTCCAGACTTATCAAAAAAAAAAAAAGAGGGGTGCCTGGGTGGCTCATTCAGTTAAGCATCTGCCTTCAGCTCAGGTCATGATCCCGGGATCCTGGGATCTAGCCCTGCATCAGGATCTCTGCTTGGCGGGGAGCCTGCTTCTCCCTCTGCTCCTCCCCTCTGCTCTCTCTCTGTCTCTGTCTCTGTCAAATAAATAAATATTAAAAAAAAAGAAAAGAGAAAGGACCCAAATTAATAAAATCAGGAATGAAAGGGGAGAAATCATGACTAATACCAAGGAAATAGGGACAATTACTAGAAATTATTACCAGCAGCTATCTGCCAACAAACTAGGCAACCTGGAAGAAATGGATGCATTCCTGGATACTTATAAACTACTAAGACTGAAACAGGAAGAAACAGACAATCTGAACAGACCAATAACCAGAAGGAAATTGAAACAGTAATCAGAGATGTCCCAAAAAACAAGAGTCCAGGGCCAGATGGCTTCCCAGGGGAATTCTACCAAACATTTAGAGAAGGAATCATACCTATTCTACCAAAGCTCTTCCAAAAAAAATAGAAATGGAAGGAAAACTTCCAAACTTGTTCTATGAGGCCAGCATTACCCTGATCCCCAAACCAAAGACCCCATCAAAAAGGAGAATTATAGACCAATATCCCTGATGAACATGGATGCCAAAATACTCAATAAGATCCTAGTCAACAGGATCCAACAGTACATTAAAAGGATTATTCACCATGACCAGGTGGGATTTATTCCTGGGATGCAAGGGTGGCTCAACATTTGCAAATCAATCAATGTGATAGATCACATTAACAAAAGGAGAGACAAGAACCATATGATCCTCTCAATTGATGCAGAAAAGGCATTTGACAAAATACAGCATCCTTTCCTGATTAAAATTCTTCACAGTGTAGGGATAGAGGGAACATACCTCAATATCATAAAAGCCATCTATGAAAAGCAATTGCAAATATTATTCTCAATGGGGAAAATCTGAGAGCTTTTCCCTTAAGGTCAGGAAGATGACAGGGATCCCCAGTCTTATCATTTTTGTTCAACATAATACTGGATGTCCTAGCCTCAGCAATCAGACAACATAAAGAAATAAAAGGCATTCAGATTGGCAAAAAAGAAGTCAAACTCTCTCTCTTCGCAGGTGACATGATACTTTATGTGGAAAACCCAAAGACTCACTCCAAAATTGCTAGAACTCATACAGCAATTCAGCAACATGGCAGGATACAAAATCAGTTGCATTTCTATACACTAGCAATGTAACCGACAAAAGAGAAATTAAGGAATTGATTCCATTCACAATAGCCCCAAATCCATAAGATACCTAGGAATCAACCTAACCAAAGAGGTAAAGGATCTATACCCTAGAAAGTACAGAACAATAATGAAATAAATGAGGAAGACACGAAGAGATGGAAATACATTCCATGCTCGTGGATTGGAAGAACAAAAATTGTTAAAATGTCTATGCTGCCCAGAGCAATCTACACATTCAGTGCCATCCCTATCAAAATACCATTGACATTTTTCACAGAGCTGGAACAAACAATCCTAAAATTTGTATGGAACCAGAAAAGACCCTGAATCACCAGGGAAATGTTAAAAAAGAATGCCTGACTTCAAGCTATATTACAGAACTGTGATCATCAAGAAAGCATGGTACTGGCACAAAAACAGACACATTGACCAATGGAACAGAATAGAGATCCCTGAAATGGACCCTCAACTCTATGGTCAACTAATCTTTGACAAAGCAAGAAAGAATATCCAGTGGAAAAAGACAGTCTCTTCAACAAATGGTGTTGGGAAAATTGGACAGCCCCATGCAGAAGAATGAAACTGGACCATTCTCTTACACCATACACAAAGATAAACTCAAAATGGATGAAAGACCTTAATGTGAGACAGGAATTAATCAAAATCCTAGAGAACATAAGCAGTAGCCTCTTTGTCATTGGCCACAGTGACTTCTTTCAAGAGAAGTTGTTCTAAATACACTGGAGAGGTAGGAAGGGGTCAGATTATGTATGACCTGGATTTCATTAATTAGGTAAAAATGTGTTGATCTTACTGTATTCTAAACACTGTGTGAGACACCACATTAATGGGGAACAAAACTGACAGGGATCTGTCCACCCAGTTCATGTGTAATGTTGAGTAGTTCTGATTAAGAAAGCTAGTTTTATTTAATGAAAAATGGGAAGCTACTGATACTATAATGTAATGTGAAAACTGTAAAGGAATCTCGATAAAGGCAATGATCTTAACTACTTTATTCACTGTTTTATGCCTGTGACTATTCTAGTGCTGGCTATATGGTTGATAATAATAAGTAAATATTTATTGAATGACTGAGATTTACATAGGGTAAATTAGTTGTTCACATCCATGCAGATATCAAATAGCAGAGTTGAATTCAGGATAATATAAAAAAAACAGGTAATAGGATAGTGTCATTAAGAAATTCTGGAAAGGTTCAATATAACATTTCAGGATGTTGAAAGTGGTATAATGTTTAGAAGGATGGTCTGTGGAGTCAAGCTGATAGATATAGATTTGAATTTCAAGTCAGTTTCAAATCCTGTCCTTCACATCGCAACTACTGGCACCCAGTAACACCATAACATAAGGTGAGATGAAGGTTCCCAAGAGATCAGCTCATCAGCCCCAGGGGTTTAGTAACCCAAACTAGGACTGTTCCCAGATGGTGTGGAGAAGGGGGTTGGACAGTGTGAGGAATTGACTGTAGATCATAAAACCCTCTAGATTTTTTCATCAGAATCAAGGAAGCAGCTCTTGTTCTGGTTACTGGATGCAGGCAGCTGACTCCTTAAGCAGGACTCAATATGTTGCATCACTGGTGAGTTTCAGGGCTAAGGCAAGAAAACCATGCTGTGCTGGGCCCACAACAGCTGAGTTGCCAGAATATTCAGAACATGAGGCCTTCTCTGCATTCTTATATTGGCTCTCATGATACTAAAAGTTGGCCATGGGGGTGGTACCAGATGCATGAACATTCAGAAGAGAAAGATCTAGAGTCTCAGCAATTCCATATCATTGAATACAACAGATCCCATATTTTATATGGCTGGAAATTTCATGCAAGTACATGAGTGAAATACTTCTGGCCTGCCCAGAAAAGCAGTGTAGGGGTTCCAGAGAGTGGAAGTATGGTTCTGGGACAGGGACAGTGTTTTGAGTTCTAGTATGACACTGAGCACCCAGGTCCATTAGGGTCAGGGAAAAAACTGGTGAAGAAATTTGGTTATTGCCTTCCCCCAGCATGTTTGAGCAGAGTAGTATTAACAAGAGAGCAAGTCTCCTCTGGTTATTATATAGGATCCATATTCAACAGAAACGGATCTCTCTGTGATTTTCTCCCAGTGGTCCTAGTTTTTATCTCTTCTTTTTGAAAGTCAGTCATATATTTGGGAGGCATTGCTTAGGTAAAATATCTTCACTTTCCTAAATTGTTCCTCATCACGAGTTCTTAAGGATCTTTTTTATCCTGGACATCTTCTTCTAGGTGGTAAAGTTTCAAAAAATATTCCTGAAATCAAGGTGCACTGAACTGGACACTATTCTAAGCATGGTTGAACCAAAACAAAGAAGAATAGAAGAATAATTACCTTCCCTCTGATCACTGTTACTTCCTTTAGTAGAGAGTCAGTTTCTAATAATTTTTATTAACTGAATATGTCAAAACTTTGACTCATATTTATGTCCGAACTTCTATCTGGCAATATATCCAGGCATCTGACCCTTTTTCTCTGTACCTATTCCTCTGTATCTTCTCCTTTTTTATCCTTTATATTAAGTACACTCTTAGTGAAATCCAGGTAGCAGAAGGATGAACTTAATTTAGATCCATTCTTTACAGTATGAGGAAAGAATGAGGACAGGGAACTGGATGGATAAGAGACTAGGATTTGTGAAGCATGTTCATGCATAGGGGCTACACATAAGGGGCAGGAAAAAGAATAAAGAGCCAAGGAAGGGGTCTTTCAGAGGTGGCAGAATAGGCAGGAAAAGATAGTAAGTACAGGGTGAGAAATAAAAGTAACAGTGGTTTGAACTATATTCTGTATTCTCTTCCTTTAACTCTAAGCTTTCAAATGAATTCAAATTCTTTTCTGTAGAAATCAGACTCGTGTACATTTTGATAGCTTACAGACTCTATAAATTCAACATCTCAAAATTGGATCCATCATCTCTACCTCTACAACATACATCAAATATTTTCACAGCCTGTCTTGTGAAATTCAGTCATTTAATCCAGAAGAGATGGGAGAATTTAAGAATTCCTAACCTCTCTTCTTCTATAGAACTACTCAGTCTAATCTTTGCTTATGCCATTATATTTATACCTCTAAAAGATGCTCCTTTTCTACATCTTTAGAGCCATTCTAGAGGCATTTATTTACACAGTGATTACTTCTCAACTGAACTACTGAAGCCAACAGTTGCCTCTTTTTAGAAGTCCTTTGTCTCTTCTGGTTCCTTAAGTTTGGGTGTAAAAGAAAGAGGAATAAGAGAGATTTGGTATCTTTGTTCAAAACTGAAATCATGGTCTTTACAACAAATGGGGATGTGGGATAGATATAGAAATTTATTAAGACACAAGAGACTTCAGCATTTTGAATATCCATAGGAAGGATCCATGGAGAGATTGACTACACAGGAAATGGAATGGATAATTAAAAAGTCAAAGTTTCTAAGAAGATCAGAGATGGATAGACACTATATCAGAGGTGGGGGGATTGTAACTAGGAGGATGGATAGATTTTTGAGTTGGCTAGATGCAAAGAAAAGAGCAAGGTATAGGTATTGATGAGTTTATGAGTCTATCATAGATACTGAGGAACTTGCATCTGATAGCCTCTCCTGTCTTTGTGATGCTGTTGGGGAGGTGATCTTCTAAGAGAGGAGAAGATGAATTTACCATTTAGAAAATATTTAGAAAATGTAAAAAATTGCTTGCAATGAGTGAAGGAGCAAATTACTCAGAGGTTATTATAATGGACTTGCTCATTAAGCGCTCATTTGAGGTTCGTGGTCATAAATGTTAATGAAAACAGCCTGCCTTTGAGCATAACTTTCTATAGGAATATTGAACTGTATTTGTGCAGGCTTGAATTAAGCATGTCCAGGATGAGTTGTGCTTGTAGTACAGTAAGTCAGAATGATAGAGGATTTTATGGGACTTTCTTTATATTTAATCAAGGTTTATTTTTTCTGCTTTATTATAGGGTTGGAAGTATATCATAAATTTTTTTCATCTCAAATTGACTTTGATGTGTGATAAAAACTGAGGAAAAACTAATTTACCACTAACAAATCATGTCAGCAATACATATTGAAAAGACCCACAGTTAAATATGACTTTATGACATCTTTACTATTCTATATTACTCTGTAACTAGTGAACATTTCTGACCTGTGGGATCTATAATTAATAAATTTGTTCTATCAGTATCACATGTCAGTCTCCCTTGAAAAATTTGTGTAGCTTTACAGTATGTTTTAATGAGGTAATTCTTTTCATTTTCCTTCCAAACCTTGTGGATAGTCTGTCTTATTTGTTTTTCCGAATTAACTTTAGAAATAATTTGCTAAGTTTCCTCCCTATTCACATATATCTTCACTGAACTTTGCCTTCATTTGGGATTGTTCTTCTCTATTCAACAGTTTTCTGGATGAGTAAGTGTTAGCATTTTGACAGTTTTGTTTTCTATTAATCTAATTCCTGTGTCTTACTGCACATAAACCCAGGTGAAATATCCTGTTTAGGATTTATCTCATGACATCGCCCAGCAACTACTCCACTGCTCTAGTCTCTGAATTCCTCCTCATCTGCTTCCCTAACTACCAGAGTTGGCAGCACTGGCTGTCCCTGCCCCTCAGCCTCCTCTTCCTCCTGGCCATGGGGGCCAATGCCACCCTCTTGATCACCATCTGGCTGGAGGTCTCTCTGCACAAGCCCATGTACCACCTGCTCAGCCTCCTCTCTCTGTTGGACATTGTGCTCTGCCTGACCGTCATCCCCAAGGTCCTGGCCATCTTCTGGTTTGATCTCAGGTCCATCAGCTTCTCAGCCTGCTTCCTCCAGATGTTCATCATGAACAGTTTCCTCCCTATGGAGTCCTGCACATTCATGGTCATGGCCTATGACC
>NC_138379.1:44769934-44790942 GCF_054177405.1 Leptonychotes weddellii
TCGACAGATGAATGGATAAAGAAGAGGTGGTATATATATACAATGGAATATTATGCAGCCATCAAAAGGAATGAGATCTTGCCATTTGCAACGACACAGATGGAACTGGATGGTGTTATGCTGAGCGAAATAAGTCAGTCAGAGAAAGACATGTATCATATGACCTCAGTGATATGAGGAATTCTTAATCTCAGGAAACAAACTGAGATTTGCTGGAGTGGTGGGGGGTGAGACGGATGGGGTGACTGGGTGATAACATTGGGGAGGGTATGTGCTATGGTGAGCGCTGTGAATTGTGCAAGACTGTTGAATCACAGACCTGTACCCCTGAAACAAATAATACAATATATGTTAAAAAAAAAAAAGAAGAAGAAGAAGATAGCAGGAGGGGAAAAATGAAGGGGGGGAAATTGGAGGAGGAGGTGAATTATGAGAGACGATGGACTCTGAAAAACAAACTGAGGGTTCTAGAGGGGAGGGGGGTGGGAGGGTGGGTTAGCCTGGTGTTGGGTATTCAAGAGGGCACATTCTTCATGGAGCACTGGGTGTTATACACAAACAATGAATCATGGAACACTACATCAAAAACTAATGATGAATGTATGGTGATTAACATAACAATTAAAAAAAATCTGAGTGGGAGCCATGTCATCTGTTTAAAGAACATCTATGATACAGGCTTGAAATGCTACTAGAAATGGATAACTTCTCTGAAGGTAAGCTGGCTAAACACCACTTTCAGAGCTGCTCACAATGGGATGTCACTGGGACCTGATCTGGCCCAAGAGTTGTGACCAATGCACCCAGACAACTTCTGTCCTCAGAATCTTGGCATCTGTTTTGGTTTTCTTTTCCATGACAGAGCAGAATGGCTTATTTTGAAAATCTGTGGTCTACCACAGAAACTTGAATTTATTTATTTTCATTTAAAGGCTGACAAGAAAAAAATACCAAATGTCCTATGGACTCATCAAATTACTTTCTTTAATCATGATACATTTCAGGACAATATAATACAAAAATATATTCTTCCTTTTGTGTGGGAAGCCAAACTAATAAGGAAGATCCTTCACATTATTTTTATTAAAGCTTAGAACCGATATAATTTATCTTGTATATCTAACTGGAAGATGAGTGACAGTATACAATGGGTAATATAGCTGTTAGCATGTGGTAGGCCTTTACCTCAAATTAATCCTCATTTTTCCCGAGATAATTCATAGGATATGCCAACTACTTAATGAAGTACTCTAATCATGGGCTCAGTGGAAACCAGCCCAGATCATAATGAAATTCATGACACAATTAAGGTAAGCCTTATTTCTGCTATTCATTGGTTTTAGCATCATGGAAAAGACAAGAATATAATCAGGGAAAGATTTTTCACTGGGATAAATATCCTGCATCTGCCTCCCGCTTTACAGACTTCTTTATGTCTGTCCATTATGAATCTGCATCCGACCCACTCACAATGCCCACATCCTCTTTAGGCACAGCAGAGGAGTAGTTGCAGGAGAGGTGGTGGAGGTGCAGGTAAAGCTCGAGAACCTCCAGAGTCCTGGCAAGAAATGAAAGGCACACACAAATATGAATCTGAGGAGAATTTCATGAAGTTACCATTAACTGAGTTGTAGGTGAGGTTAAGGAAACAAAAATCATGAAAAAAAAATAGTGATGCTTGGTACCTAGAGACCAATATAATGACTTGATCACTTCCTTGTCCTGAAGGAATGTTCTTGGGGAGTGCCTGGGTGGCTCAGGTTGTTAAGCTTCTGACTCTTGATTTCAGCTTGATTCATGATCCCAGCCAGGGTCATCATGAGATTGAGCTGTGCTAAGCTGTGGACCTGCTTAAGATTCTGTCTCTCCCTCTCCCTTTGCCCCTCCCCACTTCTCATGTGCTTTCTTTCTCTTTCTAAAATTAAAAAAAAAAGTTAAAAAAAAAAAACACCTTTAAAAATGTTCTTGAGTAAACCATACATGCTGTAGCTTCATGGGTGGGAAAAGAATAAATAACCCAAACTCCTCTTGCACTCCAGTCTCCTGCCAGTAACTCCCATTGAACAACCTAACAGGATACTAGAAACAGAGTAGCCCAGGGTACACAGTGTATGAGCTTCAGACCTCCAGGATACAGAACAGTGCTGGAAGGGCAGAGAGCAGATCCGGAGAGGAAAATGGAGCAAAAGATAAATCCTTCTGTGCATCCATATTTCTGTCTCTCTCAGTCTTTCTTTCTCATTCTCTCTTTTCTATCTCTTTGCCTTCTCTCACCCTCTTATCTACATACCTATCTATCTGTATCTTTTGGTTCTGTTTATCCAAGTTTAGTCATCTTGCCTTATTCTATCCAGAGATCCACCATAAACTGATTTGGCTTTGTTCATCTGAAGTGTTTTCCTTTCCTGCCTCTTCATGCATGTTATTGAAATGAACTTGTTCAGGCAGATAGACTTTGGTCCTAAGTTACAGCCGTCAATGAATAATCATGATATGTAACTCATGTCCCACTCATTTATTCTTTGATTGTATGTGTATTATTATATTCATTTTTATTTTAGGGGAGAGACATAATTCATAAACTCTAGTTTTTATTCCATTTCATTGGTCTGGCAGAAAGTACTTCCTTTACCCGCATATATTCACCTCTTATGAATATTTTGGAGCTACTCTGAATTTGTACTTCTTGTTGTTATTGTTTTTAGATGCTTTTACAATGTGTAAAAGATAACTCAAAGGCATTCACTTGCCCTATAATATTTGAAGTTCTACCATCGATTCTAAAAGAAGCTGAAGATCATGTACATCATGGAAAAGATCAGTGGTGCCTTGTGTTCTTTTCTAAGCTCAAACAAAACACCTTTTGGAAGCTTGCCCTAAGTTCTTTAGTCCTAAGTGCATAAACCATAGGGTTGAGGGAAGGGGGGATGATGTTGTGCAGCACATTGAGTAGAACTGGAATCAAAGGAGCTTTGGGTTCTGCCAGGTGAGTTACTGAAACCCCTACAACAACTGTGTAGAAGAAGAGAATAAGGATCAGATGGGAGCTACAGTGCTCAGAGCTTTAGATGCAGCTTCAGCCGAGTTCGGTCTAAGTACAGAGCGCAGAATCAAAGTATATGACAATATTATAAGACCTAGGTCACTCCCCATTCCAATCCATGCCAGAAACAATTGGCAGATGCCGTTTGGCCTCCAGTCATCACAAGCCAGGCTGGTGACCCCTAGGTTAGAGCACAGGCAATGCTCAATCTCATTCCTGGAGCAATAATTACGTGGGCTGCAAGCACAGGCACGGGAATGACAAACAAGCCATTTCTAAGTACCATGAACACGGTAGCTTTTAAGATTAAGGCATTGGTGACAATTGATGGATAGCGAAGAGGGTGACAAATCGCTACATATCTATCAAAAGCCATGCAGAGGAAGATACCAGACTCCATGCCAACAAAGCAGTGAATGGCATAAATCTGAGCAAAACACTCAGGGAGGCTAATGACCTTGGCATCAAACCAGAAGATGGCCAGGATCTTGGGCATGATGGTGGTGGCTAAGCCATGTCCACCACAGAGAGAATGCCTAGGAAATAGTACATTGGCTGCTGAAGGGCAGGGTCCTGGCAGATGGTCATGAGGACGAGGATGTTAGCACCAATTGCTGAGAGGTAGAGTATTGCCAATGGTAAGGAGAGCCAGTGTTGCCAGCTGTGAATGCCTGGGAATCCCATCAGGATGAACTCAAGAGACCTGGAATTTGGAGCTATTAGAGCCTTTCAGAGATGCAGACATCTTTTCCTAAGAGAAAAAGAAAATGGTTTTCAAAGTTGCTTTCTCTGTGCAGAATTATCATCAAACATTATTTTTAAACTGTCTCCATAGAGTATAGTTTTGTGCTGTAACAAAATGAATTCTGCAGTCCATTCCTTACAGGAAATTTAAGATAAATGACAGTGATGTTTTGGGGCTTTGACAGAGGAAGTTAAAATTCCAAGGAGCAATTATCACTGTTGACTATTCAGGAAGGATTCAGCATGCATCTCAAATCTCTATTTGTATTGTCCTTAGCCAGCTCAATTTGGGACCATCACATACATATGATTTTTGTTGCTGCTTTTTAAACTTTCTTCATCTCTTCAGAAATATTGTGGAATCAAGTGGATGTGTTTTTTTTCTTCATATTTGTCTCAATCTTGCTTCAGATATTAACTAACAAGGAGCTTTTTTTAAATGCAGAATTATGGAAGATTAAATTTTTTAGCTGCACCATCCCCAGTTGCTATAGATGTCCACCAATATTTTATATAGCCTCCAAAAATGTTATATCATAGACTTTAATGATATACAAACATGCATATGGTGCATATTGGAAGAGGAATAACTTTTTTTATATCCTACTTTTTATGGACTTTTGAGAAGGTCTCAAAAGAATAGCTTGAAAGGAGAAGTGATATGCCTGAATTTGTTGATTTGAGGAGTCACATAATAGAGAAAATCATAGAAATTTTTTTTTTGGTTTAGTCTTAGAGAATCTATAAAGGCATATAAATATAGGATTTAGGCACAGGTAATAAGATGATTTTTATTTTACTTAATAAACGAGAATTACTTGTCTACAATATAGAGGATACTGCCACTGTATGTTCAGATTCATGTTCAAAGCTAGACTCATCTTTTATCAGCCTGTTTTTCATGTACTTTTTATTCTGTTCAGAAGACAACCAGCCAAGCTTGAAACTAACAAGCAAGCCTTTCCTGATGGCAAGCAACTTCTCCCTTGTCCTGTTGCTTCCTCCCCTTTACTTCACTCAGGCAGCTCTTCCCTTGAGCACTGCTTCTGCAGCCTTACCTGTCACATTTATTTGCCTTTCTCTGTGCTTCTTTCCTTTTGGCAGCAATCTGATTGTCCTAAAACTGGTATTCTGTTCCTTAAGATAATCCATGCCCTCACACTTTCTTTCAAATAAAGTTTAAATTCCTTTAAGCACATAAGGCAGTTATGGATTTATTCCTTCTTTTAAAGGTTTTATTTAAATTCTAGTTAGTTAATATATACTGTAATTTTGGCTTCAGGAGTAGAATTTAGTGATTCATCACTTACATATAACACCCTGGACTTATTCTTGATGTAATTATTTTTAAATATAGAAAAATATATCTGAAAGAAATTAAAATTCTCTCATGTTATCCCCAACACAAGATGATTCCTGTTCACAATTGGATGAATTTTTTTCCAGAAATTTCTTGCTGCTTCTATGTTTGGATAAACATGTACTGCCTAATCATGGGGCAAATCATCCCTCTTTAATGGTAATGTAAAATGATGAACACTAAAGTCATCTAAATGCATTCACAGAAAATTGTGACAAAACAAACACAAACAGGCTTGGAGATGAAGCTAGTTTGATTTTGAACTTTTAGGTCAGAATTCTGAGGATTTCAGCTTCCTGGCTCCATCTTGAGAGCTTGGAAGTGTGTGACCCACTTGAGTGTATGAGGCCTGGTACCTTTGCTTAAATACTCATGTATTATTCTACATCCTCCTACCAAAGACACAGCCTTGGATCTTTGATGTTTCCCCTGATTGATATTAGTGCAAACCAGTTAAGAGAAGGAACAGATTTGAGTTCACAGAAAGGAAATAGTGTTTTAAATATTTTTTAGCAGTTAGAGATTAGCAGGACATGGCATATGATCCTACTATGGAAAACAGTTAATATATTCTCCCTGAAGATAATCTGGTAGCTATTTTATAGATGAAGTCACTTCTAGAACAACAGACAATGCTCCATTCTCTAATTCTAGCTCTAACCCCCTTAAAAAGCTTCTCCAAGTCTCTATTTCCTGCTAGGGCAGAGCAAAGTGTCCATCTCTTGTGCAAGATGTTGCCAAAACTACATAAGAAAAGGTTAAGGATGAGCCATTGGATACCCTGGGATTTAGCCAAGGTTTCAGTGCTTAACTGTGGTTATGAGCAGAGACTTGCAGTCTGAGGTCCCAGCAATGGCAGGGTTTTCCTACCTGGAAAAAAGACACAACACTTTGAGAAAGGAGCTGTACACACGAAGTGAGGATATGTTCTCAGCTGACACATGGCACAGAAATTATGAGCTTCTTGAATTTATGGGGAGTAGTAAACAGCTCAGTGATCTAAAGATAATAGACTACCCTTGGAGACATGAAGAGAGAATAGCCCATAGAGAAAGGAGAAGTCCTAGGATATTAAATCCCAAATGGTTGGAGAGGAGATTAATTCAGAGATATGTTTCCTATCAATAATACCTGAGATCTTACATAAACAGAAAAATATATTCACTTATGAAACCAAAATGGCCCTATAAAAAGTGGGAAACTTTATTAGTGTTTAAATTGTTCTTGACTACATTTCAGAAGATTCTAAATTCTGTGGTTATGATATCATGCTTAAAAAAATACTCTTAGAGGAGAAAGTATTTATTCACCCTATGTGTATATATATATGTACATATATACATATATATATGTGTGTGTATATATATATATATATATAGTGTTCCTACTGTGTTTACAAAATATGGTAGGCATAGAATGATCAATAAACTGTCATGGTCCCTGTTCACACGGAAACTGTGACCTAGTTGGGACAGGGAGATAAAACACTAAATAAAGAATCTTACATATATATACCTGTAGACTGGGAGAAGTTCTTTAAAGCAAAAACATCAAGAGATATGATAGCATATAATGGGGAGAATTAATTTAGTCTTGGTGTCAGAGAAGGTTTTCCAGAAGAAAAACCAGTTTGTGTTGAGGCACTTGGAGTAGGTCTTAACAATGGTGTTTGTTTGATAATGGGGATGACAGAAAGGAAAAGGATTCCAAGAACTTTAAGATTCTGAAACAAGAGGATCATGTTAAATTCAAGGTAATAGAAGAGGACAAACGTGGCTGGAGCCCTAAGGAGTGGTGGAAAATGAAATACAATGTGATATGGAGCTGTTGAGCTAGCAACAGAGGCCAGAGACTTATAAGCAAATTTATGCTAAAATAATAAGGGACCACTGAAGTTTTTAAGGAGAATTAGGACATAGCAGCAATGAAAAGAGCAGATTCCATGTGGCAAAAATAAATATGAGTAAATCAGGTGAATAGCAGTAATCCAAAGGAGCGATGACTGGGTGTTGAACTAGGATCAGGGCAGTAAAAATGAAGAAAAGTGAATAGATTTAGAAGCTATGGTGGAGGTAAAATCGATCATTTATGTGACTGAAGAATAATTCTTTTATTTTTTTTTTAAATTTCTCTTAAAAATTCTTTTCTCCCTCTTTTTTTTGAGTAGCGTTGACAGAAAATGCTACACTAGTTTCAGGTATACAACATGGCGATTCAACAAGTCTATACATTATGCTATGCTCACAAGTGTAGCTGCTGTGTGTCACCATACAGTGCTATTATAGTATCATTGACTCTGTTCCTTATGCCATACCTCCTATCCCCATCAATTACTCATCCCGTAACCGGAAGCCTTCCCCTTCACCTTTTTCACCCAGCCCCTCGCTCCCCTCCCCTCTGGCAACTATCAGTTTGTTCTCTGTATTTATAGGTCTGATTCTGCTTTTTATTTGTTTATTCATTTATTTTGTTTTTTTCAATTCTACATATAAATGAAATTATGTGGTATACGTTTTTCTTTTTCTGATTTGTTTTTCTTTGATTGATTGATTGATTTCATAATACCCTCTAGATCCATCCATGTTGTCACAAATGGCAAATCTCATTCTTCTTTATGGCTGAGTAATATTCCATTATATATATGTATATATATATATATGAATAAAGAAGTAAAGAAGATGTGAGATATATACATATCTTCTTTACTTCTTTATTCACTGTCTATTGATGCATCCTTAGGTTGCTTCCCTATTTTAGCTATTGTAAATAATGCTGCAATAAACATAGTGGTGCATAATAAACATACTGGTGCATATATATTTTAGAATTCGTGTTTTCACTTTCTTTGCATGAATATCCAATAGCAGAATTATTGGAACATATGGTATTGTATGACTACTATAACATCTTTCTTCTTAGATTGCTTGTAGTGTTTTTAATATGTGTCTATCTCATCTACATTTTCAGATGTATGAGATAAATTTGTTCTTGACATCCTCTTATTGTTCATTTTGGTAAATGTTTCATATTAGTTTGAGAAATAAAACTATACTTAAAGCTGGTGGATGTTGTTTACTGTGCAGACAAGTCGGTTGCTTATGTTCAGATATTCTATACTATTTAGATTTTTCTAAATCTCTGCTCTTCAGTTGCTGAGAGACTGTTAAAATATCCAACTATGATTTCACTGTGGATTTATCAATTTCCCCTTCTAGTTCTTTCCACCTCTTTTGTGAGTATGTTTATGTGTGTATGTTTCTATAATGATATTAACCATATACAAAGTTAGGTATATTTTGCTATTGGATTGCTACTGTAATCATTACAAAACTTTGCATTTTATCCCTCCTAATATTTATTGCGTTAAAATCTACTTTGCTGGTTATAGCCACACAAGCTTTTTCTTATATAATATTCTTATATTATATATATACACTGTCTTCTAAATAACAGTTTCTTAGGATATTTTATTTTTCATTTCATTTTCTTTTACTGAATTGCTTAGTCAACATATTAATGTAATTACTGACATAATTTTTTGTCAAGTTTACATGTTCCTATTGTCTTTTTTACCATGTCCCATCTATTCTTTTTTCCTCTTGTCATTTTTGGACCAATAAAATAGATGTTATTATTGTCATTGTATTTTTCTTCAACGTTAGTTTTGTTATGCATTCCTATATTTCGTTCTGAGCTTCCATCAGGTAATCATTATTCTATATTCTGAATAACATATTTACTTTAGTATTCCCTCTCAACATTTGTTTATGTGAATAGGTATTTATTTTATCATCTTTTTTTTATTATGTTGTGTTAGTCATCATTAGTTTTTGATGTAGTGTTCCATGATTCATTACCTGCATATAACACCGATGACCAGCGTGCCTGGGTGGCTCAGTCGTTAAGTGTCTGCCTTCAGCTCAGGTCATGATCCCAGGGTCCTGGAACTGAGCCCTGCATCAGGCTCCCTGCTCAGCGGGAAGCCTGCTTCTCCCTCTCCCACTCCCCTGCTTGTGTCCCCCCTCTTGCTGTCTCTCTCTCTGTGTCAAATAAATAAATAAAATCTTTAAAAAAAAAAAACTTAAAAAAAAAACCACACACACAGTGCTCATTGCAACATGTGCCCTCCTTAATACCCATCACTGGGCTAATCCATCCCCCTTCCCCCCTCCCCTCTAAAACCCTCAGATTGTTCCCCGGAGTCCAGTCTCTCATGATTCGTCTCCCCTTCTGATTCCACCCCCCCTTCAGTTTTCCCTTCCTTCATGAGATCAGGATTCTAAGTTGCAAGTGTTTTTTAGGCACTTCAAAAATATCATTTCATTGTCTTTTGGTTTCCATTGTTTGTTTGTATTGAAAAGTTGACCAGCAGTCTAAGGCTGCTTCAATAAAGGTAGTGTGCAGAGATTATGACTCTGCAAACTCACTCCATGGTATATATTCTGAATAAAATATCCCCAGTTCCATAAGGGCCTGCATGTGTGTATATGTGCATGTGAGCAAAGATATTTAGCATAGTAATATCTGTGGTGACAGTGAAAAAACTTAGATATTTATAATCAGGGAATGATTAAGAAAATAGTGTTGATTGCATGCTAGGAAAGTCTATAAAATAATCAGAAGCAAGAAGTGAAGTATACGTAAAATAATAATTTAAATTATTTATTTAAACAATTTATTTATAAATATTTATAAATAATTTAAAAAATACATTTTTAAAAATAATTGAGTTAAAAGTAAGGAATGTACTATTTTAGTACAATAAAATGGATGTTTCTAAAATAAACATTCGTAACTGACTTCATAGTCACATGTTTAAGAATATATGTCCAACACATGAAGAATGTCAATGGACTGAAGATTAGAACTGAAATAAGATGAAAGTAAAAACAAAAGGCAAGGGGGTGCGGAGCAAGATGGCAGAGTAGGAGACCTGGATTTCATCTGGTCTCAGGAAAAACAAAAGGCAAAACAAGAAAAGGACCTAGAAATGACAGAATGCCATTAAGAAAAAGGTATCACGAAATTTTCTTTACCTTGAACTTGCACCTGAGCTTCCATGAATTCATTACTGAGTTAATCAGTCTGGCAGTTATTACCATACAATGGCATTTATGGCTATGTGTACTGGAGTGCCTAGGGAATGAGTGCAAAAAGAAAAGAGAGTTGAACCCAGGGATATGCTAGTATAAAGAAATCCAGAGGAAACGGGAAAGCAAATGGCACTCTAAGGACCATTCAGTGAAAATGAAGAATGACTTAGAATGTGTGATGTGTTCCAGAATTCAAGAAAAGAGAGGGTTTCTAGACAAAGGGACTAATCAGTTACGTTCAGTATTGTTGAGAGGTAGGCAAGATGGGCGTAGAGAAGGACCATTGGCTTTAGTAATATGAAAGTCATTTGTGAAATTGACAAAAGCAATTTTAGTGAAACAAATGAAAGATATTCTGAAGAAAACAAGAAATGGGTAAGAATTATTTCAAGATGTATAAGTAGGGATAATGAATACTGGTAACCTTTAAAGAAATTTTGCTATCAGGATACAGAGAAATATGAAAAGAGGGTGATTTTGTGATGAACATTTATTTTTTTTATGTTAAGTGATCTTTTTAATTTTTTTAATTTTTTAATTTTATTATGTCATGTTAGTCACCATACAATACATCATTAGCTTTTGATGGAGTGATCCACGATTCATTGTTTTCATGTAACACCCAGTGCTCCATGCAGTACGTTTTATGCCTTTATAAAGTGAAAAACACTAGAGGTTACATTTTAACGAAACAGAAATTAATGAGCATAAATTACCAACATCAGAGAAAAGTAGTTCTTAGAAGTTGGGAAGGAAAAATCAACTTTGCAATCTTCTTTATGCTATCCGTGACAATGCTGTAAAACTATCATTATTTGTAGTTTCTTACTTCATGTTAATTTAGAAAGAATATTGAATATTGTACAGAAAATATTCAAGCAATTCTTAGTTCAATTCTCAGCTCAAAAAAAGAAAAGTAACTATTGCTCCCCATAGCCCTGTACTTGTAGAAAGACATTTATTGTTATTTTGTAGTGGTCATTAATAACTGTCATTAATATATTTCATAAGTTTCATAACTGTTATTCATAGCTCCTTCAAAACTGTGCATTCTTTGAAAGCCACCTTGAAGACAAAAGACAACCCACCAGTTGGGAAGGAAGCAATTGCCTGAATGTCTCATGCTAGGACTGACCTGGTCAGGTACAAAGTCATCAAGGTTCTCATAAGACCCCAGAGTCTTACACCTCACACACAGAAGACATTCTAGTTTCATCTTTAAAAATTGCTAAGAAAACAGGATTTTGGTGATAATGAGAATATGTAATATCTTTTTTCCAGGGTTAAATTATAGTTATCCATCTAGAAATTCCATTTACAATTAAAAACAAAAACAAAAACAAAAAAAATCCAGAACGATTTGGGTCATCTAACCCCAGATCATTAGTTTCACTTGATTCAATTTTCTAGTTAATTGTCCCAGCTTCTCATTAGTATTTTTCTTTCTTGGAACCTAATATTACTGAGTCCTGGAGGTAAAGTTACACAGAAAACCTGGAGGTAAAAAACTCATATGGAGGGTGATGTGGCATGAAAAATTATTTGGTATTCTGCAGAAAATTTAATGGGAATGAACTATTCATCATGCTTGCCTGGAAAAATTATATACTTATTCTTGGAAATTCTCCTGCCTAAACAGACAGACAGAAGCATTCTTTCCCTTCACATCCCAACCCAGGCAAATATCCCTTTCATTTGCTCTGGAATTTGATGTCCTTAGAACCTGAAGGGATCCTTATGACACAGTCTCGTATCTGCTTGGTTTTCACCCCATAGACAATGGGGTTCATAGTGGGAGACAAGAGCAGATAAATATTGGCCACAATGATGTGACAAGATGGAGGGATTGTGTGGGCCCCAAAGCGGTGGGAAAAGAAGGAGAAGAAGGCTGCACTATAAGAGAAAACAATGGCACATACGTGGGCAGTGCAGGTGCTGAAGGCCTTGTGCAGAGCATCTGCTGAAGAGAGGCTGACCACTGCCCGGAGGATCATGGTGTAGGAGATTGTGATGCACAGGTTGTCAAAGCCCCCAATCAGGAGGGCAACCGTCAGACCATAGATGACATTGACCTTGATATTCCCGCAGGATAATTTGGCTACAGACATGTGGTCACAGTAGGTGTGGGGAATTATATTCCCTCTGCAGTAGGGCAGGCGCTTGGTGAGGATAGTGAAGGGAATTATGAGGAAACCCCTCTGAGAAAGGTGGAGAGCCCAGCCTTTGCAATAACAGAATTGGTGAGGATAGTAGAGTAGCACAGCAGGTAGCAGATGGCTATGTAGCGGTCCAAGGCCATAAGCATGAGCACCCCAGACTCCATCCCTGTGAAGGTATGGATGAAGGACATCTGGACCAGACATCCATCAAAGCTGATTTCCTTGAAATGGAACCAGAAGATGCAGAGAGCTTTAGGAATTGTACTAGAGCATATGAAAAGATCAGTTAGGGAAAGCATAGCTAGAAAATAGTACATGGGCCTGTGCAGGGAATCCTCATAGTGGATGAGGTAGAGGAACCCACAATTCCCTACCACAGCCACAGCATACATGGAGCAGAATGGGAAAGAAATCCACATGTGCATGTCCTCCAGTCCTGGGATCCCATTAAGAATGAATGAGACTGGGGTCAGGTCTGTTTGGTTTAGCATTAGCATCATCAAGCTAGGATGATCATTAATCATCTTATAGCATTTGTGGGTCCTCCTAGATGGAGATAAAAGAAGAGAATGTCTTGGTCTTAGTCACTATCTTAATTTCTTTTGCCTTTTTTCCTCAAGGTACATTTCAATGGCAAAACATCCAATTTTTCTGACTTCCAGGGACTATGAGTATAAATATTGTTTAAACCAAATAGATTATCTTATATGTGTATTATTTTTTATTCATTCATTTATCAATGTAGACAACAAATACTTTTTAGTGCTTAATATTTGCCTAGTTCCTTAATAGACAAATGGTGTCCATTTATAAAAGACAAAGTTTGGTTATTGTTTTTCTGAAGCTATTTTTATTAAATGACATTATTTAAATATTAATAACTATACACATATTCCAGAAAAATAAACATGAAAAAATCATGGAACTTTAAATAAATCATGTCTTGAGAAAAAAAATATAGTAATGTCTTTTGCATGTGGGCTTTAGGAAGTTGGACATAGGGCTAGAAATAGGAGCCAATCATAACACACTTTATCAATCTCTGAGTAGCAGGATTCTTCTAAGGAAATAGCCTGAGGGTTATCTTGTTTCTCAGATATCATACTGAAAAGTACAGCTGTCAGAATATTTTAAAAATATTAAAGTATAGTTTACTATTATTTAGAAAACACAAAAAGAACCTCTAAATAAAAACAGAATGTAAATGCATAAATCACTATAAAATATTAACTAAACAAAACATTCTCATCACAAAACAGAGAAAGCAAAGGATTCTTAAATAAATCAATAAAATGTTAATGTGACAAAAGGCAGATAAAATGCATTGATTGGGCCTAGGATAAATAATTTAAATTGCCCTATATAAGTGGAGATAAATCTGTTAATTTTATAAAAATGTATATAGGCAGTATAGAGGGCCATATGATAAAGAAAATCAAAGAACAAAGTAAAATAATGTATACTCCTCAGAGAAAATACACATAAAATTTGGAGCAGACATATTAATTTCAGATGAAGTAGAAATTAAAGCAAAAAAGAATTGGGTCAGAATTTTTTTTTTTTTGAGAAATTCTAGGTAAAAGTTATAGGATGACTTTAAAGTTGATTAAATTAAAGTTGATTGTTTTAGCAATGATAGTTCTACGCCATCTGTGTTAAAATATCCGTAACCTAAATTATGAAAAAAACACAGAAATCCTCTTATGTAACTTGTTAGTATACAGTAGGTATTAACATGAAGACTTTCCAAATTAACAAATCTGATGAAAGCTCCAGTTTTCAAATTAATGCCAATGATATGATTTTAAACTAACATTTCTGCTTTGTTATTAATCTCCAATTTAAACAAATAGTCAAAATACGGTAGTCTTGATTATGTGGAGACAAGGACATCAAGGTCCCCTAGGACCAAAACTGCAACCCTGAGTTCATCAGGGTTTTACATACACTTAAAAAATTGTTTACAAATGAGTTTACAATATTATACACTTCAAAGAACTGTCATATATCATTTACAAAAATATAAATTTAAATATATATAGCACAGATAAATATATTACAATATTAGGATTATAAACCTTAGAGGTCATGTTTTAAAAGAACTTCTAGCACTGTTGCACTATTATTCTCTTTTTAAAAAATACATTTAGAATCGGAGGGGTAGACGAACCATGAGAGACGATGGACTCTGAAAAACAAACAGGGTTCTAGAGGGGAGGGGGGTGGGAGGATGGGTTAGCCTGGTGGTGGGTTTTGAGGAGGGCACATTCTGCATGGAGCACTGGGTGTTATGCACAAACAATGAATCATGGAACACTTCATCTAAAACTAATGATGTAATGTATGGGGATTAACATAAGAATAAAAAAAAATCAAAAAAAAAATACATTTAGTCTGTAAACTTATAAATTCTTCCCTATTATGATCACCTCTCTGCCTCAGTCTGTAGCTCCCTGTGCTCTAAATATTTACCCACGTTTGCAGCCTTGTCTTTAATGTAAGCCAATCTTGACAATTCTGGACAATGCTTAATTCTAGGTCTTAATATTTCCCCTTTAGTACCTACTATAAAATAATCTTCTGTATGCTCTTTTTTTCATAAAGATAGCTTTAATCATTTAGGAATGGCTTTATTCTTACAATAAATTTTACGTCCTGTACAGATTCAGTTCATTTCCCAAATGCCCTGCTGGTGATAGAAGCTTAAACCAAAGTGACACAGTATTAATCACAAATTTAATCTGTTTTAAAACAAATTTAAAATTGTTTCCCACAGTCTAATTCAATATCTCTTTCCAGAGAAATTTACCGATAATCTGTTCCAGGTGGATAGGTGTTTCTGGATATTGCTACACCTCTCTCACCTTTCATAAAGTACAACTTGATATACCACTCATTGTCAATCCTCATTTCCAGAATCTATAGGCAGTGATCTGTTCCCTGCCCCCACCCCATCCCCCTTGTGTGCTGGTCTCAGCCTACGGATAACCAATGTTGTGGCTGGATTGGCCCTTTTGATTCTTGTGGTAACTGCAAGCAGCCCTCAGCAGAAACCATTGGGAAATTTTGAAAGAGAAAAGATTTATTACTTATAAGTCCTGGAAATCACATGGCAAATCTGGGACCACACAGAGAAGTGAAGGCAGGGGAGTGTGTGGGGGCCTGGGGTTCTGCTTTTATTGGGCTTGAGGGTGGGGCCTAGGATAAAGAGCTTCACTCTTTATCAGTGAATTTAAAACCTAAGAATGGGTATTAAGGAGGGCACATACTGCATGGAGCACTGGGTGTTATATGAAAACAATGAATCGTGGATCACTACATCAAAAACTAATGATGTATTGTATGGTGACTAACATAACATAATAAAATAAAATTTAAAAAAAATAAAAAATAAAAATTTTCACTTCCTTTAAAAAAAAGTACAAAACAAAAAAAAAATAAGAATGGGAATTTAAAGCACAGCAAGAGAAAAAAAAACCAAGTGGCCCAAATGGTCAATTATCAGAATCACCCAAGATCTGTAAAACAAAGAAGGTGTGGGGGTTATCTAGTCAGGGGTGTGGCTGGTAATGTGTTTATCTGAGATAGCATCTTGGAAATGGGTGTCTCTCTGAAATGGATACCTTGGCAATCAAAACTTAAATCATTCACTTGCATAACAAAGATGAAAAACCAACTGTCAGGGTTCATACTACCTCCTCCCATGAAACCATTCTGAATTCTTATGACGTGACAATAGGTTCCTCCTGGTAAGTAAAGCTACATGATATAGATTGGCCTAAAAATATATTTTGGTATAAGTAAGTAAGAATTTCCAGAGTCTAACTCAAGTAAAATCAGACACTCATAAGGAAAAAAGGGAAGGCAGGTAGGTAGCAAGAGAAATTTGAACATGGACTTTCATGAACTAGAATTGTTCTTTATATATTTCCCATTATTCCCTGACATGGTATTGGTCCATTCTTGGTTTCCAACACTCCCAAAGCACATATTCCTATATGGTTAAAACAGTTGTTTATATAGACGCATGGGCATTATGAACACCTAAATGAATTTTTAATGCCAAAGGTGGGGGATAAATATTTCCATTAGCCTCTGCATCATTGTCTTGCATCGCCTTCTGACTTGAACCTAGGTCAATAGAATAAAACATTTACATCTGTGGAGTGTAAAAAAAGCAGTTAGTACCAACCTTAAATCATTTTTCCTCTTTACCTCTATGTCTGAAATGGAAATTATCTTGCCACTGATCCCTATATTGTTTCCTTCCCTTAGTTTTGGGAAGGAAAAACAAGGAGATAAAATATATCTCGTCCTATTTCCCGGGAACTTGGTTGTCTAAACATCACAGTCTCTGGGCAAATTTTTAACTTCTTGATATGAAGACTGTTGACCTGAGCCTGAAGGAAAATGAATGTTATATACCCCAAATATCCCAAGGAAACATTTCAAAACATCAGAGATATACTGCTGGTATTGGAATCAAGCTAACCTCCAGGGAGCCCAAATGGTAATTGACAGATATCTAAACATGTATCTGTATATATGTGTGAATGCATATGTGCATATATATATATACATATATATATATGAATATGTGTGTGTGTGTGTGTGCATGTAGATAGATACCTGGATATAGATCAGAAATGAGATATTTTATTTTATTTTTTTTAAAGATTTTATTTATTTATCTGAGAGAGAGAATGGGAGACAGAGAGCATGAGAGGGGGAGGATCAGAGGGAGAAGCAGACTCCCCGCTGAGCAGGGAGCCCAATGTGGGACTCGATTCCGGGACTCCAGGATCATGACCTGAGCCGAAGGCAGTTGCTTAACCAACTGAGCCACCCAGGTGCCCCCAGAAATGAGATATTTTAATAGAAACTAATGATTTCATTACCCCAGAGGTTTGACTCCTTTCCCTAGGAAGTTTTGCAAAGACCCCAAGGGAACCAAGTTGGATATTATGTGAATTATGTGCATGATTTACACACACATTCATTAAATTACTCTTTTTTTTTTTTTTAAAGATTTTATTTATTTATTTGACAGAGAGAGACCAGCGAGAAAGGGAATACAAGCAGGGGGGGTGGGAGAGGGAGAAGCAGGCTTCCCGCCGAGCAGGGAGCCCGATGCGGGGCTCGATCCCAGGACCCTGGGATCATGACCTGAGCCGAAGGCAGACGCTTAACGACTGAGCCACCCAGGCGCCCCTCCAGCTATGTTTTTCTGATTGAACCTTGACCGATACAGAAACTAATGTGTTTTCTTATTTCTTTGTATTACTGATTATGTCTTCCAGGAATTTGGGGTGTTTGGAAAAAGAAAAAGGACAAATAAAATAAATATTAGAAATGGAAAACAACACATAATCACATAGAGCAAATATAAAAGTATTACATGATGTTACCACAAAAACCTAATGAAAATAGGTATGAAATCTTAGACTATCTATACAATTTTCTTTTTTTTTTTTTTTAAAGATTTTATTTATTTATTTGACAGAGACAGAGACAGCGAGAGCAGGAACACAAGCAGGGGGAGTCGGAGAGGGAGAAGCAGGCTTCCTGCTGAGCCGGGAGCCCGATGTGGGACTCGATCCCAGGACCCTGGGATCATGACCTGAGCCGAAGGCAGTTGCTTAACCAACTGAGCCACCCAGGCGCCCATCTATACAATTTTCAATAAAATATAATGGGAAGCAAGTGGTGTCAGGTATTGACAAGTCAAACAATTAGAAGTGTGTAATAAATCGTGAAAATTTGGAAGCATTTATAAATGCTTCTAAAGAAAACTACAAAGAAATCCACTAGTATCCCTACTCCTTCCATACTGAACACTGTACTGGAGGTCACAGCCATGCAATCAGAAAAAAAACTAATAATAAAAGGAATAAGAGGGGCACCTGTGTGGCTCAGTCAGTTAAGCATCTGCCTTTGGCTCAGGTCATGATCCCAGGGTCCCGGGATGGAACCCCATGGGCCCTGCAGTAGGCTTTCTGCTCAGCAGGCTTTCTGCTCAGCAGGGAGCCTGCCTCTTCCTCTTTGTCTCCCTCAGCCCCTCTCTCCCACTTGTGCTCTCTCTCTCTCAAATAAATAAATAAAATCTTAAAAAAATAAGGGGAATAAGAAGTGTGAATATTAGCATTTGTGTAGAAAGTAAGAGAATCTATAGAGAATTTGTAGACTATCGAGAGAGTTCAACAAGATTGACATCTACAAAATTAACATAAATAGATGGAAAAAATTTTTAAAAAGTATGGAGCAATGTAAGAGATTATTAATGAATTTTATATTTATTGTTATATATTTATATTTTATTTATATATGATTAAAGAGAATATCATGCCATGATCTTGGATGAAAGACTTGACACCCTAAAGATGTCTAATCTCCTCAAATGGATCCATAAATTAGATGTAAGCCCAGTTAAAATTCCAAAAGGAATTCTGTAGAACTTGTCAAACAGTGACCTTTATATGAAAAAAATAAAAATGTAATAATAGCCAAGTTTGCAATAGCAACAGAGGAGACTTGCTTTACTGGATATAAAGAATTATTAAATAACAATTGTAAAATAATGAAAAGCCCAGAAACAGATCCACACATTTATTTGACATATATGCCATTAATAATCAGAAAGGATAGGATGTACTCATCAGTAGTTGGATTTGGCTATTAATATATTTTAAAACAGGGGCCCCTGGATTGCTCGGTTGGTTAAACATCTGCCTTCAGCTCAGGTCATGATCTCCAGTGGTGGGATCTGGCCCCACATGGGACTTCCTGCTCAGTGGGGAGTCTGCTTCTCCCTCTGCTCCTCTTCCCCCCTCATGTTTTCTCTCTCTCTCTCTCAAATAATCTCTTTAATTTAAAAAAATGTATTTTAAAACATAATGAATATGATCATTTCATGATCCATAGACAACAAACATTGTAGATGGGTTAAATTCTTAAAATATTGCAGGCTTAGATCTTGATCCTGGGCAATTAAGAAAAGTAAGACAAAAATGTACATATCATAAATGACACTGGGTGGGGGGGGAAGAAAAAATTCCTTTGCCTTTCAGAATTCTAGTTGGACTAAGAATCAAATTGTCATGAAACAGGTTAACAAGAGCAATCAAATTTAGTTATGGTGATATCTCTCCCTGAAGCAGGTCCCCTACCTAAATTTTTTTAGGCAGTTGTAGGGGGTAGTCAAAGTTTCTTCTTGAGTCTTCCAGGCTTTCATTGTTTTCAGATCAGCATAATCTGCATGCTGAAATAAACGGCGCATCTTGGGGGCAGACTGCCTTGGCTCCTACAAAGCAATTGATACAGTTCACTTTTTCATAATTTATGTTACCATGATATGGAATAATAACATTCAATAGGTTAGGAGAAAACTATTGAAACAGATATAAGTGATAATATATTTATAAACATAAAATAAAAATAAGTCTATATCAATTTATATATATTTTTAAAGATTTTATTTATCTATTTGACAGAGACAGAGACAGCGAGAGCAGGAACACAAGCAGGGGGAGTGGGATAGGGAGAAGCAGGCTTCCGCTGAGCAGGGAGCCCGATGCGGGACTCGATCCCAGGACCCTGGGATCATGACCTGAGCCGAAGGCAGTCGCTTAACCAACTGAGCCACCCAGGCGCCCCAAGTCTATATCAATTTATAAAGAGACTAATAACCATTTAAGAAAATAGGAAAAATACACAGAAAGAAAGTTCATGTGGTTAATAAATTTAGAAGAAAAATGTAACTGTGAATAATAATTAGATGCCATTTCATATACATCAGATTAACAAAAATAAGCCACACCAAGTGCTAGTAAGAAATACAGGGAAATGAACACTCTTAAATATTGTGGATGAATGTGTAAGATGACAGAAATATTTTGGAGATAAATTTAACTGTATGTAGGGCCACCTGGGTGGCTCAGTCTTTAAGCATCTGCCTTTGGCTAAGGTCATGATCCTAGGGTTCTGGGATCGAGCCCCGCATCGAGCTCCCTGCTCAGCGGGAAGCCTGCTTCTCCCTCTCCCACTTCCCCTGCTTGTGTTCCCTCTCTCACTGTCTCTCTCTCTGTGTCAAATAAATAAAATCTTTAAAAAAAAAAATTTAACAGTATGTAGTAAAGGTGAAAGTATGCATACACTTGAGTAAAGCAACTCTGTTTCTTTGTATATGTTATATTGTAGGATATTTCCAACATTGTAATACCATGGAACTTCAAAAAAAAAAAAAGAAAAATTATGACATTATGGTATAAAGAAATGAGGCTCCTTATGATTGGAGGCAGTCCAGCCTCCATAATAGTGTTCCATTCCTACCCCCAACCCCAATCCTAACCCCCTTACTCCTACCCCCACCCCCACCCCATTCCCACTCTCACTCCCACCCCACTCCCACCCCTACCCCACTCCCAGCTGCCATAAGGACTGAGATCAATAGCTCAGCATACCTGTAACTCATTTATTATCACAAAAGGCATATTATAGCAGGTCGATTAGAACACTAATGCAGAAAACTTCTTGTAAAAGGAGACATAAAAAGGATGTTCTTTATCTGTGATAACAAAAGTTAAAACGTTCACATGAAAATTTTTAAAAAG
>NC_138379.1:44791442-44832161 GCF_054177405.1 Leptonychotes weddellii
GGCCCGACTGTGCCGCGGATCACGGTTTATGGCCACCCCGAGCTGAGAGCCCGCGCCTCAGCTCCGTCTCTGCAGCTGGCTTCTCTGCTCCGATACCTGGGAGCTCTGCCGCACTAAGACACCCCCTTCTTTCTGTGACCCCGAGGGTCCTGAGACCACACTGTCCTGGAGGGTTCCACCCTCGCTTAGCCACCAGAGTGACGTCCCTCAGCGGAGCAGACTTTTAAAAGTTCCGATTTTGTGCTCCGTGGTTCTATCACTTGCCAGAAGCGGCCGACGGAGGCCCCTCCCCCGCCGTCTATCCTCCCGAATATCGCCTCGGATTCACTTCTCCGCACGTCCTACCTTCCAGAAAGTGGTCGCTTTTCTGATGAGAGAGTTTTTGCTATTCCTTTCTTCGATCTCCTGTTGAGTTTGTAGGTGTTCAGAATGGTTTGATCCCTCTCCAGCTGAATTCCTGAGAGGAGATGAAATCCAGGTCTCCTACTCCTCCGCCATCTTGCTCCGCCCCCTCGAATATATGCTAAATTTATGTCATTAATAATCTTAAGTGAGAATGAGGACTGTGCCCTTTTGGCATTTAATTGACAGAAGGCAGAGATGAAGTCCTACATAGTGAAAAACTATAAAAATCTCTTGATTATTATCTAGGCCAAAATTTAAATACTAAACAAAGTATATTAGCTTTAGATATCTTTTGTCATGATAATGCTGCATAACAAAACAACCCAAAACTTAATGGTTTATGCGGTAGGCAGAATAATGCCCCCACACCCTTCAAAAATGTCTGAGTCATAATCGCTGGAATATTTTAGGTTACATGACAAAGGGGAATTAGAGTTATAGATGGAATTAAGGTTGGTCAACATCTGACCTTGAGATGAGGAGATTATTTTAGATTATCCAAGTTGACTCAATGTAATCAAAAGGGTCTTTATAAGTGAAAGAAAAGCCAAAGAGAGAGAGAACCAGAGAGATTGCGGGGTGAGAAGGACCTGCTTTGCTGGCTTTGAAGATGGAGGAAGAAGGCTAAAAGCCAAGAAATGAGAGTGCCCTCTAGGATCTGGAGAAATCAAGGAAACAGATTCTCTCCTAGATCCTCCAGAAGGAACATAGCCCTGATGACATCTTGATTTTCACCCACTGAGATCGTTCTGGACTCCTGACCACCGGAATTATAAAGTAACAGATTTGGGGCGCCTGGGTGGCTCAGTCGGTTAAGCGACTGCCTTCAGCTCGGGTCATGATCCCAGGGTCCTGGGATCGAGCCCCGCCTGCTTCTCCCTCTCCCACTCCCCCTGCTTGTGTTCCCTCTCTCACTGTCTCTCTTTCTGTCAATTAAATAAATAAAATCTTAAAAAAAAAATAAAGTAACAGATTTGTGTTGTCGTCAGCCTACTAGTGTGTGATAACTTCTTACAGTAGCAGTAGGAAATTAATACAGTTTATAGCAAGATGAATTTTGTTTCAGTTCTACTTCAGTTAGGCAGATTCTAAACTGGGCACAGCTGGATGGCTCTGTACATGAGGCAAGTTGTATTAGCTTGGTTTCAGGATTTGAACTGAATTCATGTGAAGTCATGACAACTCCAAGTGTTTTCATCCTAGAACCCAGGCTAAGGAGATAGAGGCCACCTGGGGCATGCTCTTCTCAGAATAGGTGCGCACAAAGTGCCAAGTCCAACCACACAAACACAAAATTTAAGTTTCTCTGAGAAGTAATTGAAAATTGGTTCTACCTTAATTTATTTAGGACTTTACCAAGAACTGTAAAGTCACTAATGGCAATAAAGCATGTTGTATTTGAGTTCCTTACACCACTGACTTCTATCCATCTGTATGTGCAACTGAAGGGGAACAGAATTTGTCACTCTAAAATATGCCTCTTTATCCTAGGAATTATTTTAGCTTGATTATTTTTAAGAAACAGCAGACAAAAGAAAAGCTCTAAAAATTGAGTAGAAGTTATCCTTTTGTAAGAGACATTTACACTTAAAAGGGAAATTTCCATTTGTTTTGAGGTCTCTTTCTCTGTTCCAGGAAGAGAAGGAGGAGCCTACAACACTGGACATTCTTATCAGTGGAGAAGACAATGGTTTAAATCTCCATTAAAAACCTTACTCTCTTTGGGGAGCCTGATTGGCTCAGGCAGTAGATCATGTGACTCTTGATCTCAAGGTCATGAGTTTGAGCCCCATATTGGGCACAGAGTTTACTTCAAAACAAAACAAAACAAAACAAAACACAAAAACAAACCCCCCAAACCTTGCTCTTGTTTACTGTGCTTTCCCTAATAACCTCCCATAACTGCTTCTCCTCTCCCCCGCCCCAACCACCAACAACCTCTTTTGTCTTTAGCTGGAGATATTACTTAAGACAGTGGGGGGTTTGGGCCACTTCAGAGAATTACTCAGTTTCCTCAGTCTCTCCCATGTATACAAGAGATATACATGTTATCAAACTTCTGTTTTTCTCCTGTGAATCTTTTTATTTCAGGGGTGGCTCAGCCAAGAACTCAGTACAGTGAAGGGAAAATTATTTTTCTCCCGCATACAACTGTCCTATTTACAGAGACTAACTTCTAACTTCACTAGATTTCTATTTTTTGTCATGCCTGAATATTGCACATTAAAAGACATTTGTCTTTATTACATATATGTATCATACATACTTGTGTATATTATACATATACTTATCACATATATGTATGTATCACATATATACAATTGTTACATCTATTGCAAATTATTTTTTATCCTTTGTATTACAATTGGGATATTATACAGATTTTAGGTCTATTAAGAGGATATACATGTAAATTCATAATTAAGAATTGCTTAAGGAAATGTTCAGTTTGAGAGGGATAGAGCCATTACTCTAGAGTAAAGCACACATTAATACAAAAAGGGCAACATCTTCTCCACACCTTCAAGATTTCCATGAAGAATTACAACCATGCCTTCATCATCTCAAAATGAAAAACAATATTACTCAATATCTTTATCAAAGAGGAAAATAGTTTAATTGCAAAATCAATTTTCTAAGGAACCTTGAGCTTTTTAGGGTAAAGGCATTCACAAAAGCTGTTCCTATTTTGACAGAAATGGGAAAAAACACAACTGAATAAATATGAAGACTTACCTGTTTAAAATGTAAATCTTGAGAGCTTGCTCAGAATCTGTGATCAGCTGCAACTAACCTTGAATGTTTTATCAGATAAAATTTGTAAATATTGTCCATGTACAGTTCCTGGAACACAACTGACCATACATTAACCCAATGCTTCTCAAGGTGGGGTCTTCAGAACAGTAGTATCAGCATCATTTGGGGACTTGTTAGACACACAAATTACTGGGTCCCACCCCAGACCCACTGAACAGAAATACTGGGGATGAAGCCCAGCAATCTGTGTGTGTGTGTTTAAGATTTTATTTATTAGAGAGAGAGAGAGCACATAAGAAGGGGGAGGGGTAGAGGGACAAGCAGACTCCCCGCTGAGCAGGGAGCCTAACATGGGGCTCCATCCCAGGATCCTGAGATCATGATCTGAGCTGAAGTCAGATGCTTAAGTGACTGAGCCACCCAGGCATCCCCAATCTGTGTTTTTAAAAGCCCTTTGAAAGTTTGCGAACAGCTGCTATATTATTTTCAACAGTGGTTATACAGAGAAATTCATTACAGAGGCATTTGGATAAAAAATGACTGTCTTTGTGTCTTCCAAAGTTAGTGTCCCTCCAGAGAATTCTATTATCTTTTGATAGGAAATTACCATTTGCTAAATCAGCACTTTGTGCTCCTCTTATAATGACACAGAGGTACCTGAGTTTCCTCAAAAGCAGTGTTTTGTATGAGGATTATAAACTATTACCTATTTGAAGCATGACTTTATTCAGAAGTCCCTATGAAAAGGGTTAAAGCTGTATCTATAGGCATCCACCAAACAGAGGGAAGTCACATAACACCATCATTATGTGAAAACTGGGAGTGGTCAAAACTGTCCCTTTTCCTCTGAGAACCACTCTTCAGGTCCTGTTGTTCTTTGAGTATCAGGCCCAGTGGGATCTCCTAATAAGCTATTTCTTTTACCTTTTCTTCTTACTTGGCTTCTGGAGAGTCGTAGCTATGCCCAGATTTCTTGGGTGATGAAATACTAGAGTTCAAAATTTCCCCTAAATAGTATGAGAGTTTTGGTCCACTGCAACAAGAAAGCTTATATGTTCTGTCCCAGGAATAATTTCAAGAGGAGAGCTGGGGTGGGTAGGAAGCCCCTTCCCAGGAGCTAAAATCAGCTCAGCAAAAAAAGGGAAAATAATGTGCTATGAAACATGAAATAGGCAGATTCAAGTTGTGACTTAGAATAACAAGGCTCTGGTTATCAAAGGAGAAGAGTATAGGGTAAGAGTATAAGGTTAAGAAGAATAGAGTAGAACATTTCTAGGTAAGTTCTGTTTTTTATCATTAAAACTACCCCTACCTCTTCTTTCAGTTAGATTATTTTCCCTAAATGCCTTCTATCTGTAGTCCCCAATAATTCTATTTAACTGGCATTAACTTGCTAGCACCAGCAATTCTACGCCAGATATCTAAAAATACTGCCCCACTTCTGAAAATTGAGCAAGTTTACAGAGGCTGTAAGGGTTGAGGGAGTAAAGATTCAAGAATCAGATGGTTTTGAAATGATGCAGAAACACTGTCAGATATGACAAAATAGAGTTGATTTACAAAACCTGGCTCATAGGGAGTACTTAATAAATGCAAGTTAAATGAGAGGAATTGTTTAAGAAAGGAAATTTAAAAAGTGCTATGCAATAGAACACAGATATGGGCAGAGCCACAATGTGGGCAAGAGCAGAGAAGTGAGGATACGAATTTGTTAAGAAAAGAAAAAAGGAATGTGGAAAGCAATTTAGGCAAAAGGAACTGCTAGTCAGGGGTCCACTTCGGACACCGTCTCCAGAATTCCATGCACTTGACACCAAGGTCACACTGAATTTCTTAATTCAGTTACTTAAAATATACCTAAGCTTTCAAATATTGGCAAATTTTAAAACCCTCAGATGTTTCCAAATGCAGCCAGGACTGTGAGCCACTCTTTTGACTATGAAGTATGAAGATACCAGGGAAAAAAAGAAAAATGGCTGTTTCAGGAGATGATACGTGGTTTAGTATTATTAAAAATAGAAGTTTAAAAAGCAATTATATCTTCACAGACACACATAAAGGTAGGGAGTGGGTGATATGAAAGTGTGTGGGGAGATGGAACAGCAAGAGGAAACACGCTAAGGCAGGAACAAACTTAGCATGCTTATTTAAGAAGAGCAAAATGGTCAAGAGTGAAGTGAGCCAGGGAAGAGAGTGGTAGAAACTTGGAGCTGAAGGGGTGAGCCGAGGCCAAAGCACACTTTGTGTGTCATGAGTATCATGAGTATTCATGATTGGAATACTTCAGAGTGCCTTGTCCATCATGGCAAAGACTTTTGATTTTATTCCTTATATAATAGGAAGCTATTGAGTATTATAATATCATGCTATTTATGTTTTTAAAGATAACAGGGTCACTCTATGGGCAATAAGCAATATGTAGGCAAAAGAGAAGCAGAAAGACCAGTGAGGAGATTATTTTAGCGGTCTAAGTGAAAACAAAATGTGTATTGGCTAAAATGATGGTGGTGTAAATTAGAATAGTTGGAAGTCTAACTGGAAAAGGGAAAGTCAATTGGCCAAGAGAATAGTGTAATTGCAGGAACAGGATTTTAGTCAGTTAGGGTCAGATACCTATATCAAAAGCAAAGGAAATCTCTAATCAGGGATTGTATAAAAACAAGAGTAATAATTAATAATGAATGAGCTCAAATTTTAGGACAAGAACTAGAATGAGGCAGGTCTATAGTTTTTTAAATCATACACAAAATATTTAGTATAAGCAGGCTTTTTAAATATTTTCTTTCTTTCTTTCTTTCTTTTTTATTTAGAGATAGAGTCTCAAGCAGACTCCACACTGAGCACAGAGTCCCACACGGGGCTGCTTAAGATTCTCTATCTCCCTCTCCCTCTGCCCCTCCCCCCCTTAAAAAAAGTGCACCCTGTATGACTACTTTTGAGGGAGAATTATTCCATCTAGTATATTCTACCAAATGCTAGTGACAGTGTTAACTTCATTTGGGCAAAGATTCTCTTTGTGTTATTGGTCCTGGTTTCCTCTCCACCCCCCCCCACTTTATTAAAAAGATTAGCTTCCTTTTAGATGCCTAAGTTTAATACAAATTTCCATCATAATGCATAGCTAATTCCTATAGGAATCACTAATCATCTCCATGACTACAACGGCTCAAGGGACTTTCTAAATATCATTTTATGTGATAATGTTAAGTTCCCTAAAATGTGAGACAATGAGTAGAGGCTATAGGCACAAACTGGATACACATAACCTAAAAATAGATGAAATAGACAGCATGTGGGAGATGAAAAAAATAGATACAATGCAGGCAGGTATTTGTGGAAGGGGTTCTTGCTTTATTGCTTGTATCTATAGGTCTTTGGAAGGAAAGAGAAATTCTGCTAATTCATGATAGGAACTGAAGAATAAAAGAGCTGGTGGGCTCTAATTTGAAGTAAATCCCTCATGATTAAAAGCAATTCAATCTATACGTGAATGAGGGCCAGTTGTAAATGAAAGAAAGATGCACAGTTCATATAAAAAACTTCAAAGGACAGTTCATCGAGTGCATAAATACTTGAGAGCTAGTGGGAAGCAGCCATCTTATGGTGTCCTTATTTGGGCAATATATCCTTCATATATTGTCTGAAAATCAGAGGACCCCAGAAGGAGAAACAGGTTCATGACCAGAGAGTGTGGATCCCTGAAAGAGGGACAACACGTAAAAGCAAAGAAACTCAAAGGAGATTTCCCCCAACAGCTCAGCTCTTCTGCAACAAGGGGTGAGTAAGCATATTTCTTCTCTAATTGGGAAGCTTCCCAATGAGAAGATCATGGATTTTTCCATACTTTAATCAAGGAGAAAAATATTTATATATATTCTTCTATTCTTACTTAGGACTCCAGAAAAATTTTTTGAAGTATAGAATTGCTGAACTGGAACAGGTAAGAGTAAAGGTCCACTACAACATCCTCTATACAGAAAAGAATCCCGAAGCTCAGCTCACAAAGAAATGAGTATGAAAACAATAGAGTTGCTTACAGATGACTTGAAGCCAGACTGCAGACTCAGTGACCCCAGAGGTATTTTTCTATCTTTCTCTGAGCCCCATCTCAGCAAGTCATTAAAAGCCAAACTGGTATAAACAAACCACCACACATGTCTCATTGACAGGTGTCTAAACTTGCTTTAACAACCAACAGTTTCTACCATGCTAATCCTCATCCATTCCAGCTTCCTGACCTTCACTTTGATGGACATACCAGGCTTAGAGTCACAGCACTTGTGGTTATCTCTTCCTTTCTCCTCTATGTTTTTGGCTATCCTCATTGGCAATGGTGCTATCCTTTTTCTGGTGGCCACAAAGCCCGCACTTCACAGCCCAATGTACCTGTTCTTGGCCTTGTTGTTGGGGGCTGACCTCATATCTACTCTGGCTCTGTTGCCCAAGCTCCTCTGCCTCTTCTGGTTCAATGATCGGGACATAGCTGCCAATGCCTATCATCCAGATGTTTTTCATCCATGGAGCATCTGTGGTATGATCAGCCCTACTTGTTGCAATGACCTTTGACCGCTTCATGGCTGTGTGTGAGCCATTATGCTACAACACAATTCTGAGTCATTCCTTAGTTGGATGCCTGGGACTGGTGGCTCTAGCCAAGGGTGTGATTCTTATTCTGCCTATGCCTCTTCTACTTCAAGGGTTGAAATTCTGCCACATGGTCCTTCCTCATACCTACTGTGACCACATGGCTGTGGTAAAAATGGTCTGTGGCCATACCAGATCTAACTGTATCTATGGGCTCTTTGTGATTCTGCTCGTGATGGGACTTGATTTGCTGCTCATTGGCTTCCCTTATGGACTCATTCTGCAGGCTGTGGTACGTCTCAACTCTCGAGATGCTACCTGCAAAGCCCTCAACACCTGTTCAGCTCATCTCTTTGTCATTCTTGTCACTTATGTGACTGCACTCTTTTCATCTCTCACCCACCGCATAGGTCACAATATCCCACCTCATGCTCATGTTCTCCTTGCCAATTTCTACCTTCTTTTACCCTCAGTACTCAACCCTATCATCTATGGCATAAAAATGAAGGAAATACGGCACAAGGTGGCCAAAGGCTTTTGCAGAAGACCTGCAGAGGCTGTGAGCGTAGACAATATACCCATGAGTAAATAAAGAGTGAGGACAACTGACATTGTCTTTGCCCAAACATCCAAGACCCAGTTGTATCCCTGAATGAGATGTGGAGCAAATAGATCTGGAAGAGTGTTTGTGTGGTGTGGTTTCTTGTGTTTTGGCTTGAATAAAGAACCAATATGTTTGTGTTTTCATTGAGCTAAGACCTAAAAAGGAAGAGGCGAAGACGGCTCTTTCTATGTCTGTTTAACAAGAGCCCTCTTACGGCATGGGCCTCCTGATGACTTTCACATCTGTGTTCATGTTCATAAACTACACACAAGATTTTTCTGTAAATGATCCAAAATTATCTTTCCTTGTCTGGGTGGAAAGTTTATATTTGCTTTGGTTTTGTATTTCTTATTTTTTAAATTCTGTGTCTGTTTCTAAAGAATGTCTTAGTACTGAAAGGGACCTGACGTACTCATCATCTTTGGATACCACCTTAACATGTAATAATTCTTCAGGAAATTGATCTTTTCAATAAGAATTATTTTTAATGCAATGGCAAGTCAACATATTCACATGATTGCAATGATGTAGATGCTTATAACAAAAATGAAGGCGCTTAAAGAAGACATAGAGACTCAAAACGCAGGGACTATTGAAATGCATATCACAGAAGGTTTCATTGCAAGGAAAAACATGTGTCCAGATGACTAATTTAAAAATCTTCTGAGACCAGGAACTTTACCTTAAAAAAAAAAAAAAGCATATGTTAACAGGAAACTACCTGTTCCTCAAGTGATATTCCACGGTGACTCAGATAATGCACAAAGACCAACTTATATGATGAAGCTTTGCCATGCTCAACTACTTAAATCATTGTAGTGATTTCTATCCAATCATTTTAAATACATAGTTATCATAGGGTCAGTTGCATAATGTAATAAGACAAAAGTTTGGATAGTTAGGCAGAAATGACCCCATTTCTTTTTTTTTTTTTTTTTAAAGATTTTATTTATTTATTCATGAGAGACAGAGAGAGAGAGAGGCAGAGGGAGAAGCAGGCTCCCAAGCAAGGAGCAGAGAGCCCGATGCGGGACTCGATCCCAGGACCCTGGGATCATGACCTGAGCCGAAGGCAGACGCTTAACCATCTGAGCCACCCAGGTGCCCCAGAAATGACCCCATTTCTAACAAAAGTTAAAATGAATCCATGGGGTAGGAACTACTAAAAAATAAGATAGTCACAGTTTTGGGACACCTGGGTGGCTCAGTCTGTTAAGCGTCTGCCTTTGGCTCAGGTCATGATCCCAGGGTCCTCTGATCGAGCCCCGTGTCAGGCTCCTTGCTCAGCGGGAAGCCTGCTTCTCCCTCTGCCTACCCCTTCCCCTGCTTGTGCTCTCTCTCTCTCCCTCTCTCTCTCTCTGACAAATAAATAAATAAATAATTTTAAAAAAAGATAGTCACAGTTTTAGCACAGTTTTAAAGTTAAACAATTTTGATTATTGACTGTAAAGTCAGAAAAAAGAATCCCAAATTTCTAAATCCTTCTTAAATCTCTACCTCTGTGCTTGAGATTCTTAAAAAGATATGACACTGGGGATAAGAGTTGTGTATGTACTTTTTAAACCTAGCCAGGACTTCTGACCAATCCTGACCTCCTCTCTACTCTGTTCAGCTCGCCCGTCTATAAACCTTAAGAACATCTTCAATTCATATGACCTTGACTGAGAGAGCCCTCTGTACTAAATATTCCTTTTCCTTTAGTTTTCCCCGGTCTTGTCTAGCCTGCAGAGTAGGAAGAGGCTTACCAAACAGGGGAGAATATCATATTACCCTTATAAGAAAAGAAAGAAACCCTTACCTCCAGTCTATTCTGCTATTTATCTCTCTTAGTAAACAAATTTCCTAATTCATTCTTAACTATGAAAGTGTTTTTCTTATGAAGGATGTGTTGGGGGAAGTTTAGCCTGGGGGAAGGAAACAGTAGAGTCAGATAATTAGTCTATGGTGTCTTCCCTGTGCCTTTGTGTATTTCATAACCCAGATTTCCCATTGAAGGGTGGAACGTAGAGAGAGGATTTATGCTTGACACTGACTTTTGGCCACCATCATGATCAGCATGTCAGAGTTTAAAAAACTAAGCAAATAAAGGAATGAGTATTCTACTGTTATCAATATAATATTAATGATAGAGAAGAATGATAACATTCAAACCTTGGATAAACATGTGAGGATACTGGATAGTAAGAAACCATAAAGTTCAGGGCAATAGCTAAGGTTGAGGTAGTTCTGTCCTAGAATAGGAGTGAATGGAAGAGTCCTGTCTTATGTTTCTGACATTCTATTAATTTCATCAGACATACCATCTGTTGAAGTGGCTCTGTGCTAGTTATTCGAGGTATTTTTATATATAATAGCTCATGGAACCATTTCTACTCTAACTCAAGTTGTGTAATAATATCCATTTTGCAGATAAAGTTACAGAAGCTCAATTTCTTTATAATTTCCCCATAATTATGCGGGTAGTAATAATGCTTATAGAATTTTATTTACATAAGGAACTGGTGTGAATAGATGCATGCTTTACTTAGTTGAATAGTGTCTGCCAAAATTCATGTTCACCGAGAACTTCAGAATATGACCTTATTTGGGTCTTTTCAGATGTAATCAAATTAAGATAAGGTTATACTGGATTAGGGTAGGACCTAATCTAGTGACTGGGGCCTTCATAAGAAGGAAATATGGACACAGAAAAACACAAAGGGAAGATGATGTGAAGAAACAGAAAGGAGAAAGCCATGTGATGAAAGAGGCAGAGGTTGGAGTGATGTGTCTTCAAGCCAAGGAATACCAGGAATTGCCAGCGCTCATCAGAAGCTAGGAGAGAGGCAAGGAAAGACTCTCCCCTTCAGTCTTCAGAGGGAATGTGACCCTTTGGACCTATAGCTTCCAAAACTATGAGAGAAAAAAATTGTTTTAAGAGACCTACTTTGTTTTTGGTTTTAAGTTTTTATTTAAATTTGAGTTAGTTAACATACAGTGTTATATTTTAGCTTCAGGTGTGCAATGCATGATTCAACAATTCTATACATTAGTCAGTGCTCATCACTGTAAGTGTGCTCTTAATCCCCTTCATGTATTTCACCCACCCCCCCATCCACTTCCCCTCTGGTAACCATCAGTTTGTTCTCTATAGTTAAGAGTCTGTTTCTTGGATTGGCTCTCTCTCCATTTTTTCCCCCTTTGCTCATTTTTTTGTTTCTTAAATTCCACATATGAATGAAATCATATGGTACGTGTCTTTCTTTGACTTATTTTTCTTAGCATTTTACTCCCTGGCTCCAACCACATCATTGCAAATGGCAAGATTTCATTCTTTTTTATAGCTGAGTAATATTCCATTATATATGTATATAATATCTTCTTTATCCATTCATTATTCAATGGACACTTGGGCTATTTCTATAATTTGGCTATTTTAGATAATGCTGCTATAAACATCAGGGTGCATGTATCCCTTTGAATTAGTATTTTTGTATTCTTTGTGTAAATACCTAGTAATGCAATTGCTGGATCATAGGGTAGTTCTATTTTTTTTAATTTAAATTCAATTACCCAAAGTATAGTACATTATTAGTTTTTGATATAATGTTCAATGATTCATTAGTTGCGTATAACACCCAGTGCTCATCACATCATTTTTAACATTTTGAGGAACCTCTGTAATGTTTTCCACAGTGGCTGCACCAGTTTCCAAAGAAGACATACATATGGCCAACAGACACATGAAAAGATACTTAATATCACTGATCATCAGGAAGATACAAATCAAAACTGTAATGAGATACCACCTCACAGCTATCAGAATGGCTAAACTCAACAACAGAAGAAACAACAGATATTGGCAAGGGTGTGGAGAAATGAGAACCTTCTTGCCCTGTTGAGAATGCAGATTGCTGCAGTGACCTAGATTTGTTTTAAGCCCAAAGAAACAAGTGCAAATATGACCTATTTATTACCAGTCATTAGCTGACTGGAATGTTTATATTATATCTTTATTTTAATGTTTATATTTCATGTAGTATATTTTGGTGATCAGGCAAAAAAGAGCTACAGTAAGAAAGAAAAAATGCATATACTCTTTCCTCTAATAATCACATTTCTACTTCAATAATACTTGTCATATGCAGGGGAAAAATGGTCAGTATAACAAGATGCTCATAAGACCTTTTTAAGAAACAAACATCAGTCCATTAGTAGGTAACTGTTGGAATAAATGTTGGCAATCATATGAAGGAGTGCTCAGGAGTCATAAAGAATAAAATAGGTCTATTTCTGCTGATAAAACACAATTGCTAAGAAATAACACTAAGTAAACACATTTAAACATTTATAATGTGTTCTCACATGTGTAAATTATAAACAATTCAATTTTGCCCACAGAAGTTATTTCTTCTTTAATTTTCACTATGAAACTTTTTCTATAGAAGACATGTAGACACCTATCTTAAGATGCATTTTCTTGGGGTGCTCAGGTGGCTAAGTCAGTTAAGCATGGGCTTTCAGCTCTGGTCATGATCTCAGTGTCCTAGGATTGAGCCCCACATCACGCTCCCTGCTCAGTTGGGAATCTGCTTCTCCCTCTCCCTTTCCCACTGCCCCTCCCTGCCTACTCGTGCCCACACTATCCTCTCTCTCAAATAAATAAATAAATAAATAATATATTTTTAAAAAGATGGAACTAATGAATCATTGAACACTACAACAAAAACTAATGATGTACTATATTTGGCTAACTGAACACAATAAAAAAAAGATGCATTTCCTTAAGTTCACTTAGAAATTAAATAAAAATTAGAATATTCTATCATCAAATTTATAGTGGTACTCAACTATAACATATATTTAGATATCAGTGACTCAATCCTGCTTTTCAGGATTCTAAGTTATCCAGAAAACAAGAACTGATTATATTAGAATGGGCAAAAGTGTCCTAATGTTATTGTGTTATTAATATGTTATTAAAAATAATATGTTTTAGAACATCTAAACACAAAAATAATTGGTGTTGCCCTTAATAGTGCATTTAAGCAAATGGCAGACCATTCAAATAAAATGCAGTTGAAGGAGACTTGATACAAATTGAAATTTTTCTTTTCATCTGTCAACCATTGCTTAAACTTTCTCTCGTCAGATTGTAGGCATGTAGCTCAGTAATCCGAAGTGGAACTTCCCTAAAATCAGACCACCTCTGAGACAGCTCTGCTACATGTGACTGGTGTCCACAGCCCACAGTTCACAGCAAAATCTCTTGAAGTGTGATGGAGTTTCCTTCCGTTGCAGTCAGCAGGGTTTTGCATGACTTGTTTGACTTCACTTCTATTCTTTTATTAACTATTTGAATTAGTATTTAAATACTCAATTTCTGTTCTCTGTCCTGAGTACATTTGAGAAAGTATCAAATCTGTAGCTTCTTCCATTGAACTATAATATAAAAATGCTGAGAACTTCCCAATAGTCCCCAAAATGTTAACAGGACTTTTTTTTTTTTTGCATTAAAGTGTAAACCTTAAACAAACAAACAAAATAAAGCAATGTCTGTCAAAAGCTGAAGAATTGACCACTGGAAAAGGAGGTCCTCCGTTGGTGGCACATATTCCAAGTATTAAACTCTCAGAGTTATATATGTGTATATGTATACAGATATACGTATGTGTGTGTACATATATGTATATGTATACAGACAGAATGGAGTATTGACCTGTTTGATATAGTTACTGACTTGTAAGACTCCAAGACCAAACAACATGATATTTTAAAAACAACCAGGCAAAATGCAACAAGAGACACACAGTAGATTAATAGCTTTGCTTTGCTAGTATGAACTCAATAAGCTAAGAAGTTGTAAAGATGCTAGCATATTCTCAGGTGTATTGATCTATTAAAACAGCCAGCCACATGACTGAAGTTTTAAGAACAGAACTTCAAAGCAGTGGTACTTTAAGTAGAGCAGAAAAACTCACCTAAATATCCATTTTTAAAAAAGATTTTATTTATTTATTTGACAGAGAGCACAAGTAGGCAGAGCGGCAGGCAGAGGGAGAGGGAGAAGCAGAGCCCCCACCCAGCAGAGAACCCGACGTGGGCTCGATCCCAGGACCCTGGGATCATGACCCAAGCGGAAGGCAGCCGCCTAACCAACTGAGCCACCCAGGTGCCCCACCTAAATATCCATTTTTAACTCAAAGTAGGTATGTTTGGAAAAAGCGTATTCAGCCTCATAATACGAAATTGTATGTCGCACAAGCAGAAATGAACTATTTAAACATACAAACTAAACAGGCTCACACAGCTACATTTGACACTTCAGATAAGAATAAAGAAAATGACCAAGGTTCCCACAAATGCCCGCGCTCCTGCACACCCATAGGAGACACTCAGGAGAGGCTTGGAGTGGTAGTTTCGCTTCTGTCAAAATGGAGCATGAGCTCAACATGGCTCAGGTTCACAACCAAAGGAGAAAGTAGAAAGCACTACAGGAAAAGAAGCCCTGCAGTGAAAGAAGGAACATGGTCTTTCTCAGAACTACCAGACAGTGAGGGGGACAGGGTGATCAAAGGAAAGGCACTGCCAGCTTCGTTTGTCCCTATTCCTGGGTCTGTTTCACAACGTTTGTGTTGGAGGAGATGACACATGGATAGGAAAGTGTGATTTACCAAAGAAACAAAGTAGAAACATCCAGGAATGAATGAATAAAAAAACAAACAAAATAAAGAATATGCCTGTTGGCTGATGTCAAAGGGGAGGAAAGCTAACTTGTAACTGGCAACAGCAGAGAAAGGAAATAAAAAACAAAACAAAAAAACCTGCTGCAAGTGAAAGAAGAAAGCTAAAGTATCTAGGAATATGGATGGGAGAGTCATCATTGGGAGAAAGGGAACTAGCTATATCCAGATGCTTGTATTTATGCATTAATATTTTAATATGTAAGGGAATTATGAGTATACATAACACATGTCTAAAGGCTTGACTTCGGGGACTGACATCACGTTGAAGTAGATGGATAATTTTACATCCTATTGTGTATCCTACCATATTTGATTGCCTTTGCAAGTACATGTATTATTTTAACAGCAACAACAGAAATTGGGATAGCAAACATAAACAACATTCTTATTTAGTTCTGGGTGAAAAAGAAAACTCGGAGAAAAATAAGGATTGAGGAGAACCATGCACATCATTAGAAGCTCTTTTTAGGAGCCCTTCAAAATATTTTTTTTTTTCTTAAAGATTTTATTTATTTATTTGACAGAGAGAGACACAGCGAGAGCAGGAACACAAGCAGCGGGAGGGGGAGAGGGAGAAGCAGGCTTCCCGCAGAGCAGGGAGCCCAATGTGGGGCTCGATCCCCGGAACCCGGGACCATGACCTGAGCCTAAGGCAGACGCTTAGCGACTGAGCCACCCAGGCGCCCCAAAATATTTTTAAGGATTATTTTTAGGGAATATCTGCTCGGGTTACCTGAGTTCACTTTGTGGAAATTGAGTTATCATAATAAAGATAGATGACTTTGTTACTAAAAGTTAGAAAATTCAGATAATAATTCTGTTGGATGGACGCAAGATGTGAGCTCCCTGTTAATCTCAAAGTCAGTCCACAGGCCTCCTGTGAGGCCTCAGTCGTGTGGACTGTTTCAGTAGATAATCCCCATGCCACTTCCTAATGCCCTTGGTCCCACTTCCTATTCAGCCACTGGTGCTGTGACCAGTTCCAGGCAGGTGTAATCAGATAGTGGACATCAGGTCACACCTAGTTCCTTGCCATGGGACTTCCCCAACTCCATGGCATGGGACAGCCCAGCCACCAGCTCTGCTGCCATGTGTACACAGCCACGAATTACTGGGGTTGAGGACATGAGCCCCACAGGAGCCTTGAGCTCCATAGGAGCCATTGGGTAGAATCCTCTCAGCTCTTGGGGATGACAATTCTGAAATGCATTTCCTAAGGCTCTTCAGCTGGTCCTGGCAGGGTTGGACACCAGTCTCCACTAGTCCTGTGTAACTGGATAAAAAATTCCCTGTATTGGCTTTTCCTCTTTTCAGTTTTCACTCCACCTGTTTTTCACACCACACCTCCTGTAATCACTTTTCTAAATAAAGCACTAATATGCAAGCTTTTGTCTTAGGCCCTGCTTTCTGGAACACCCAGCATATACTCCCCAGTGGTGAAAACTCCAGTTCTTCTGCCCTAGTACCTCAGACTCCAGTGAGAGTTGTTGCCTGCTTCAGAATTTTTTAGGAGTTAATTATATACAAAACCATTATATAATCATTTTGTTATAATAATTTGTAATTTATTTGGGGGCTTAGGACATCTCCAGGCAGAAATCCCTCAGGAAAGATAATGAAAATGAAATGGATTCAGCATTGATTCAGCCTCCAAAGACCTGACAGCCAAGCACAAAGTGATTTAAACTTGACCAAGATAACAAACATATGAACATTGTTCTGATTTTTGCATGGCTAGGAGCAATTCTATAGGGTGAAGGGTAAACTAGTCAGTTGACATGTTTGTGAGCATAACAACACTGCAACCAGTATTAAGGTTAACTAGCTGCAAGCTTGTGAACTCCTTGCTTGCTGACATAAGGCCTTGCTCTGTAGCAGAACAAATTTACTCTCCTTGAAATTTACAGACAACCAGCCTTGAGGAATGAAGGACTAGAACTTTCCCAGAAGATAAATCCTGACTATATTCAAAAATAGCTGCCAGGGATGCCAGAGGGTCCATTCAGGTATCCACATGAGAGTAACTGCCTGCACACCTCCTTCTCCTACATGGAGCGCCCCAACTTTTCCCCAAGTCTTCCCTTTAACACCTTCCGGTTGCACCTGGACAGGGAAGATGTCTTTGAGACATTAGTCCACCAACTTCCCAAGTTGCCGGCTTCCTGAAAAAGCAACCTTTCTCTCCACCATCATTTGTCTCTCTGGTATGGATTTTCCAAGCAGCAAGCGGCAAACCCTGAGTTGGGAATCAGTCTGTGTCCCATATCATCATCTGGCACATTTATAGCAAGGCCACAGGAGAGAAATCAAGCTCATCCTGAAGTAAGAACAATCAACCACAGATTAATAATACTTGTGAAGAAGGAAAAATGCTCAGCGAGAAAGGCAGACATAGTCAGGCTTCCTGCAGTGGCTTCTTCGATTTTCTAGTTCCCCAAGTTTTCCCAGAGTCAGCTGCTACTGCCAGGGTTCCCCACACATTCTCCCAAGTGTATGGTGTTCAAGACTTAGTAAATTTTTAGCCCACAATATCAGTAAAACAAAGAAAGACTTCTCATGTTTATAGAACAGCTCACCAAAAAACAGAAGGAAAACTATTTGCAGCCCGTGGATTCCCTTCTGTACCTGAAATCCTTTCAAATCATGAAAAGAAAACCACTCTCAGATCTCAGCAAAACCTAAGCCTCCTGCTATCACAGCTCCTCAGATAATGAGTGCCTCAGGCCTGTTCACTCTCTGCTACTTATTTGTCAATTAAATTATTAATCATCAAACCTTGTGCTCAGGGTTTTGTTTTGGTTTGAATTGTGTCTATGTTTTGTGGAGGATTCGATGTCTGACCTTGGTACTCCTTTCAGACAGGCAGGACCCTGCTCCTCACCCTCTGCTCCTGATTCTTCCATTCATAGAAAAGACACTTCCTATTCAATCCTCATTTTTTTTTGCCTTGAAGGTTGTGCCCCTTATTTCGAGTACTGAAATATCCTACCTTTCTCAATCCTTGTTACTGAACTGTTCAGGCTACTGGAAACATTTATTTATTATTTCTTACAGCAGGCACAACACTCTAAAGAAGTTTCATTCATCTCCCTCCAGTTGTAGTATCGTAAGAGTTCCATCTAAATAGTGGCCATGTGGCATTAAGGATAGGCATCTTTTTCACTGAATTTTGCCTCATATACGAGTTCTACAATAGGATGAAAACACTAGAATCTTTCTGCTTTCAAGCTCCATGCACCTTCTAGTACTTGCCATTACAACCACATTAATTCTCCAGAGAAGAAAGAATATCCTCTGAATGTAATGATTCCCACATCTGGGCACAGGATCTGACCTCCACAGCTGCCATGAGTACCTGTTCAGGACTTCTTCCTGGACACCCACAGGAATTGCCTTGCAGAGGTCTGTAATCAAAGAGTTCCAGTATAGGGTGCCTGGGTGGCTCAGTTGGTTAAGCGACTGCCTTCGGCTCAGGTCATGATCCTGGAGTCCCGGGATCGAGTCCCGCATCAGGCTCCCTGCTCGGCAGGGAGTCTGCTTCTCCCTCTGACTCTCCTCCCTCTCAGGCTCTCTGTCTCTCATTCTCTCTCTCTCAAATAAATAAATAAAATCTTTAAAAAAAAAAAAAGAGTTCCAGTATAAAACAGACTTTTACAACTAAAACCACTAAGGGGACATTCTCAGAAGTTCTCCTTGTAAGAGAATCTTGCCAAACCGTGAATTAGTTGAGAGGAGCAGGAGAGGTGACTCTGGGAGTTTTTGCAAGTATAAAATTAGGTCAAATGCTTTTAAACCTTTAGGCTCAGGAGCTTCCATTTTTTCTTTTTCCTCTGAAATGTCTCTGAGTGTAGATTATATCTCCTGTGCATATTCCTTGGTTCTTCATGGAGACAATAAAGTCTTCTACCCACAGGTAAGGGCAGCCAGCAAAGAAAATAACATAGTAACTACAAATACTATCTTGTACTTTCCTTCTCCCTTCTCACTGTTCCCAATCTGTACCTCCACTTCCCCTTAAACACTCAAATACAAATGCACACTCACACCCAACACACCTTGGCTTTGCATGGCACGGTGGTGGGCAAGTCATTCTTTCTTTTATGTTGCCTGCATAGGAAACATTCCACCTTATTTCACGTATGTTCAGCAAGTGCTGTTGTTTGGAGTCCTTTTACAAACATGATCACATACAATTCGCCCAACCAACATGTCAGTATGGAAAGACTGTATCACTACCTTCATTTCAAAGGGGATGATAGTCTTACTTCAGAGTTACTGAAAGCAAGGAAATCTCCTGTGACTTAGCCTCTGTATCTAAGGATTCTGGTAGTCAATCTGACCACATGACACATTTCTGCCACTTGAAAATTTGCCCAGAAACTGTTTCCATTTAACATTTTTTTCCTCATAGACACCAGTGCTGGATGATCAGACAAGCTTCTGACCATGGGCAATGGTTATGGGCTCCTTCTTCCAGCACCCATATTTGGTCAGTTTGTCCCGAAACTCCTTGGTTTTCACTGCATAAATAATAGGATTGAGCATTGGAGGTACAAGGAAGTAGAGATTTCCAAGAATGGTGTGCACATGGGGTGGAATTCCCCTGCCAAAGCGGTGAGTGAGAAAAGAGAACAGTGAAGGTGTGTAAGAGATAAGCATAACACAGATGTGTGTGGTGCAGGTGTTGACTGCTTTGTGGTGGGCTTCTTTAGAAGACAGTCGCAGGACAGCCTGGATGATAAGCACATAAGAGGAGGCAATAGCTGAGATGTCTAGCCCTGCAACCAACAAGGCCACCACCAGGCCATATATCCGGTTGACTGTGGTGGCCACACACACCATCTTCACCACAGCCATGTGCTCACAGTAGGTGGTTGGGATTACATGATTTGCATGAAAAGGCATGTTCTGGAGGAGAACAGGCATGGGCAGAATGAAAAAGATGGCTCTCACTAAACTGAGTAGGCCAATGAGCCCAATACGACTATTGGAAAGAATGGTGGCATAGCACAGGGGCTCACAGATGGCCACGTAGCGGTCAAAGGCCATGGTCATCAGGATGGCAGACTGCAAGGCAGATATGGAGTGGATGAAGAACATTTGGACCAGACAGCCCACATAGCTGATCTCACTCTGGCCAAACCAGAAGATGCACAGCACCTTGGAAATGGTGGTAGTGGACATGCCCAGGTCTGTGAAGGCCAACATGCAGAGGAGAAGGAACATGGGCTTGTGCAGGGAGCGCTCTGTGCAGATGATGAAGATGATGGTGCAATTCCCAAGAATGGTGACAAAGTACATGGAAGATAGAGATCCATCTGTGTTTGTCCTCCATCCCTGGAATGCCTTGGAGAATGAAGAAAGGAGGATGACCCAGGGAGGCATTGCAAACGGTCATGGTGTCACCCTGGTGCAGTTCCTGAGAAGAACAATAAAATCCTTCATGAGCCTCAAACATAAAAGAATCAAGGGTTTCAAAATGGAAAGCAAAACGTGGAGTGCTTAGATACACAGAAATTTTTCTGAAATCAAGACGATATATCTTCCATATCATAGTTGAATATTATATGCTTTATTATATAACATATTGAAGTATTCCATAATAATAATGTGGTCTTCCAACATTAATATCTCACAGAATATATTCATTTGGAATATTTTTATTAAGGATGCACTTAATCATTGTTCACATATAAAGCATGTCAGTAAGTATATGAAAATATATTTTGTGAATTTTTGAATGTGTCTCCACTTGAAGAAGGGAACTTGAAGAATATGAAACAAAAAATGGATAGATATACCATGAAAAATGACAGAATATTTAATACCACTCACAGTAAACATAAGATGAAATAGGTCAACAAAAGAGCTTTCCACAAATAAGATAGCTTAAGTGCTTAAGAGAATTGTTCACCAAACCTTGAAGGATCCATGTTTGCAGCACATAAGGGATTTGCAGGGACCTCTGATGACAACTGTTCTATGAGGAACAAAGGGATCAAGTGACAGGCTTGTGGGCACCTGAGACTAGGCTGCCAGAATGGGACTGTGAAGCGCAGCTCACCAGGAACCACTTACCTGGATGTGAGGCAGAGTGTGGGAAGCTGGGCCCAGACAACTTCTTCAAACATGTGTGTCTGAGTGTGGACAGCTGTCTGTAGCTGTATATACATGCACAGCCATATGGATCCTGGACAACACACTCAGGGCCCCGCATGTCCCCCTCCTCACTCTTGGGCACTGAGAAGCCCTGGTGTGGCCATCTAAGTCACCTAAAGAAAGGCCCCCTGGGTGCCCAGAATTAGCTCTTTGCCACTCCCTCATTCCCCAAAAACACACAAACCAGGCACCACTGCTATTATATGCAAACTTGAACCTAGAGGTTTCCCTGAGCTCCCAGGAGATGGGGTTGGTTGACCCCAGGGGTTCTGGGCATGTTGCAGTCTTTGGCAGTCATGGAGGAGCCTGTGGAAAGAGGCTGAAGTTAAAGCTGAATCTGGAACTAGATTAGGGTCTGGGAGCTTGTATCCCAAAAGCCCTCTTTCCCAAGTGTGTGTAGGTGTGGGAGCCCAGCCGTGCCTTACTCCGTGGCAGGGTTAGTCATGCTCCTGAAGGCACCAGAGGTACTGCGCCTGTTGCTGGACACTCTGATAAAATGTTAGCTGCTCTAGTTCTATCTATCCTTAGCATCCTCCAGATTCTTTACTCTATCTTGTTTCTCTGGCCAATGGCTTTACCCTAGACATTCTCTCTCTCCCAGTGCCCAAGGTGTTTTCTGCAATCCCACCTCTCATGTTCCAACATCCCCTCAACTTTTGGGTCCAGACGTGGCCATGTTTCTTTCTTATTAGCTCAGAGGAAGAAAGTTTGTCAAAAATTCTGCCATGTCCATTGCAGAATGCATAAACCAACACCATACATTGTCAAAATCATGCAAAATCATTTCAGGAGTGGGACTCAGAGGACCAGATTCTAAATCATGGTGTAGTGCAAGTTCTTTTTACAAACAGGCCCTCTAGGGTGTCTTTGTTCTGAGTCAGGTGTCAACTGGAGATAAGAAGTGGCTGAGGGAAGGAGTAGCAGAATGAAGGACCTGACACAATCTATATATCAACAGAAAGAATCACCAACAAAAATAGGCAAACAGCGATGCATCTGCTCATAAACACATCTGCACAGCTTCCCCTGAAGAAAGCTTGTTCTAGTATCATGCCAAAATTCTGGGCTCAGTCATTCTTTCCTCTCTGCCCCAGGGAGATCCTGATGGATAATAATGACAGGTAGTAACCAGCAAAACTCCTTTTTTCCTAGCCCTACTGTCTTAGTTTTACGTTCATGATCCAGAGAACTCCCTGCATACTTCTAAAGAATCTTTTCTTGTAGAATATTCCAAAGTTTTCTAAGTGCCATGGTGTTGCCCAGAATCTGTGACCTCTCAGTCACAAGTTTGAAGCTTGCTCTTTGGATAATCACACTAGTCAGGGAGAATAACCCTGGTCTGATTTCTCCCCAAGTATTGTACCCTGATCACTAGCGTCATGCTTGTCACACATCGGGCAGATAATAAGAGTCAAATAAATGAATAAGGGAATGAATAAGCCCATGAATAAATTCTTTAAATATGAATTAAGTGTGTCCTAGTTTATGAGATCTTACATGGTTTGTTTTCTTGTGTTCATAAAAAGCAAAGACACAACTACTTGAAGGCTATGCCTTCTTCAATGAATTCATAAATCATGGCCAATCCAAACAAATTTCAATGATTCATTCTTTTTAGAATCTTGACAAAATTCTGAAATTTAACTGGAAGAACAAATATCTGAAAATAATAATGATATAACAGAGGGGACCTTACCCTCCTAAAAATTAAAAGGTATTATAAAATGTTGCAAACAATGAGCCTATGGTGTAGAAATAGACAGCTTATTTGAGCAGAATGGCATCAATACAAATACCAAAGTATGTATACAGACAATATCCAAAAACAGTAGGGAAAAGATGGATAACAGATAATATAATTATATAGAAATAAATAAATCTTAGCATCTCACATCACTCAGGATGTTTTGATGTCTACTAATGTGAAGTCTAGGTTCCTTATTTTAATGTATTTTGGATACACAAAGGTTATAAAGAATAATCTAGCATATATTCATATATTCACAATGTAGATTAAGAAGAAAATGTTACAAACATTGTAAGATCTGCCTGCGTAGCTTATTCCTGTGGCATTTATTTCCCTTTCCCTTAAGAGATGAATTGTATCAACACTTGACATGACCAAGGAGGCTGACAGCAAATACACAATCACTGTCAAAATCAGCTAGATCCTGCATTTCCCTATAAAATTCCCTAGCCCTTTACTCCATGCAGACTTGCAGTTTCTTGAAGGTCATAGCCTGTTTCAGGCTCCAGCAAAGCAATAAAGCTACTATCCTCTTTATCCCAAACTCTGTCTTTGCATTATATTTTGGCTCTGAAGTATGGATGTCTGTTTTCAACAATACCACATATAATTCATAGATTTATTTGAATGAAGATAATCTATTTAATTCATTTTCTTTGATAAACATTTAGTTGGTTTACAATTATTATAATTCTATTGTTGATAATATTCTTATATAAGTCTATCTTATTCACTTGTGCGTTGTGCCTCTCAGGCTTGTATTTGTGAAGTTTCTGTTTTATAGGATATGTATATCTCTAATTTTGCTAAATATTATAAATTGATCCTTGAAGTGGTTGATTCATAGTTAATATCCCACTAGCAATGAATAAATGTTCCTATTTCTCTATATCATCACTAATTGTTAGTGTTATTTGATTTTTGTTTTAATTTTGCCAATCTGAATGGTGTTTTTTTAAGTTTTTATTAATTTTTATTTTTTTATTGCGTTTTTATTTTTATTGCATTTTCCTTATTACTCATATGGTTGAGGGTTGTTTTCAGGAAAGGTTGAAGTGTGAAGCTTCTGGTTGTCTTTTCCCAATGGGTGCTACCTCCTCATGGTCACTATTTTGACTATACACAGTGTTACTGACAACCAGGGATGCTCACTTGAGTCTTTGGAATCCAGAATTGGTAATTTGGCCAACCCTATGTAACTATAAGCATTGGGTAGAGATTCATTTTCTTAGTTTTATTAGATTGTTAATCACGTAGAAAATTGTTTAAGTTAGACATTGTTTCAGTTATTTATTGTTGTATAACAAATCACTTCAGGCTTAGTAGCTTAAATCAACATTATTTTGCTCATGAAAGTGAAATTTTAGTGCCCAGCGGGGACAGCTTGTTTCTGTTTCCCCAGTGATGATGGGGACAGATTGAAGGCTGGTTCTATTTGGCATCAGAGAAGGGACAGGAATCATCTGGCTACTGGCTTACTCCAGGGTCTGGTGTCTGGGCTGGGAGGATTTAATACCTAACGGCTGGAACAGCTAGGAATCCTCATGAATCTCTCTTCATTTCTAGATGATATAATGGCAACTTCAGAGAAGCTGGAATACTTACATGTGAATGAGAGAGAAGAACCAAGAGGAAGAAGGAGGGCAACGGTGAGGGGACAGTGGGGAGAGGAGAGAGACCAGTCTGTATTTCCTTCCATAATGTGGCTTCAGAAGTAAGTCATACTCTGTCACTTCTGACTCTAGAACTGAGACACTAAAGCCAACTCATATTTAAGGGGAGGGAACATAGCTTGTATCTCTCAGTGGAATGTCAAGGTCATTTCATTAGAAGAATGCAGAATAGGATACATTGGTGTAATTATGTTTTTATCATCTGCCATGGACATCATTAAATTTAAAATTTTTTCTAAGGCAAATTGGATACATATATATAGACAGAGATTCCAATATTCCCAATCCTGATTCACTTCATTTCCCTGATTCCTTTTTTAATTACAGTATAATTAACATACAATGTTATATTTGTTTCAGGTGTACAATATAATGACTCAGCAATTCTATACATTTCTCAGTGCTCATCAAGATAAGTGTACTCTTAATATCCTTTATCTATTTCACCCATTCCCCCACCTACCTCCCCTCTGGTAACCACCAGTTTGTTCTCTGTATTTAAGAGACTGTTTTCTTCATTTGTCTCTTTGTTGTTTTGTTTCTTAAATTCCACATATGAGTAATATCTTATGGTATTCGTCTTTCTCTGATTGACTTATTTCACTTAACATAATATCCTCTAGGTCCATCCATGTTGTTACAAATGGCAAGATTTCATTCTTTTTCATAGCTGAGTAATATTTCACTTTATATATAATCTTTATCCATTCATCTATGGATGGATACTTGAGTTGTTTCCATATCATGGCTAAGGTAAATAATGCTGCAATGAACATTTTCAAATTAGTGTTTTTGTTTCTTGGGGGATAAATATCCAGTAGTGGAATTACTATTTTTCTTTTTTTGAATTAGTGGGGTTTTTTGGGGGGGAAGGGGGTAACTACCCAGTAGTGGAATTCCTGGATTGTATGGTACTTCTATTTTTAATTTTTTGAGGAACAACCGTACTCTTTTCCACACTGCTGCACCAATTTGCATTCTCACCAATAGGGCAAGAGGTTTCCTTTTTGTCCACATCCTGACCAATGCTTAATATTTCTTGTGTTTTTTTTTTTTAATTTTAGCCATTTTGACAGGTGTGAGGCAATATCTCATTGTAGTTTTGATTTACATTTCCCTGATGATGAGTGATGGTGAACATCTTTTCATGTATCTGTTGGCTATCTGTATGTCTTCCTTAGTAAAATGTCTATTCAGGTCCTCTGCTTATTTTAATTGAATGATTTGGTTTTTGGTATTGAGCTGTGTAAGTTCTTTATATAACCAAGGAGGTGAAAGACCTGGACTCTGAAAACTATAAAAAATTGATGAAAGAAATTAAAGATGACACAAACAAATGGAAAAATATTCCATGCTCATGGATTGGAAGAATTAGTATTGCTAAAATGTCCATACTACCCAATGCAATCTACAGATTTAATGCAATCTCCATCAAAATACCAACACCATTTGTCACAGAATTAGAATAAATAATCCTAAAATTTGTATGGAACCACAAAAGACCCCGAATAGCCAAAGCAATCTTGAAAAAGAACAAAGCTGGAGGTATCACAATCCCTGATTTCAAGATATAATACAAAGCTATAGTAATCAAAACACTATGGTACTGGCACAAAAATAGACACACAGATCAATGGAACATAATGGAGAGTCCAGAAATAAACCCATGCTTATATGGTCAACTAATCTATAACAATGGAGGCAAGAATATACAATGGGTAAAGACAGTCTCTTCAAAAAATGGTGCTGCATGCAAAAAAATGAAACTGGACCATCCTCTTCCACTATACACAAAATAAACTTAAGATGGATTAAAGACCTAAATGTGAGACCTGAAACCATAAAACTCCTAGAAGAAAACATAGGCAGTAATTTTTCTGACAAGAGCAGTAGAAACATTTTTCTAGATATGTCTCCCAGGCAAGGGAAACAAATCCAAAAATAAACAAGTGAGACTATATCAATCCAAAATATTTTGCACAGCAAACCATCAACAAAACAAAAAGGCAGCCTACTGAATAGGAGAAGATATTTGCAAATGGTATATCCAATAAAGGGTTTATATCCCTGATTCTTTTTAAAAATAATGTAGCACAAGCACAATTACAACCCACTAAGAATTTGTGATGGTTAATTTTATGTGTCAAGTTGACTGGGCTAAGAGATGCCTAAAGAGCTAGTAAAACTATTTGTGGGTGTGTCTGTGAGAGTGTTCTGGAGGTGGACCAGGTAATAGTAGTCCCTAATGTGGGCAGGCATCATCCAGTCCACTGAGGGCCTGAATAGAACTAAAAGGGAGAGAAAAGGTGAATTTGCTTTCTGTTTGAACTGGACATCCATCTTTTTCCCTTGAACATCAGCATTCCTGATTCTCAGGCCTCAGGTCTCATACTGAGCCTCACATCATCAGCTCCTTGGTTTTCAAACTTTCAGTCTCAGACTGAATTACACCACTGGCTTTCCCAGGACTCCACTTTACAGACAGCAGATTGTGGGGCTTCACAGACTCTAAAATTGTATGAGCCATTTTTTTTTAACTTAACTTCTCCTTTCCCTACAGCGTGAGTTTCCTGAAGTCACATACTGTGCCTTATTCAACTGTGAAATTCAATGCCCATCATACCTAGTACATAATTGATCCCACAATAAATCTCTTCTTTTATCTATCATCTTCCCATCAATCTACTTATTTACCTATCTCTGTAATCATCTATCAATCTATCTCCTATTGGTCCTGTTTCCCTGGAAAACCTGACTAATAAAAAATCCTGTGCTCTAATAAAAGGTGCCCAAAGGTTAGTCTTTGGAGGAAATTTTGATGTGCACAAGATATTTCATTTGTGAGGCACCTAAAACAAAAAGTAAATAATGTAGCCAATGATCTGCTTTCTTTAACTAGCATGAGTAGTGTTACAAACATAGACTCAAAAGTCTCCCTGTTATCTTCCTGAGTCACTCCAAAAAGGGAAAAGCCTATTGAAGACCTATTAAGTTCCTACATTCTGTCTGGGTAGAGCCAGAAGATGCAAAACTGTGACTGCAGAAGACTAACTGACATGGTCCTGAAAATCATTTAAAGTGATATGATTTCTAACATACCTCTTACTCTCCCTCTGCTCCAACATGTAACATTTTTACATGTTAATCTGTGGCTAATTCTCCCTCCTTCCTTCCTTTCCCCTTCCCTCCCTTTCTTCCTTCCTTACTTCTTTTTCTCTTTCTTTCTCTCTCTCTGTCTCTTTCTCTTTCCCTTTTTATTCCTTCTCTTTCTTCCTCTCTTTTAAAAAAGTTTAAGGATTATTGGCCCCCAAAATTGTTCTTTTGGTTTATGCCCACTTTAAAATTGTCTATTCCAGATAAATCTAATATGTATAATATAAAATTAACCTATTTTTTCTTTTAAGAAAATGGCTGAAATTTATTAAGATTATAAATTCTCTATAATATATACATTGTTTTATTATCTTAATATAATTGGTTATGTTTTAAAACTTAAGTTGATAGCCCTTAATTTATAATTTTATCATATTTGTATATTTGTATGTTTCTGTAATTCTATTTATATTGATACAAATATACATCAAAAAATTTAAAAATCCATAAATAATGAAGAAAATAATATAACAGCTTAAAAATATAGATCTTTGAACATTTTCTCTTTTGGCTTTCAATTGCTTTTTCAAAAGTTCATTTTTAAAAAAAATATAGTAAAGGTTTTAATAAGCAAGTTTCTTATGGTTTTGTGTTCTCAGTATATTACCTTTATTATCTTGCATTATTTATATCTTATATTCATATCTTGTCTTCTCTGATAATTTTCTTTGACTTTATATTTCCCAAAGTAAGGCTCTGATTTCAAAATAAGAAAAATGGTAAGATGTCTTGATACTTAAACTATCTTTGAGTTGTCTAAATAACCATTACTTATCATAAAGATTTGCTTGCATACTTCTTTTTTTTAAAGCATAATAGAAATAATTAGGCTTGTTTCACATTCTCTTTTTTTTAATTTTTTAATTTATATTCAATTTAGTTCCCATATAGTGTATTATTAGTTTCAGGGGTATTTGGTGATTCATCAGTTGCATATAACACCCAGTACTCATCACAAAAGGTGCCCTCTTTAGTGCTCATCATCAGTTACCCCTTCCCCCCAGATACCTCCCCTCCAGCAACCCTTAGCTTGTTCCCTACAGTTGAGTCTCTTATGTTTTTGCATTCTCCAAATTTTAATTCTATTGTGAGAGCTCTCTCATTATCCATATTAAGATAAACTTTTTGATGATTGTTCACTTTTTAGATTAGATAAAACATATTCATTTTTTAAATTAATTAATTAATTTTTATTATTATGTTAATCACCATACATTACATCATTAGTTTTTGATGTAGTGTTCCATGATTCATTGTTTGCGTATAACACCCGGCGCTCCATGCAGTACGTGCCCTCCTTAATACCCATCACCAGGCTAACCCATCCTCCCACCGCCCTCCCCTCTAGAACCCTCAGTTTGTTTTTCACAGTCCATCATCTCTCATGGTTCGTCTCCCCCTCCGATTCCCCCCCTTCATTCTTCCCCTCCTGCTCTCTTCTTCTTTTTTTTTTTTTAACATATAATGTATTATTTGTTTCAGAGGTACAGATTTTTATATTTAAAGATACAAAAATGTATTAGTAACATACATTATGGAATAAACAAGAACCTTGAAGATTTGTTAATATCTTTACTGTCCATAATTAATTCTTACTAATAGGATACTTATGTGATACTAAAAGGGTAATCACAGATTAAAAATCTTTAAAAGTTAATTGTGTGTTATCAATCAGTTGGGAATTCCATTTTGATAATGCTAGTTAAGATGATAAACTGACTGTAGCTATTTAAGATTATCAACAGATTATCACCAACCGCCTTCCCATACCAACCACCTATTTACCCTCTACCATACAATCTTAAAAGAAGAGATAGGATATTTTGGAAACACCATCAAAAAGAGATTACCCTGATCCTCACTAAGAGAAGACTTCTCAGGTAGTGTAAATAACCAGCACAGCAGTGAAGCCCCAAAGAATAATCCTTGAATACATGTTTCCAGCTAACAATGTCCCTTTTCTAATGAAAATTATTTTTTATTTTATTTTTATTTTTTAAAGATTTTATTTATTTATTTTGAGAGAGAGAATGAGAGAGAGAGCACATGAGAGGGGGGAGGGTCAGAGGGAGAAGCAGACTCCCTGCTGAGCAGGGAGCCCGATGCGGGACTCGATCCCGGGACTCCAGGATCATGACCTGAGCCGAAGGCAGTCGCTTAACCAACTGAGCCACCCAGGCACCCCTCTAATGAAAATTATTAAGGAATCCACATATTGGAACCTTAAGACTCCTCCAGAAGCAGACAATCCTTGGAGGGCAACAGCTCACCCAAAATTTTCTGCTTATCAGATGATGACACAAAGTGTCCAGCCTCTAGGCAAGAAAACAAACCAAGGTTAATTTTTGAGATCTCTGTTCTCTTTTATTAATTTGCTTTATTACTAATCTTCCATATTATCATAGTTTGGTGTATTTTGCCAGTATTGAATTGGTTTTAATAATTTTCAACAGAGGAGATAGGTATCACAGTTACTTAATTGTCCTTTCCCCAAAATATAGGAAGCACCTTATTACAATTACTTTTTGATAGAATTTTTTATAGAGATGGCTTAGTTATTTGGCATAGGAACCATGAGAAGATTAAAACCAAGATACAGACAGGTCATACCTTTTTGCCTCAGACCAGTGGAAAGAGGGCCTAGTATTAGGATGGATCATAAATTAATGATTATTTCATTGTAAGAAAAAATAGGATTATCTTAACATGTACGTATTTTCCTCTTTAATAGTATCTTTTACACCTTGTCACTGCAAATGCCATATTCTGTTGAATTACTTTACTTCCTCTCTCTCTAGAGTGTGAATTTTCTGAAGTCACACACTGTGTCTTATTCACCTGTGAAATTCAATGCCTATTGTACCAATTACATGGTTGATCTTCAATATATACTTTTGAATGAATGTTCAGCTAAAGGGATAAATAAATAAACAGTCTTTCTAAAGTTCTTGCAAAAGGCCTATTTTTGTTGTTGTTAGTAGATTAGAGATGTCCAAAGGCTGGGCAGAGGTAGGAATGGAGAGTTATTGCTTAATGGTTATTAAGTTTTTATTTGTGGTGACAAAATGTTTGGAAATACATAGTGCTGATAGTTATACAACATACTGGTTTGAAAGGCAAATTTTATGTGATATATTTTATAATAGCACAATAAAAATTATTTTTGATCTCTGCTTATATGACCCTTATGCTTATGCTTCAAACATCACATTACAAATTAAATCAAGTCTTTATAAGTTGAATCTCAGATCTTAGAAAAAGAAAGATATGGATACTGAAGTTGAAAAGTGGCACAAATGCCTTAGAAGATGGAGAATTTCTGGTCAAAGACAACATACAGAAAAAGTGGCTCAGGAGAAGATTGATGTATTGTGTATGAGGGTAGACTGGTTACTTGCTTTCATCCCTTTCAAGGTATCCAAAAACAAACACCCCAGCTATGGAAGGCAAGCCTGTGCTAAAGTATGAAGTTCAGCTATTTGCAGAAAGCAACTTGTCAGCTCTGATTAACCTGTGTTACCCTGGCTAGCATCAGCAGGAAACTCTTTGTCCCCAGGATCTGTATATACCCAAAGCGTTGACTAGATGAGGCAAACAAAAGGTCAGACTACCTCCATAGTGGCCCACAAAATCATTTACATGTAAATCAAGTTCATTTCAGAGAATATCAGGGAAAAATACAAAGATCAACAGAAATAAAGTGAATATATTAGCTACAAAGTGTCATTTTTTGAAGCAATTCTTTGAGAAACTTGAGTTACGGCTTTCCCGTTGATACATGTGCTTCCAGACTTCTTACAAAGCGTCACTTAGCAATCATCTCCATTTGTTTAAATCTAATGCCAGATCCAGAGGATCCTGGGCTGCCTCAGCCCATCTCTCATCTAGGGTTGACACTCTTACTGCAAACACTCTTGGTTTAAGAAAGTGCTGACAATCAATCAATCAATATGTATGTGTGTTTTATTCTCAATTTCTTGAAGCTATACGTGAGTAAATCTTTTTTGATCACTTTTCCTCTTTCCAGCGCTGGGTTTTCTGAACATAGAGTAACTTACTGGCTCTTATTGTCAAATGTACTACAACAATGCCTCCTGATATTTTCCTACAAAGATTCAAAACCTACGGGCCTATTGATGAGCCACATAATAGCCTTACAGGAAAATAATATTCTGTAGATTTAGCAGGTATAAATGTGTTGTTCTAAATACTTCAAGAAGTTTCAGATAATACATGATACTGACTTGCTAGAATTAGCAGAAACAGAAATCTCTAGTCCAAGGAAGATGACGGATTAATTATAACTTTTTCCATTGGTCCTTGGGGTACATAGAGATTCTAGCTACCTCCTTCCCATAAAAAAGCCAAATATTCTCAGGCAGATCTGTTTGGTATTAATGCCATAGACCAGGGGGTTGAGAACAGGGGGCACAAGGAGATAGAGATTTGCAAGTACAATGTGGACATGAGGAGGTACTTGGTGACCAAAGTGGTGGGTGAAAAAGGAAAAAAAGGCAGGTACATAGAAAACAAGAATCACACAAACGTGGGCTCCACAAGTGCTAAATGCTTGGAATTGGGCATCCTTGGAGGGCAGGTGTAGCACAGCCCGCAGGATCAGGCCATAGGAGGTGGGGATGAGGACCACATCCATGCCAGTGACTGAAAGTGCCATAGTGAGACCATAAATGGTGTTGGGCTTGATGCTGGCACAAGCCAGCTTGGCAATGCCCATGTGCTCACAGTAGGTGTGAGGTATGATGTGATGTCCCCAGAAGGGTAAATGTTCGATGAGAATGACAAAGGGAAAAACAAAGAGGAGGCCATGGACCACACATGCCAGACCAATCTTTCCAATCACTGTGGCATTAAGGATGGATGTATAATGAAGCGGATGGCAGATAGCCACAAAGCGGTCAAAAGCCATGGCCAGTAGAACAGCCGACTCTGTGGCAAAGACAGTGTGAACAAAAAACATCTGTGTGAGACAGCCATGGTAGGAAATTATGTGGGACCTAAGCCAGAAGATTGTTAGCATTTTGGACAATGTGGTGGAAGAGAATCAGGTCAGTGATAGAAAGCAGGCACAGGAAGAGGTACATTGGCTCATGCAGAGTTCTATCTGTCATGATGATGTAGAGGATGGTGCCATTCCCAATGAAAGTTAGGATATACATGGAGTAGAAGGGGATGGCAGCCCACACGTGCTGGTCTTGCATCCCAGGGATTCCAAGTAGAATAAATGTGGAAGGATGGAAGGCAGTGTCATTGGTGACTGACACAGAAAGCATAATGATGAAGAGAACACATGGCTTTATCTCCCTGAAAGTGGTTAGAAAATGAAATGAATCATCCTAGATGTCATTTATTCCTCCCACATAATCATTCAATTTCTTGCCTCTCTTTCATTCCCACCAATTCTACTCCAATTCATGCCTTCCTCACGTCTTGCCTGGGGTATTAAAATAGCTTTGTAACTAATATGCCTACTTCTAGGATTTCCATCTTCCAGTGAAGCCTCTACATTGCTAAGGAAATATTCTATCATGTGAAATTCATCAACAATAACACAAACATAACCTTTCTTAGTGTGTGCTGTTCAGAATCCCTTGTATTACCCTCCTCTGGTCTACCCTCCACCACTTCCCATCATGTTCTAGGTCCTGGGACACTGGACTACATCCAGAGACACCCTGCTCTCACTTCAGATTGGATTTGACAATAAGAAACACCAACAGAGGATTAAAGGCAGATGAGAGATTTATTCCTTCAGCTCCCTTCCTGCAGGATTGCTGCAACCTGGCTTTATCTCTCTGTAAATATCTTTCTCTGGCTTTGGTTTCTTCTTGTAACCATGTCCTCCTCTTGTCCTTTCAGTCCAGGGGACAATAACAGTGCCTGCCGTCACTAATCCAGGAACTTCACAAGCACTTGTGACTTCCCTACACTTACCCACATCTTTGAAAATGGTTTCTGTATTACACTGCCCTGAATGTTCCTAATGTAACTGTGGGTTCCATTTCCTGCTAGGATCTTGATATGGCATGCAAAACTCTTCTTGCTTTCACTCTTTCCCACATCTCAGATTGTTCACCATCCCACTCCACCACATACTTCATGTTCCAGCCATATTTAAGTGTTTTGAAATGTCCAAAAGCATGCTTTGTCACATCTGCATGCTTTTTCATATGCTGCTTTTTGGGGGCACAGAATAGCTATTCCCATTGGTCACCTGGTGAACTGCTCTTTAATAGTTCAAAACCCACAGGAATATGTCCCCCTTTATGAAGCCCTTCTGTGATCCCTGCTATTGTGGTGAGACAGTCACACATCTTCAGTATACCTCCCTTAGGAAATATAAACTACTTTCTGATGATGTGTATGTCTCTTGTCCCATTATACTATGAAATTTGAGTCTCATTTTTTTTCCCTACAACTAGCATTAATGCCTTATATACATAAGACCAAAAAATAACATTTAACAGGTAAATGGATAAAAGATTGAACACAGCAAATGAATTTTTTAACAGACTTTTGTAAGTGACCACAGTTGAAAAATGGTGTTTCTTTGGATCAGACAAGATCTTTTCTCACCAGATCTATGATCCCCATCATGTTCTTTTCACTCAATATATTCCAGGATGTGCTCCTATGTAGCTCTTCAATACATATGTAATCTAATCTACATATATAATAAATCTCTACCTGCTTTCTTGATTGGCCATATTATTTAGTTGGACCGTAAAATATATCTGCCTTAGTCTGTTTTGTTTGCCTTAAAGTATGAGCCCTGACATGATCGGTCAGGCCAGGAGCCTCTCAGGCGGGTGCTCCCTGAAGTCTCCAAGTGAAGCATGCCATGGGAAGGGAAGTAGAAAGTCAGAGACCAGGGGCTCACAGGTGAATTAAATCAGGGAAGATTTTTGGGAGAGACTGGGCTATAGATTGAGATTATGACAATAGCCAAGCAGAAAAGAGTGAGAGAGGCATCTTTCCCTGGAGTCATCTTGCCTTGAGAGATCCTTGTAGGTGAAGTCAGAGTTATCATTCCTACCTTATTGAAGTCCAGTGTTTGGGACTCAAAGATCCTCTTTTTTGGAAGGGACATTAACATTAAGTTCATCCAATTGTCCTCCCCTCAAAAGAATTTAGAATGTGGAAACACCTAAGACAAGATAAAAAATTCTATAATAATTAAAAAGAATATCCTTCCTTCAATCCCCTATTCATATCCAACTGTATTATTAAAAGACCAACTAATTTTGTTTGTTTTATTAATTGCAATATGCATTTCTCATATGCTACTGCAAGTTTATTACTTCATGCTAACAATTACTATAACTACAAATCACATAGGTTATAATGTTATTACAAGCTTTAATTACTAGTGAAATTATGATTTTGCTTAACTTTTTAAGCCATAAAACAGAATTTACTACAACTCTATTGTAATTTTTTTATGTCCTTAAAAATCCAATAATCAAGTTATAACAGCAAGTGACTATAAACATGTCAATTTCCATCTTGGAAAGTATAAATATTTTTTTTACTTCTATCCAGGGAATACCTGTGGCTTTTAAACAATTGATGGATTAATGGAACATAATCTTTCATCTATTTTGGAAATAAGTTACAAAGCATGTATAGTTCAATAATTTTATGGTGCTTGGCTCCCAAATGTGATATCCTGAAAAGTGGTCACCTGGAAGCTGCCTATACAACTCTAATGGCAGAAAATCTATGCTTTCTTGAAGCATCCATTTTCAATTTCAGACCCTCTGAGTCTGAGAGTATTTCTCCTTTCCTTAAGTCAATATTTGTAAATAATCCACATCAGACAAGCACTATTCCTCTTCAGTGTCTTAGGTTTCCAATTTTATGAAATTAACATCTTTTCTAAAGTTGTTCTTTCATTTGGCTTCTTTGTCAAAAAGCACATTATTGATAGTCTACTATGTACCAGACACTCTTCTAGATGTTTTGTATATACTAAATAGTAAGAATATGCATGTTCCATGATACATTAGTTTTGCTAATGAGAAGACATAATTAATCAAATAATCTCCAATATACATGTGGAAATGCTATGTTGATATATGCTATGAAGAAAAGAGAAAGCTTCACAAAGGAAATAAAATTTAGTCTCCAAATCTGAGTCTTCCTCAAATGCTTCAAGCATCTCTTGTGCAACTCACTTCCTAGGATTGTCACCCTTTTTATGTGGTCTGCACAATAAGAGATCAGAGACTAAATTCAGACTGCCTGAGTTCAAAATCTGCAGTTACTTGCTGAATGTCTTATTCCCCTCTGTTCTCAGTTTCCTAATATAAAATTCAGATGATAATTCTTTAATTCTTTATAAGGTTGTCAGGGAATTGAGAAAAATCATGTAAAACATAATACAGTTTCTGTAATTTAATAAGCATGTATTATAACACAGATATTTCTCATACTTCTGCACATGTCAGAGTGCATTGCCTCTCAGAAGAAGAAATTTCATTTAGTTCCTCAAGTTGAAAGACACATTGGCTTTTCTTGAGTCTGTAATCCAAGGGTGAAGGCACTGTGATTTCATCCACTTTTAAATCAAGATCTTCAGAGATATCCAAGACCACTTCTCAGCTGGATTTGGTGAGTTTCCTGAGATCTGCGATAGAATGGCTTCTCAATGATCCCAATCCCATCAATATGATAATGTCATTGAGTTCCCCTCATTAATCTCTTTTGGAGACCAAGAAATAATTGTGATATTTGGGATCCTTCAGTACAATAGGAACGAGCATGCTCTGTGCTGCCACTAAGAGACAGTAAAGATGAAGAAAAATGTGTATCTTATTTGAGTTAAGGAAGAACTTCTATTAGGCTGTTCAATAAGACAGTCATCTGGTTCTGCCCTGGAAAAGACAATAAAACCTGGAGATACTGAAGCAGAGATTCCTGGTTTGGTGGGCTTCTAAGTTTCCTACATGTGAAGTTACTGGAAAGTATTAGAGAATTGATTGAAAGGGTGCCAGCTATACTTGGGCCCTGGTGAGGCTGGAAATCAGATGAGTTTGCTGATTCCCTAGGCTTTCTGGCGGCACTGTGAGAATTTTAGGTAGTCAAGCACAAGGTTACTCTCTAACTGATAGATGATTAGATAAATAGATGATAGATAGATGATAGATATAGATAGATGATAGATGATAGATAGATATAGATAGATGATAGATAGATGATAGATTCACTCTTGCCAAGCTGATATGAGTGAGAACAAAATACAGCTATTATCAAGAAATTCTGAATTCATCATTGCTTTAAGAAAGACTGTTCCCAGAGATTTATCTGACTGGCTTGTTTTGAGCCCAAAAGGAAAATAGCAAGAGACTAAAATCTCTAACTGCAACATAAAGGACTGAAGTGCAAAGAAAATAAGGAGTTACTGATGATACATTTTGATATGCAATCAGACTATGCAAACACTTGAGGAATTCAGGAAACTGTACTTCTCATAATGGAGTCAGGGGACAATCTGATATGACCTCCAGAGTGGCCAAGGACATCAATATCTTTGTATGATTGTCATCCCACTGTATCTTCCCCTACCACTCCTCCTGGCTTTACAGAACTGTCCTCAACCTTATTTTCTGTCCATTTCATCCATTTAACACTTACCCCAGCCTTGGTGGTTAGCCGTACTGGAGAAATCTTGATCCAGCACAAGTAACATAGCTCCTGGATGTATGATTTGGTCTCATTTATCTCCACCTTCTGAAGGCTTTTTTGACTCAAGGAGACTGTGGTGTGACTCAGAGCACCAAAGGTCCCAACTGCTAAAAGGAGAGGTGAATTTGCAAATAAGATCCCCAGGGAGACACACCAGTCATATCAGAGTCTTCTCATAAAGGCTGGACATTTTTTAAGGCAGGGGAAGTGTCATCACTATCCTACAGTAAGTTAATATCTGCCCAACTTTCAAACAAACAAACAAACAAACAAAAAACACAAAAAAAACCCACAAAAAAACAAACAAAACAAAAACAAAAACAAACCATGTAGCCAAATTGTGTCAAATGGTTGGGGAGGGAAATTCAGGGAGAAAGGAGGTGACATGGGATGAAGATAGACTGGGAGGAGATATACCTTGAGATAGATTTTGCATGACTTCCTTTGGTTTCTAATTCAATACCACATATTATCTGCTCTCAAGAAAATAATCACTCTGCTTAATCTGAATTTCTCCACATTGGCCTTGAGCCTGAGTCTTTATTTCCCTTTAACAGTTTGTGTCTTCATTAGAGTAATTCTTTGTCTTTTCTCCTTCGTCTAATTAGATGAGAGGATAAGCTACTGATTCAAAGATACTGCTAGTTACAGTCCAGTGTAAAATGCATTCTTCTCCTATAACACACTGAGGTAATGACATGGTGGCCCTTTGAAATGTTTCTCTTTATTCCCCATCAAAGTCTCACTCAGGCCAAGTATCTAAATAACCTGGAACGAAGATGCAAAATATATGTTGAATTGATTGGGTCAGGAGAGACTCATAACAATAGCATTTCCTTCCAGGACTGGATTGTCATCTGGAACTATCCAAGACTAGGGTATATCTGAGCCATGGGTGATAGCTTTCTAGGAAGAATGGACAAAGTGGACTCAGATTCATTTCAACTGTACTTAGCAGGCAGATCTCATAGAACTGTAAACATCTTAGTTATCTCTCTTCTCCCTCACTCCAGCCCTAAGCATTTGACTCATTGGTATTGAACTGTAAGTACATATTCAGAGCACAATAATATTGATAATTTGTTTGTGACTTCTTTCATGCAAGTTGGTGTGTAATTTGGTTCAAGATTTTCAAAAAGTAATTTGGAAGTAAAAGGTTATTCCCCTTAATCTAGTGCTGCTACACAGAGGAATCTATTTTATAGAAAATAAAGCAAATTAAAATGAGAGAGATATAAATTTGAATCCCAGGTCTGACATTTACTAGATGAGAAATTTTGAATAGATTGTTTAATTTTTCAGGCCCTCAGTTTCTTCATCTGCAAAATAGAGCTATTAATTACACCATAAGTCTGTGGTTCCCAAACTATTGTACACTGGGACTTCCTGGGGGCTTTCAAAAAAATGCTGATGTCTTAATCCTACCCACAACCATGCTGATTTAATTGATATGGCATGAAACCTAGGCATGACAGCAGGTAGAGATTATCAAGGTTCTGAGGGGGAATGTACTTGGTGTAGTTGAGAAGATTCAAGAAGACAAGTATGGCAAAAGCAAGTAAGTCAGGGTAACGTAGAAGTAGATGTGATCCGCAATGCATAGAAGTCAAGGTTGTGTTGGATTCTGTAATAGAGATTTCTCATTCTCAAATCTATCTGGTTTCTCTCTCCTTTCTCTATATAAGAGGGGGCCATGTGACTTTTTACGGCCAATGAAGTTAGAATAGAAATGGCAAATGTCATGTCAGGCTAAAATATTTAAGAAAAAGTGTGTACGTCCTGTTTTCTCGTCATCTGCTGCAGTGACAAGGAGGCCATGCTGCCATCACTGAACTGCAAATTACAAGCAACCTCGGTCCCTGAGTCACTGCACGGAGAAAAACTACCCTTGAGAGTTGTCAACTGCTGTAAGACTTTGTGGACATAAGAAAACAACCTAAGTGTCCATCAACAGATGAATGGACAAAGAAATTGTGGTGTGTGTGTGCGTGTATAATGGAATATTATCCAGCAATAAAAATGAAATCGCACCATTTGCAACAACATGGATGGAACTAGAGAACATTATGCTAAATGAAATAACTCAGAGAAAGATAAATACCATATGATCTTTCTCTCTTTTATATGTAGAATACAAGAAAAAACAAAAAAACAAAAAACAAAACCAGCTAGCTCATGGACACAGAGAACAGATGACTGGTGGTGGTTGGTGGGAGATGAGAAATGGATGAAGGGTGCCAAAAGGTGACAGAGTTAGCATTTTTTGAGACTTTTTCTGAGAGGGTACTAGACACCATCCCTACAGTATTTTCTTCATCCCCATTTACAGATAATGCTAAGATTCAGAGGTCCACTGCCCCAGGTGACTTCAATGGTTTAAGTGTCCGGAGAACCCAGGAAGTCTCTCCCCCCAGCACCCACATCCTAAACCAATCTGCACGGGGCACTTGGTGGCAGGTAGGGTGGAAGGCAATGGGCAGAGGAGCTTGCAGGAGGCCATGGGCAGAGGCATGGATACTGAGGCAGCAAGGGCGTTTCATGAATTAGTAGTGTGACAGTCATGGCTCTGGGTTGGTGGGGATCTGTAGGTGTGGGTGGCCGCGGCCTGAGGTCCTTCAGGGAGGACTGGAAGTTATCCAGTCAAGCAGGCCTTTGTAACTGAGAGGTGGACAGTCCCAATGGCCAAGGAAAGCTAGTGGGATACACACACCCCCACAAACACACATCCCAGTGGCCAGGAAATATTTTTTCCAAGAAACTAAATTTAGTAAAGTTAAGATAGTGCATAGAATTTAAAACTTAATCTACTCCCCTCCCTGTGTCTTCCCCAAGACTTAAGGTTTAGTGGTTGAGAATGTGGACTTTGAGACTAGATTGTGTGGGTTAAAATCCCAGCTCCTCCATTTTCTAGCTGTGTGAATTTGGGCAAAGTGATACCCTCTCTGGGCCTCAGTTTTTTCATCTATAAAATGGGGATAATAATAGTACTTCATTCATAGGCTCCTTAGCAAAATGAAATAGGAGGATTTTACTTGGCACTCGGTCTGGGACCAGGCAGAGCCTGGGAGGCTCTGGGGCATTGAGATGCCATAATTCCAGGTTTTGAAAGTTGGGAGGGCCAAACAGCACATAGAGCCAGAAAACTGCCCAAGGCACTCACATAGCCCAGGGAAGCAGCTACTTGCTGGGGTACCTTAGTGTCTGAGG
>NC_138379.1:44832661-44850635 GCF_054177405.1 Leptonychotes weddellii
CTCAGTTTGTTTTTCAGAGTCCATCGTCTCTCATGGTTTGTCTACCCCTCCGATTTCCCCCGCTTCATTCTTCCCCTCCTGCTACCTTCTTCTTCTTCTTCTTTTTTTTTTTCTTAACATACATTGCATTATTTGTTTCAGAGGTACAGATCTGAGATTCAACAGTACAAGCAATCATCTTATTAAAGTTGTGGTAAGTCCTAAAATGAAAGGTACATTGTGCAATGAGAATGTATATGAAAGATACTAATCTAATATACAGGACTAAAAAAGGAATATCTGAGGGGATTTTTAGTTGAGGCCTAAACAGGAATTGCCAGGCAAAGAATAAAGAGAAAGCACAAGTAGAAGAGACAAGGAGAAATGTGATGCATTTGAGAAGCTGAAACTATGCAAGTATAGTGGTTTACTGTCTTAATTCATTAACAGTAGTATCAGTCTGTCCTGTGCCATCATTTTCTCCAACTTCCCCAAAATACAGGGCTAATTTCATTAAGATTCATTAAGATTCCTTTTTTTTCCAACTGAGTATGTAAGAGAGACAGTTGAGTTTAGAACAAGATGAGTTTAGGATAAACACGACAATGGCTGCAATAATATACTATGGAATCTAAACTGGATAGAGAAGGAAAAAAGAAAAGTTAGGGATAATGGCACCAAGAAGGAGTTTCTGATAAAGTTTGAATATGTATGAAACCTTTGTTGAGAACACATGATGTGTCCGATATTTTCATATAAAAGGGCATAAGAAGATGCCTAAGACGAAGTTTCTGCCTTCAAGGAGCTCATAATGTAGGTGTGGATAGATAAATAAACAAGCAAATAATTATGATGGTTTGTAATTGTGGCTTGGATAAAGCAGCACTGCCTGTGTATCTTCCGAACTGCCTAAGGGCATCACAGACAGCAAAGAAAATGTCGACACACACACAGAGGATCTCACCTCATTATACCAATTTTACTCTTTACTTCTTACTCCCAAGGAATTTAATATGTTCATCTTGATTAAATTTATGGCTTCTTTTTCAGTGGAGATTGTAGGAAATGGACGTCTTTATAGGATAGTTTCTTAAGAGGAACATAGATGACTCCTACCCAGCTCTACTCAATACACAGTCTACTCACACCAAGTTGTTGTTGTTGTCATTTTAAATAACCAGACACTGAGTATGACACACACAAAAAGAACATCACTTCTGGAATTACTTGCTCAAAGACTCAGGGATGTGCAAATTAAGTGTGAGAAACATAAATGAAGTGTAAATAAATGTAAATTAAATGTAAGACTCCTACTTTCATGGAAGATTGATCTTTTCATTAAATTCCTCCATTCCTTGCATTGATCCTAAGGACAATGGAATTACTGAAGAGATGCAAGGTGCAAAGTGACACAGTCATATGGATTCTAAAACGATCACTCTAGCTTTTATTGAGAGAGTGGATTGAATGGAGAAGAGTTGGAACTCCTTTAAAAAGATGACTCTGAAATACTCTCAGAGGGACAGATAATAGAAAAGGGCCAGGCAAGCTCTATGGTCATGATAAAGGTGAGATTGTCATGTATATATCGACTGGTATGACTTATAAGTACCTTGAAATCAAATATTTAACCCAAATATTGACTTAATTTTGTTGGAGTGTGACGTAGGATTAATCAAGGACAAGCCATAGGTTTCTGGCTTGGAAATTCATGTGGGTGGTAGGACCACTCACTGTAAAAGAAGATTGAAAAGGAAGGGCACTTTTTATGGAGGAAGTTAGTGAGTTTCCAGGTCAGTTTTGGAGTAATTAAGTTGGAGGCATTTGTAAGCCATTCCAGTAGATATCCAGGAAGCAATTGGATAAAGAATTCTGGATCAGACAGACCTAGGTTTGGATCCTAAATCTACTAATTGTTTTTCTGTAACCTTTGTAAGTCTCTATTTCCTCATCTGTGAAATGAATTAACTAATATTACCCTATCATAATTATTTTTAATTCAATTAATTAATACTTGTAAAATATGGACCAAGGGCGGTGAAAATTTTCTTGGAGCACGCAATTGAAGAAAACAGATACAAAAGATAATCAGCTCTATGTAATTTAAGATGGGTAAAGAAAAAAATAAAGCAAGTACAGGACACGGGATACAGGACTGAAGCTCAAAGCAATAAGTTTGGTAGTTATACTTGAGAGCATCGATAGCTACTGAAAGAAGGAACACAAGGCCTTTGTCTTTAGCTCAGGAACTGAGAAATACAGGGGTGAGTTGTATGTTGGGAAATATCTAGCCTTCAAATATCTCAAAATTAGCAACAGGAAAAATGTAAACCAGAGTATTAGTGCTCTTGTGTACCCATCATCACCTTCTTCATACAAGTGGTGAGAAAACTGAACCGAGAAAACCCTTGATTTCCTGAAAGTCTAGAAGATTTTCTCTCTCTCTTTTCCTCCCTTCCCATACTTTACACATGGCTAGAACTCTAAAATTTCAGGTTAATAGGAGTTACAGCTTTATTTTTATGTCTTCCTGTGTTATATAAAATTTCACCTAATTGAATTTTACCTAAACTTCTCCTTCGGTGGCCCTCCCCCACTCACTGTGTCTTCTTCAAAGAGAAGAGGAGAATAAATTTGTCCTGGATCTGCTTGGTCTTTACTCCATAGACAACAGGATTTAGAGCAGGGGGGATGGCCACATAGAGGTTGGCAAACAGGATGAGCACATTTCGAGGGACACTGTGCCCAAAGTGATGGGCAAGGATGGAGAAAAAGGCAGGTGTGTAAAACATGAGGATGACACAGACATGGGAACCACAGGTGCTGAGGGCCTTTTGGCGGGCGCCCTGAGATGAGAGCTGAAAGACAGCATGGAGGATGAAGGTATAGGAAACAGCAATAAAGATCACATCCGAGATGACAGTCATGAGAGGCACAGAAAATCCGTACCAGATGTTGATGGAAATTTCAGCAGAGGAAAGCCGAGCAACACCTATGTGCTCACAGTATGTGTGCAGTATGATGCATGTCCCGCAGAAGGGTAACCGTTTCAGCAGAAAAACATCTGGCAAGATGATAGAGAAGCTCCTCACAACGATGCTCAACACGAGCTTGGTGATCACCTGCGGAGTCAGGATGGTGATGTACCTCAAGGGGAAGCAGATGGCCACATAGTGATAAAATGCCATGGCCAACAGGATGGCTGAGTCCACGACAAAGCTGAAGTGGAGGAAAAACATCTGGGTGAGACAGCCAGATAAGGTTATTTCCTGGGAGGCCAGCCAGAGGTTACTGAGCAATTTGGGCACTGTGGCAGTGGACAGGATGAGGTCTGTGGTAGCCAGCATAGTGAGGAAGAAAAACATAGGCTCATTGAGGCTGTGCTCAATGGCAATGAGGTAGAGGAGGGTGCAGTTGCCCACAATAGCCAAAACATAGATGACACAAAAGGGAATCTCAATCCAGCTGTGGAACTTCTCCAGGCCAGGTATTCCCACAAGCATAAAGGAATTGGGATTGTAACAGCTCAAATTATACATGGTCTCTTCAGTCTGGGACCCACCAGCTTTGGAGCCCCGAGGTCAAATCATTTGTCAGAATGGGCTGGGGCTGACCGTGGTAGGGGACTGCAACTGTCTCATTCGGGCTTGCTCTGTCCCCTGGATGTTGGCACCTATAAAATTGACTTGTTATTGCCCCTTTTTCTTTGCCAGTGGCCCCACTTCCTTCCCTTTATACATTTATTAATACACCTTACAGAAGGGTTACTTTTGTAGGTCAGCAATTTCGTATGATTAAACCTAAGTAACTGTGTCCCTTTCTCAATGTAGATTATTGGGATAAGCCCAGGCTCAAATGGAAAAAAGAAAACATATTATATTTGAGGAGAAGGTTTGTGTATGTCAGTGAGAGGGAGGGCAAGGGGAGGAGACAAGCAGGAAATATTACAACTATTAAACGGGATGAACTGCGAATAATGGACTTTTATACAGCAAATACTATGTTTCTGAAAATAGTTTTGATAAAATAAACTGAAGAATTTCAATAGAGTAGTAGAAAAGGGAATGAAAAGGGAAGGAAAAGAAAGAACAAGTTCCAGAGCTATGGGTGATATAGGAGATTTGCTGCGCAGGGATTGAAATATGGTTCAGATTAGGAGGGATGCTTGCTGGGATGTGAAAATGAGAGAATGTATCCACCAACAAGTGCACGGGACAGGTAAGCAGCATTCTCCTGACTCAGGCAAAGGGCAGTGAACTCAGAGGATGATTTATGGCCTCAGGGATGAGTCCCTAAACCTTAGAGGATCTCTGTTCCCTAACTTAGTAGGGGAAAGAGCTCCATCCACCAGTGAGTGTGACAATGCCTCCGTAACAGATACCCTGGCCTGGGACAAGTCAAGCAGAGCAGATTTCTCACCTCCTAGAGATAAAATTAAAAATAATAAAATAGTGCTGCCCGAATGTTTTCATTTCTGGTCTGCCAGTGCTTGGACCCCATCTTTGCACTAAATAGAGCCTGCCTTTGGAGTGCCCTTTGCGTTTCAGTTTTAACTCCATTGTGTGATCTATTTTACAAAGTACTTTTGCAAAGGGGACCTATAACGGTGATAGCAGGGAGTGCAGCATTGAAGAGACCAGCACAACCAGAGTCATCCTTCGGCCAGGTTGGGAGAGGTTTAGTTCTTACCCTCTCCAACAAATTTACAAAGTCATTCAAAAAGCGTTGAAGGAAAGGAAGTGGATCTTGAGGACAGGTCACAACAATTCCATATTATTGTGTCTGGCAGGAATCTGTAGTTGTGTGACAAGCAGGGAGGAATGGGTTAAGACATGTGGGATTTTGTCACCTCTGCCAGAATCCCAGTCAAAACTTTATAGAGTGAGTTCTCTCACACAGGGGATGATTTTGTCATTGCCAGAGTCCTTAATTAGTCAAAGTGAATAAGGCACTGACCTGAGAGTCATGTTAACTAGTTCTTACTGTCCCAAAGCAGCCTCCCACCCCGCCCCAACCGAGACTCATCCTCCACGCCCGTAAGAATGTATTTTCTAAGTTCCGTCTGCAGGTCTGATGCAGGCTAACAGCCTGTGGGCACTGAACTTATTAGAATAATGGTAATGATAAAATCTTCATGAAATTGTCCCTAAAAGGACAGCCACCTCATCTCCTGTGGTATAAAAAGTGAATGGACTGAGAAAGACCCAAAATATCAAAATGTAGGCTAGATTGCAGCTCAGTCTCTTGAAGCACAGACTCACTGCCTCTGACAAGAAGCACATTTCCTCAGGGTCCCAGGGAATACATTTAAAGGGGAAAAAGTAAACCACTAATCATTAAAACTACAAAGGAGGTCGACAGAAAACATGCACACCAAGGTTTGCTGCTTCAGTCCGAATCTATTCTGATTTCACTTCTTTTACCCAAAGAGCTCTTCTTTCCTTCCGGATTCCCCACTGTATTCCTGGTCACATTAGTTGGTCTGCACGTGAAATCAGTTATTTTCTGCCAGGAGCTGTCTTCTTATGGAATCATTGGTGTCAGCAGGACTCCTTCCTCCCAGAGTCATATCCTCTACGACACAGACCCTACTTGGACTAAGTAAACACAAGGTTACATTGTTTGATAAAAACCAAAGAGCCAAAGTAGTGTTTTTCTCTTCCCTAATTGGCTGTAGTTTTCAGCTCACCAAATTGTCTTCTATCTCTTGCTTTATAGGAGTAGTGGAAAATATCTGTTCAGAAGGAAACAAGTAAAATTTTAGGCTGGGAGATGTTCCATAAGAGGTGAGATGAAAGTTTTTATGCATTACCTTATAATCCTAGGAGATAGAACTCCTATTATGTGGGTACCACCATTTCCCTTGAGATGGAATGTAGCTTGGTGGCTTCAGTAGGCTGTGGATATTGTATCCCTAGGAGATTCAGTCTAGACAATTTAGACACAGTCAGTTGAGACAGAATTCTCAGAGGCCTAAGAATGTTCCTGCACATGCGGTACTCTTTAATTAGTCTATTTGTATAACCTTGCATCAATATTGTATGACTACAATTAAAGCTTTCTACTCTTGATATTGGAATGTAAGACCTTCAACTTTTTCTTCAAAAAATTTCTTAGCCAGGGGCGCCTGGGTGGTTCAGTTGGTTAAGCATCCGACTCTGTATTTTGGCTCAGGTCATGATCTCAGGGTCCTGAGATTGAGCCCCATGTGGGGGGGATTGGGATTCTCTCTCTCCCACAGCCTCTCCCCTCTCCCCATCGCTAAAAAAAAAAAAAAAAAATTCTTAGCCATTTTTTGCACTTTGCATTGCCAAAAACTTTATAAGCACTTTCTCAATTTATAAACACACACACACTTAGAGTTTTTGTTTTGATTGCATTGACTCTGTATATCAATACAGAAATACCTGATATGTTTATAATACTGTATCTTTATATTATAAATATGATATATTCTATTATTGATGTAGTCTTCTTTTAATTTCCCTGATAATGGGTTAAAAAACTAACTTGAAAAGATATCTGCATAACCATGTTCATTGCAGCATTATTTATAATAGCCAAGATATGGAAATAATATATATATGTATATATATGTGTGTATACATATATACAATTCCACAGTATATACTGAATATTATTCAGCCATAAAAATAATGAAATCCTGCCATTTGTAACAACACAGATGGACCTTGAGGGCATTATGCTAAGTGAAATATGTCTTAGAAAGACAAATATTATATGACCTCACTTATATGTGGAATCTTAAAAAACAAAATAAGACAAAAAAAGAAGCTCATAAATACAGAAAACAGACTGGTGATTGCCAGAGGCGGGGAGTGAGGGGTAGAAAAAATGGGTGAAGGTGGTCAAAAGATACAAACTTCCAGTTATGTAATAAACAAGTCATGGAGAGGTAATGTAGAATGTACAGCATGGTGACTATAATTATAATTGTTAACTAGACATTGTGGTGAACATTTGCAGTGTTTACAAATATTGAATCATTGTGTTGTACACCTGAAACTGATACAATGTTATATGTCAATTATAATTCAGTTAAAAATACAAATACTCTTTTTTTGTGGGATGCAGAATATTTTTTATAGCTATTATAAAAAAATTACCACAGATTCCATGGCTTAAAATGCCACAAATCACAGTAATTATCTTACAGTTTTGTAGTTCCGAAGTTCAGCTTAGGTCTCACTGAGCTAAAATCAAGGTGTTGAGAAGGCTGTTTCTCTTTTTGGAAGCTCTAGAAGAGAAACTTTCCTTGCTTTTTCTAGTACCTAGGAGCCCCTTTCCTCCATCTTCAAAGAAAGCAATATTACTTCTGCCCTCCTTCCTGTATTCAATTTCCTTCCGATTCTCCCTTTGGGCCTTCCTCTTCCACTTTTAAGAATCTCTGTGATTACATTTGAGCCAGCTACATATTCTGGAATAGTGTCCCTATTTTTAAAGTCTACTGATGAGTTTCATCTGATAGTCATCTTAATCCCTCATGGCCATGTGACATAACATAATCACAGAGGTTTAAGATGGGGACACCATTTGAGTGGCCATTATTCTGCCAACCACACGAAGCTTCAGAGTTTGTAAATTTATGTTTGTTGAACTCACTATTCTTGATTAATTTAATCTCTAGATATATTGACAATAATAGATGCATTTAAACATCTCATTTTGTTTTGTCGCTTCTTAGTGAACATTTACAGATTGAGGCTATATTGTAATATACATATAAAATGCCTGTTTTCACATGTCCTGGCAGTTTGCAGCATGGTTCTGAGTGGAAGATTCCCTCTGGCTTTTCTCTTTCTTTTTTACTTCTTATGTGTGCTCATTCTTCCAGTTACCTCATCCTATGCTCCTAAGCACTCTGTCCTGAGCCAAAGCTTAGTGGGTGGCTTCTGATCCTGGTCCAGCAATCATTTCATGGACATCACAGCTCTAGTTACTGGGACGGAAGGAAGATTGGTTCAGTTCCTTGGGGCAGAATGTGTCTCTGTCCTTTCACATCTCTAAGTAAACAACTTTCTATAAAGGTAATTCTAGAAAGTGGTTTGATGCCAGTTTTTGGATGTGTGTGTGTGTTTGTGTATGTGTGTGTGTTTAATTTACGTTTTTGAGCAGAGACCCTATCTCTCATTCTTAGCCTCAAGTAGTGACCTTAATTTTGATCTGCTACATGAAAGAACTGGTCAAAATCTTACAAAGCTAAATATCTTCGGGACGCCTGGGTGGCTCAGTTGGTTAAGCGACTGCCTTCAGCTCAGGTCATGATCCTGGAGTTCCGGGATCGAGTCCCGCATCGGGCTCCCTGCTCGGCAGGGAGTCTGCTTCTCCCTCTGACCCTCCCCCCTCTCATGCTCTCTCTCTATCTCATTCTCTCTCAAATAAACAAATAAAATCTTTAAAAAAAAAAAAACAAAGCTAAATATCTTCCTAGGCTACTACTACCTTTTTCTAGATCTGGAACTCAGAATATTTATACATTTGTGAACCCCTTGACCCAAAATCCTTGTTTTATTTTTTTCCTTGGCCCACAAAAATGTCATTAGTGTTTAGATATCACAATTCCACAATATTTATTTTCCCTGAGCCTAAAAATAAATGTTTAATCTATTTTCCCCATTTTTCTATTACTTTAAAATGAGAAAGAAAGTTTCATTGGTACCATTTTCTTCTCATAGACTAAAGACAAAGTACCTGTGTTCATTTCTAAAATGACTACTATCAAACTCTCAGCTCTCCTTCTCCATAAGGGTGATTCCTTTGCAGGGAATGCAATAGGGGAATAGTTAAAGTGTTCAGAAAAGTCTTCCCCTGCCTTCCAGGACATCATATCTCTGACATCATCTGCCAAATTCTCAGCTTCCTACTGTTATTTCCTCAGCAAATTTGGAGTTGCTTACAATTTCTTTGAGAACTACGTCAGGTCAATACAGAATGGCAAGGTGTCTTAGTGTCAGAACATGGGAAGACTAGGAGGCAGATATTATGTTTCCTATGAAGAGAATGTGATTGAAAGATCCACAAGCAATGTGACTGCATGACAAAATAAAAGTCAATACTCTATAAGGAAAGTCAGTAAACCAGATATTAAATGTAAAAAATACAAGTATAAACTCTTTAGAAGAAAGCATAGGGGACCATTTTACAATCTTGAGTAGTTAAAGATGTTGAAAAAGATTTTTAGGCCCAAGATGGAGCTGCTCCTGTCCAGTTTGCCACATTAGCAAACTGAAACTTAGACAACTTTCTTGTCCCTGTAAATGCTCTACTTGACCAGAAACACAGTATATCCAGTTAGCCAGGTCCCAAAAGCCAAGCCAACTGTGGGCCTTCTCACCCCCACACAAGGTTGATTATGTGGCCCCTGGCTGGTCAGATATTTTTTATTTGCCTCTTCCTTGTTTATTCTTTATTCCATGAAAGCTTTTTGCGTTCAGCCCCATTTTGTGGTTGTCTGAAAGGAGACTATCCATTTCATGAAGTATTTAAAAAGCTTGTGTGTATCACACATAATCATTAAATTGTCTTCTTTCTTTTAAAAATTTTTAAAGAGGTTTAGTTATTTATTTGAGAGAGAGAGACACACACACACACATACACACACACTCACACACACACACACACGCTAGCACAAGCAGGGGGATGGGCAGAGGGAGAAGCAGACTCCCTGCTGTGCAGGGAGCCTGATGCGGTGCTCCATCTCAGAATACTGAGATCATGACCTAAGCCAGAGGAGGATGCTTAACTTACTGAGCCACACAGGCACCCTACTAAATTGTCTTCTTTATTTTTTTTAACTGTTCTTTTTTTTTTTTAATGTGGAATTTTTTTTGAGGTTTTCTTTTTTTTATTATGTTATGTTAGTCACCATACATCACATCATTAGTTTTTGATGTAGTGTTCCATGATTAATTGTTTGCATATAACACCCAGTGCTCCATTCAATACGTGCTCTCCTTAATACCCATCACTGGGCTAACCCATCCCCCACACTCCTCCCCTCTAAAACCCTCAGTTTGTTTCTTGGAGTCCATAGTCTCTCATGGTTCATCTCCGCCTCTGATTTTCCCCCCTTCATTTTTCCCTTCCTTCTCCTAATGTCCTCCATGCTATTCCTTATGTTCCACAAGTAAGTGAAACCATACAATTGACTTTTTCTGCTTGACTTATTTCACATAGCATAGGCTAACAAACACATGAAAAAATGATCATCATCATTAGCCATCAGGGAAATTCAAATCAAAACCACATTAAGATATAACCTGACACCTGTTAAAATGGCAAAAATTGACAAGGCAAGAAACAACAAATGTTGGAGAGGTTGTGGAGAAAGGGGAACCCTCTTACACTGTTGGTGGGAATGCAAGTTGGTACAGCCACTCCGGAAAACAGTGTGGTAGTTCCTCAAAAAGCTAAAAATAGAGCTACCCTACGGCCCAGAAATTGCCCTACTGGGTATTTACCCCAAAGACACAGATGTAGTGAAAAGAAGGGCCATATGCACCCCAATGTTCATAGCAGCAATGTCCGCAATAGCCAAATTGTGGAAAGAGCCAAGATGCCCTTCAACAGATGAATGGATAAAGAAGATGTAGTTCATATATACAATGGAATATTACTCAGCCATCAGAAAGGATGAATACCCAACTTTTGCATCAACATAAATTTGTCTTCGTTAATCATTTTTTCCACAAAGATTTTCCAAAAGATAACCAGAAATAATAAACTTTTAGAAAATGATAAATTGCATAAGGAATATAGTCAATAATATTAACATAATAATAATAATATATCAATAATATTATAATAACTACACTTATGGAGAACATTTTGTAATGCATGTAATTGTTGAATCACAGTGTTATATACCTGAAACTAATATAATATTACATGTCAACTATACTCTAATTCAAATTTTTTAATACTCCAATTCAGATTTTTTAAATGATAAACTTCAAACAAATTTAAAGTTCTTCTCAACCACAGACACCTTTAAAAAGATGGGTATGGGGGCCCCTGGGTGGCTCAGATGGTTAAGCATCTGCCTTCGGCTCAGGTCATAATCTCAGGGTCCTGGGATCGAGTCCCACATTGGGCTCCCTACTCAGCGGGGAGCCTGCTTCTCCTTCTCCCTCTGCCTGCTGCTCCCCCTGCTTGTGGTCTCTCTCTTTGACAAATAAATAAACAATCTTTAAAAAAAAAAAGATGGGTATGCAAGCCAAAGACAGAGAGAAAATAGTCCAATATTCACCAAACATATATTTGCCAAAGGACTTATATCCAGAATCGGTATAGAAATCCACATATCAATAATAAAAAAGACGAAACAATCTAATTTTAAAATAGACAAATGGGGGCCCCTGGGTGGCCTCTGGCTCAGGTCATAATCCCATGGTCCTGGAATCGAGCCCTGCATCAGCCCTCCATCACCACAAGAAGACTTGTATAAAAATGCTCATAATACCTTGATTCATAATATCCAAAAATTGAAAACACTTCAAATAAGTCTCAACAGGAGAATGGATAGATTGTATATATTCATACAATATTATGAATATTAATCAGCAGTAGAAGAGAACAAACCACTGATACATAAAATGATATGAATAAAGAACAAAATGTTAAGTTAGGTGAAAGAAAGTTTATACAATGAAGTTCATACTGTATGATTCCATTCATAAGAAGATTCAAACTGGGGGCGCCTGGGTGGCTCAGTCGTTAAGCGTCTGCCTTCGGCTCAGGTCATGATCCCAGGGTCCTGGGATCGAGCCCCGCATCGGGCTCCCTGCTCAGCGGGGAGCCTCCTCCTCCCTCTCCCACTCCCCCTGCTTGTGTTCCCTCTCTCGTTGTGTCTCTCTCTGTCAAATAAATAAATAAAATAATTTAAAAAAAAAAAAAAAAAAAAAAAAAAAGAAGATTCAAACTGGCAAAATTGAGATTCAACTTCAAGTAGTTGAGGAATTCATTCTATCAAAATAACCTTCCCATAGATAACTTAAAATCATGTGTATGTGGGGGGTGGGTAGGGAGGAGAGAAGGGAAAATAATCTGAAGGTACCATAAAATGATCAAAAACAGAAACCAAAAGGGATTATGCCCTTAGTAGAAAGGAAATAACATTGGGTGAGTTTCCTGTTTTTGTGTCTTTTCAACTGAGAGGTACAAGGTAACACAATTAAAATTTGTAAAAAAGCTCAATTTGTTGACTAGGAAAGGAATTTAAAAAAGAAAATGCAAGTCTACCATGTATGCTGAAAAGTGAAGAGAAATACCGACAAAAGAAAGAGCTTGAAAATTCTATGCATAAATGCTGCCCACATATCTAAAGTACACATGTTTGAGGAAGACTCCATACAATCTAAGTAAAGTTACAAGACCTGAAGAGGTATTTTAGCTGCTACTTACTGCAGAAAAGTAGATGGAATTTGAGATCAGCCAAGTAAACTGCCTGAAAAAATAAATTTAATCCAGAAAACTGTAACAGAATCTAGTTTTGTTTTTGCAACATAGCATTCACAATTTCTGGAGTACAGTATGTAATCTAAAATTATTAGACATACAAGAAAAATAGAAAAAACATGACCCAGGCTCAAAAAAAAAAAAAAAAAGACAATCAATGGAGGGTGACTCCAAGATGAGCCAGATGTTTGAATTAGTGGACATAGATTTTTTTTTTAAAGATTTTATTCATTTATTTGAGAGAGAAAGAGAGAATAAGCATGAGTGGGGGGAGGGGCAGAGGGAGAAGCAGGCTCCCTGCTCACAGGGACCCAGATGTGGGGCTCCATCCCAGAACCCTGAACCGAAGACAGATGCTCAACTGACTGAGCCACCCAGGCACCCCAGTGGACAGATTTTATAGCAGCTACTTTAACTGTATTCAAGGACACAAGGAAAAATATGTTTCTAATGAATGAGCAAGTAGGAAATCTCAGAAGAAAAATAAAAATTATTTTAAAATAATGAAAAGTAAAAACTATAAAAACAATAACTGAAATTTTAAAACCACTAAGTGGGCTAAAAGAATGATAAGGGATGAGAGAAGAAAGAGTAAAGAATTTGAAGATAGATTAATTACAATTATCCAATCTGAGAAAAAAAAAAAACTGGATACCCACCTGCAGAAGAAGGAAACTGGACCCCTGCCTTACACCATACACAAAAATCAACTCAAAATGGATTAAACACTTACACATCTTGAAACTGTGAAGCTGTTAGAAGAAAACAGGGAAATATCTGACATTGGCCTGGACATTATTTTTTTGGATATGACATCAAAAGCACAGGCAACAAAAGTAAAAAATGACAAGTAGGATGGAGATGGGGAAAAATATTTGCAAACCATGCTTCTAATAAGAAGTTAATACCCAAAATAATATAAGAGCTTCAAACAACCTGAGAGCCACAAAAACAAAAACAAAACAAAAAAAATAAGCAAAGGATCTGAATAGTTATTTCTCCAAAGAAGACATACAAATGGCTAAAGGGTGTATGGAAAAGGTGCTTAAGTCTGTTAAGTGTAATAAGCACAGAACTAATCATCAGAAAAATTCAAAGAGAAACCAAATTGAGAGATCACCTCACACCTGTTAAAATAATTATTGTAGGGCGCCTGGGTGGCTCAGTTGGTTAAGCGACTGCCTTCGGCTCAGGTCGTGATCCTGGAGTCCCGGGATCGAGTCCCGCATCGGGCTCCCTGCTCAGCGGGGAGTCTGCTTCTCCCTCTGACCCTCCCCCCTCTCATGCTCTCTCTCTCTATCTCATTCTCTCTTTCAAATAAATAAATAAAAATCTTTAAAAAAATAATTATTGTAAAAAATACAAAAAACAGCAAGTGTTGATGAGGGTGTGGAGAAAAAAGACACTTGCACTCAGTTGTAGGGGGTAAAGTGATACATCCACAATGGATAACACCATGGAAGCTCCTCAAAAAATGAAGTAGAATTACCATATGATTCAGCAATCCCACTTCTTGATATATATCCGAAGGAAATGAAATCTACATCTTTTTTTTTTTTAAAGATTTTATTTATTTTTTAGAGAGCGAGCGAGAGAGAAACAGCATGAGAGGGGAGAGGGTCAGAGGGAGAAGCAGGCTCCCCACCGAGCAGGGAGCCTGATGCGGGACTCGATCCCAGGACCCTGGGATCATGACCTGAGCCGAAGGCAGACGCTTAACCATCTGAGCCACCCAGGCGCGGGAAAACTACATCTTGAAAAGATATCTGCCCTCCCCTGTTCATTGCAGCATTATTCACAAGAGCCAAGACATGAAAACAACCTAAGTGTCCATCACCAGATGAATGGATAAAGAAAATGTGGTGTGTACACATACACACACACACACACACACACACAGTGGAATGTTAATCCGCTTTAAAAAGAAGGAATTTCTACCATTTGTGACAACATGAAACTTAGAGGACATTATGCTACGTGAGATAAGTCGCAGGAAGACAAACACAGCATGATCTTACTTACCTGTGGAATCTAAAACAGTCGAAGTCTAGAAGCAGAGTAGAATTGTAGTTGCCAGTGGCTGAGGGCTGAGGGAAATGAGGAAACGTTGGCCAAAGGGTACAAACTTTTAGTTATGTAGTGTAAATAAGTTTTGGAGAACTAACGTAGGGCCTAGTGACTAGAGTTAATAATACCGTAATGTAGGGGTCCCTGGGTGGCTCAGTCAGTTAAGCATCGAATTTTTGGTTTCAGCTCAGGTCATGATCTTGAGGTCCTGGGATCGAGGCCCCTTGTGGCGTTCCATGCTTAGCGAGGGAGTCTGCTTCAGATTCTTTCTCCGTCCCCCACCCCGCTTGTCCCTCCCCCTACTCACGTGCTCTCTCTCTTTCTAAAATAAATAAATAAAAATAAAAAAAAATACTGTATTGTATACTTGAAATTTGCTAAGAGAATAAATCTGAAGTATTCTCACCACACAAAAAAGATAACTCTGTGAGGTGACAGATACATTAATTAGCTTGATTGTGGTCATCATTTCACAGTATATACATATATCAAAACATTATTTTGTAGAACTTAAATAAATATATACAATTTTTGTTTGTCCATTATACCTCAATAAAGAGGAAAGAAATATCCAGCTTGAACAACATATTTAAAAAATGGAAGGGGGGTGCCTGGGTGGCTCAGTCGTTAAGCGTCTGCTTTCGGCTCAGGTCATGATCCCAGGGTCCTGGAATCGAGTCCCACATTGGGCTCCCAGCTCGGCAGGAAGCCTGCTTCTCCCTCTCCCACTCCCCCTGCTTGTGTTCCCTCTCTCGCTGTGTCTCTATCAAATAAATAAATAAAATCTTTAAAAAAAAAAAAATGGAAGGGAAAAAAAGAAAACAGAGTCTCAGTGACTTGTGGGATAAAATAAAAGGAATAATATACATTTAATTGGGATTCCAGAATTAAAGGTAAAGGAAAACAGTATATATCTAAAAATATTTAAAGAGATAATAGCCAAAAAGGTCCTAATTTTATGAAAGACCCTAATTAAAATAAATACAAAGAAAATCAGATTCAAGCATTATATTCAAAGTGCTGAGAAAAATTTGACAGCAGCCAGAGGAAGCAGCACAATAAATATAGTGGGATGATTGTTGGCCTCTATTTAGAGACATCAGAGGCCAGAAGGCAGTGGTATGATATTTTTTAAAAATTGAAGGAAAAAAATTACATATATGAGTCTACAATTCTGTGTGCAATTAAAATATTCTTAATAAAGGCAAAATGAAGATATTTTATCAGATAAACAAGAACTATAACTATTTTTATAGCCCAAAGATTAGGAGAGAAAAAATAGAAATGTTTTGTTTAAAAATTTCTTATACCATACCTAATGAGGGAGGCAGAAATAAGGAGACCATGGTATTTCTGGACTCAGCAGTGCAAAATGAAATGAAGTTCTTAGTGAACAGGAAGACCTGGGGCCATTGAAAACATCTGTGAGGGCCCAGGTGCCACTTGTAAGATATCATCAGTTCATTCTAGTTTTGCTAGACTATATTAAACACCAAATATATATATAATGTTACACATTAAATATAAATATTGTAAAATTGCATGAATTTGTTGAAGATGACCACTCGGCATAATGGCATGTTTGATAGAAAGAAAAATAACATTTATTTATCTGCTATGAGAATTTTTCTCCATACCTTGAAGACGATATGGGTTATTGCTTTCCAGTACTCTCAAAAGCAACTGAAAATACTTAGAGTCTGGGGATGTACCTGTAGGGTCTTAGTGGCAAAGCACCACTCAGGAAAAAAATAAAGCCACACTTACCACCCCAGACAGACTAGATGAGAGTCACAAGAACAGAGGAGTGGGCTGGGGGAGGGGAGGGTGCATCATCCTGAGAGGCAAGGCAGAGGGGGAGGGGCTTAGGACTTTGAGATTAACAACAGATTTGGGGTTGGACAATTTAGAGAAATTAGGGGGTCTGGTCCAGTATCCTCCTTGAGCAAAAAGGTAATCATTGGAATCCCAAACCCATGGGTGCAGTCCGTGTATCACTCTTCCAATAACAGTATCTCAGATCAGCATATTGAGAAATGTCTGATCACTCTCTGGTGATGGTTCTAAGTACCACTGCCTGTACATTGTCCATGGGTGATCCTGAAGGTTGAAGGCTTCTTATGCCCTGAGATTCTCCTGAGCCCATCCAAACTCCCCACTGTGGTCACCCACCTCATTCATTGATGTCCCAGCAAATTCCTAAGGCCCCAGAAACTCAAATGGTGTAATTGCCACTCCAAATTCAGAGGTAGTAGGAATGGCAAAGTCTGAGAACAGACATCTGGATGCTGAGAGTATCTGGAGCTCAGATGATCTGGAGAGGGCTAAGCAATCAGGCGTGAGAGTAGCCGATTAAAAACAATAAGCTAAAATGAAAGTAATGGTGAAGCCTTTAAACGTTTACTACAGTAGCATCAGGAAGAGGCTAAAACAGGAGAAAGTGCTGTTGACGTTCATAAATAACAGAAGTAACACCGGCGAATTACTGAAGCAGTTATCAGAAATTTATCATGCACACATCAAAAAGACAGTTTGCAAACCAGGAGCACTCAAACCAAAACATGGTATGAGGCGTGGGAGTGTATTAAGCAGCTCATATAGGGGGAAAGCTTTGACTGTTTATTCTTTACAGTGATTGGTTATAATTTTAGAATTTCCTTATAAATTATAGGGAATTGGTCAGTGGTTACCTGATCTCAACCTTGGGAAACAGTTCAAGTTTTGCTTATGATTTCCAAAGGCAGAAGCAAGAAGTGACCCAGATCAAGGTAGCCTTGCAAAATGAGCTAAATTCAACTTTCCATGACTAAACTGGTTTTTTCTGCTCAGACAAAGACTGAGTCTATTATTGATTTTAACAGTGCCAACTTCCTCATTCCATCTCCCCTTCTGGAAAAGAGCACAAGCTAAGGGTCAGCTAGATCAGTGCCGACATGGGGGTTGTCCAAGGGAACCCTGAATGAAAGCCTCCTGCCATTTTATGAAGCCAGCGCCTGATGGAACTTGAAGAGGGAGGGGCTAGGAGAGGAAAAGTACTGAGTACTGAGCCAGAGTAAAGTGTCCTCCCAGTTTCCCAATAAGGAGACCTCCAAGTGAAGGCTTCTGGGTTAGCAGTGCCGATGTGCACAAGAGCGTGGCCTGCTAGGGGGGCCGGGGTCCCTGACCACAGCTTCCTTCTGAGGCTGCCATGCATGGCGGGGCACCAAGTCTGGTGTGGGAGGGGGTTTTGCCCTGTGAGGCCTGCCCTGTGAAGTAAAGCTTTTTCAATTGCCACTGGAGGGGCCTGAGAAATTACACACAGGATTTTGGCCTGAGCTAAAATCCTTCATTTCACTCCTTAAATTTTCAGGACCCAACCTAGACACAGGTTACTCCATCACGAACCCTAATGGGTGAGACTTTGAGGGTTCTGTCAGGAACTGAGTAATTAGTCTGAGGCAACAGTGGACCC
>NC_138379.1:44851135-44883713 GCF_054177405.1 Leptonychotes weddellii
ATCAACTGTAGACAGGATCGAATGAGATCCTCTGATGGGACAAGAGGTTTGATGTGAGGCAGGATGTTTCACCTGCCAAGAATATACTCCACCCCGTGGCCTGGGGAATCTGTACCCTGGCCTGCCTTCAGCAAAGATTCTGTTGGTCATTTTAGCCATATTTACCCTTTTGGTGATTTTCTTAGTAATGTTAGTAATTTTCCATCTAAAGTCTGACCCTACTCCTTGGCTATAAATCCATTTTCCTTATTATATTCAGAGTTGAGCCAATTGCTCTCCCCCACTACAACACCCCATTGTAGTAGCCCCCCTGGAATAAAGTCCTCCTTACCTTACATCTTTAACAAGTGTCCTTCCTGAATAGTTTATTTTCTTTAAATGGTGGTGGCTTTAGACCCCAAATCAGAGAGCATTATCTATTTTTCCTTCATTTTGGTGCCAGGGATTAAGGGACCACAGGAACCAGTGCATGGATATGTAAAATACCTGAAAAGTGCAATTCTCTTTAATCTGGTCCTTACTAGAGACAGAGGGGCATCCACTTAACTCTTAGTCTTGCTTGTATCTGAAAGCAGACACATCAGGGCAAAAGTGGCAGGGCCCTCTCACCGCCTCGGGCTCCAGAGGAAACCGTGGTCCCTGGATGAGTCACAGGGGTGGCCCTCAGGATTGGAACACGGGGAGGGACCGGAGAGCTGGTGGCACAGTGCAGGCAGATGGATTTGAGCTGAGCCCAAGCTTCCCCTAGGCTTTCCTGGCCGTGCCTGGAAGCGTGTGGCTGCTGCTGGTGTTCTGCTGGGGCAACAGCTGCTGTCGGGGCCTCCAGTTCCCTCTCCAGGACGGGGCTTGTACTGAGGGCTACTGCCATTCTCCCTTACCAACTGGAGCAACACTGCTTACTTCCAAAGACGATCTGATTAAGGCTCTAATATCCTTTCAGGGCTGCTGGGCAAGTGGATCCCAAAGGGCTCTACACTCTTTTTTCTTCCTGAAGTGTCAACATCTGCCTGCACTGCAGAGTGTCTATCAGGGCCAGGGGCCTGTGTAGAGTCACTCAGCTCCCAGAAGGCCATTGGCTGTTCCCACCTGGCAGGGCACCCTGGGCAGTGGCTGGGGAACAGCTTCCCTCGCTTTTTTCAAACCCCTCTGGGTGAAGAGGCCCCCGGTGATCCCCAAATCCTGGTGTTCATGCTTTTGTGCAATCCCTTCCTTTAGAGAGAAGGCAGAATTTGTGAATTCCCTGTGGCCGATGGAATGTGGCAAAGGTGATGAGCTGTCATTACGGTGGGTTATCTAAGGCTGCCTCCCTAGAGGTGCTTTCTCCTGCTGGCCTTGAAGAAGTAACAGCCACATTATGAGCTTCCTATGGACAGGCCCACAGAGCTAGGAATTTTGGACACTCTGTAGAAGCTGAGGGTCTCAGTCCTGCAAGTGCAAAGTGCAAGGATTCTCCAAAAACCTAAGTTAGTTTAGATCCAGACCCTTCCCTGCTCTCACCTGTAACTTAGGCAACACCGTGTGTGCATCCCGGCAAGATGCTAAATGAGAGAACCTAGAAAAACTGTGCCCAGGCTCCTGATCCACAGAAATTGTGACATAATAATTGTGCATTCTTTTAAGCCCGAAAGTTAAGCCTGCCACTAACTTCGTGGTAGTTTGTTGGACGGCAGGAGAACATGAATTCAATTTTATCTAGTATGTTAAGTTGAAGAGGCTATTATGATTATAGGGGATGATGAGAATGAAGTTGTTTTTACAGTAATGTAATATTTACTTTAGAACTGGATAGAAAGGAATTTTAAAGACTGTGATTCTTTACTCAAATTATTCTATTTCTTGAAATAAAGCAAAGTTAATTATTTTAGAATGAATGAATGTGCTTTCTTAAAATCATTTATTTCAAGTCAGAAAAGAAACCAATAAAAACACTAATAGGCACGAGTCTGGGGCAGTACTTTTGTGCTAGAAGACAGCAGGTTATCACCAATTTCCTAGTATTTAATTCCCACAACATCCCCATCAGGTAAGTTTTATTATTTTTATTTATTTTATACACAAGAAATTGAATCCCATAGAACTTAGTTAATTTGGTAAGGGCCGCAAAGGAACTATATCATCATTATGCAAAATTTGATCTGTTTTCAGAGGCCAGTCCAATTCCAATGTTCACCGTCTACACCGTCTACACTAAAAAGCGGGATATTTTCTTCATGTCATCTACAATAGAACGGTGGCCATGAAGAAGCTTGGCATAATATGCCTATGGTCATGACCTACTTCCATCTCATTTAGGATTAAGCATATCAAATTGCATTTCATGGCACCTAAGGTTTTCCCTAAGGTGCACCAGGCTTCCCCTGCAGGTAGCATTTCCCGGCTCTCCCTTCTTCCCCACATCCTTGGGAGTCAGGCTGCTGCCCTCTCTGTGGTGTGGTGCAGAGGAGAGCAACAGATGCTGGAGTAACACACAGCTCCCTCTCTCACTCTCTAGCTTTGGGACCATAGGAGAAAATTCTAATGGTTTATAAACTTTTTTTTTCTAGTTTATAAATTCTTTTAATCTCCTGATATAAATATCTCCCTCTTAAGATATTTGTGAAGACTAACCAAGAAAATATTAATATATGTACATGTATTTATACAAATGGTTACGTGTATATATACCCATAGGTGTACATATATATGTGTGTGCATATAGATAGACATGTAAAGATATATACACTGATCCCACGGCAGACATTTTCATTTTTATCCAGTGTGGCCAAGATACTCATCTTTCTCTAAGGTCCTACAAATCTTGATTGAAATTTTGTATAGTGGCGTAGCCTGCCCTAATTTATAATGCATGCTTCTCAAAGAACAATCTGTGTCTTCACTGTCCTAGGTAGTTCTATCTTTCATTTCATATTCTTTAAAGAAGAAGAAGGAGAAGGAGGAGAGGATGGAGAAGGATGGGGAGGAGGAGGAGGAGGGGGAGGAGAAGAGGGAGAAGGGGGACAATGAGGGGGGAGAGGGAGAAGAGAGGGGGAGAGTGCAGAGGGTGGTAAATGCAGTGGCATACTCAGGTGTTTCACCACAAGGAAAAGAACTGAGCACCAGAAGGCTGTCTCTCATAAGCACAGCTGAGCCTAGACCTGACCTTCTCTACAGGACACGTCATGAAAAGCCATACTGTCTGCATGGGATTTTAGGATCTGAGAAATGAGACTTCAATAGAATCAATTATCATTTTATTAAAGCAAAACCAAAACAAAACAAAACAAAAAAATTGTTTCTCATCGATACAGCTTTCTTTTTTCAGCAATAAAAATATTTATTCTTACATATAAGACTCTTAGGTAAGTGCTTCACATCTAATAAAATTTGGTTTCTCAATGTGACCCTAGGAAATAGGTAGAATCTTTAACAGCAATTTTTATTTTAGGAAAGTGAGACCAAGAGATGCTAAGTAAGTTGTTCAAGTTTACACGGCTTTTAAGTAATGAGACAAGATTTGACCTCAGAAACTCTGAGCACCAAAAATCTACTCTTGATAAATATTTTTTTTATGTGCTTCTGCTTGAACTCTGTGATACATAAAGGGGTGCCATTGATAAGGCAATACACTCTGAAGGATCCAGTACCTAGTGACAGATTCCTATGCATTGTTCTATGTCCTATGCACTTAGATAGAATTGATAACTTTTCCTTTGTTAATTCCATTAAACAGCAGAAGGAATGAGGAAAAGAGATGTCAGAGGAGGTACAGAATAGAAGGGATTAGATGTGTTCCCTTTGTAAATAAGCAGTCTCTCCTAATACTAAGCAAAAACTAATAAGGAAAAATAAAGCATTCTCCCCTAATGAAAACAAAATATTAGGAAGAAAACATCAAGCTTTCACTGCATGGTAGAGATGTGTAAAAGACTGTTGAGTTGACTTGTGTTCCCCCCAAATTCATATGTTACAATCCTAACCCCCAATACTTGAGAATGTGACCTTTTGGAGATAGGGTCTTTATAGGGGTGATTAAATTAAAATGATGTAATTAGGGTGGGTCCTTTTCCAATCTGACTGGTGTCCTTTTAGAAAAAGGGAGATTTAGGCACAGAGAAATGCAAAATGGGAAGATGATTTGAATAGATACTGAGAGAAGACAGCCATCTGCAAGGCAAGGAATAGACCCTTCCCTCACAGCCTTCAGAAAAAAAAACAACTCTGCTGACACCTTGGTCTTAGACTTCCAGCCTCCAGAACTGTGAAACAAGAAATTTCTGTTGTTAGCCTTTGTTTGGGGGGACTTTGTTACAGCAGTCCTAGCAGACTATTCCAAAAACATTCTAAATTGAAAGATGGAGAAAAGAAGGAGATGTGTTCAGAATGGTGCAGATGAGCTCAGGTGTAGATGAACCCCAGGACAAGGGGTGTTACACAGAAGTAGGAGAGGGACTGAGAAGGTTCAGGAAGTCGGTGTGCACAGGGTGATTGGGCGTTGACAGTTCCAAAGATTGAAATATGGGCAAGTAGTCCGAGAAAACTGACAATTAGAAAACTTGTAGATGACTGACCCATGGTTTGTGACATTGAAAAATGAGACAATACGTGCTTCACAGTCTAGGAAAACCCCAACACGACAAGGAGGAACAGGCATAAAAAGAGTCAAGACCTTGGAATCAGAGGTGGAAGACTCCTCAAAGACCTTATACTCAGATCCATTCTGTAACCCAATAACCCAGTAGCCAAATTGAGGTGTGTATCTGGAGTAAACATCTGGACGGTTTACATTCGGATCAAAAACAAACCCAGAGCTCCCTTTTCTCTTGAGGTTTCTTACTTTACTGTACACCCCGAGGATCCAGGCAATCTTCTCAGACACATCTACTTCCCAGTAATACTTCCCTGAGGAGAAATATTGGCAGCCCAAGACATCAAAAGCAGAGAAATCACATAGAAATATATTTTTAAGTGAGAAGTTGTGCACAGCTGTCACTTGTCTTTTATCAGCAGAAAGGGCAATATTCGAAATAGCATTGACTGGCTTCAGGATCACGTCCACTGTAGGAAAAATGACAGGGTCAGGTGATAGATACAGAGTAGGTGTGTCTTGTGACATTGGAGGTGGAATATCAGGAATTGACTGGGAGGAACTTATGTTGATGGGTCAGAGATGAGTAGAACACTTAAGAACTGTTGTATGAATGGGTGTTTGGGGAGGAACACATGAAGCTAAGATCATAGGGCCTGATAGTAACCACAACGTCTAAAAAGGGATCAGAATATGGTGATTTGAAGAACCTGTAACTCCTTCTTACCCCAGTAGCGTTGGACCTCTGTCAGCTCTGAAATGACAAAAGTTTCAATGATGTTGTTAGAAGCAAGGAGTAAACACTGATATCTATCTTCTCACTAGAATAAGGATAGGGAGGGGAGTCCTGTGAGGCTATGAACTGGTGAATGAGATGATGAACCAGACACCTTGACCATTCCCCCTTAGGTCTGATCACACCTTCAGCATTAGAGATCTATCTCTCATTGTCAAGCCTAGATCTTCTCTCATCTAGAAACAACATCCTCTCTCCCATTTTGCCCTGATACTACAAGAATTCCACACCCACAAACTTCCTCTGACTCTCCTTACCTTTAAACACTTGCAGCATCCCACTCAAATCTGGAATTAGGAATGTACTCTTCAGTTTCTTGGAAACAATGTTTGGCTTCTTAAAGGTCCAGCTCTCACTCCTAGAGAAGACAAAAATTGATCACCCCACACTTCTGACCTTGTGTCTCTGCAAGACCACTGTTTCCCTTACTTTTCACTCCACTGATGCACTTGAATTCTCTCCACTGGAGACACTGAGGGGGGGGGAGGATGGAATGAGCACTGATGCTGCAACCAGAAGAAATATGCTCATATCTACCTTTCCATTTACCTCTGTGTGACCTTCAGACGATCACCTCAAAGAAGCTCATGCTCTTCATTCTAAAAAGGAAAAATTACCTGCATACTCTATTCCTTAAAAATGATAAAACTAGATTAAATAATGGTGCCTTTAAAAGGTATTTGATACCTCTAAAAAAAAAGTATTTGATATATGAAGTAATCACTGCCATCTTAGTGGTTCCACCTGGGACAGGCCAAAGATGTGAGTTTCCAGGCAGGTGATCAGTAAAGAAGCTCCAGAGCCCGGCTACTGAAGGATTTAGGTTATCAAGTATGGAGCTCCTGTATTAAAAGTCTGAAGGGTCTCCAAAGCCTCTTATCCCAGTACAGAAGTCCAGATATTGATATTTGAGGTTATATTCTCTGGAGAAACATTACAAATATCTGGAAAAGGAGAAGTTATGACACCAAATTAATAGTGGTCTGAATTTCATGTGTTTGGGAAGACCTTATACTGCCAAGTAGGTAGGCAACTTTAGACACAAGAAGACCATATTTTCAACAAGATGCTAAAGTGTGTAAGCAAGATGAGATTAATTATTGGCACCAGGATGAAAGCCACTATTCCCCAAAACTGGAGACTTTTGGTTTTTTTTTGGAAGTCCAAATAAAACCACTAGAAAGACCTTGTTTCTTCTAACATCAGGAAGAAAATAAATGCAAAGGAGCTGTCCTTGTGGAAAATTTGGGAGCCTGGCAGATGGAAGATAGGGTCTTCTCTGAAATAAGATAGGCACCTATGAAATATGGAAACAAACTGAGGCAGAGACTGAGGTTTGACCAGAATGAGTGAAATCATGGTCTTATTGGCCCTAGCTCTGTGACCTCCCACCACCCAAATTCCATTGAAAACCTTCATCTTTGATCAAAAATTTGAAATGATATAATTCCCAAATTCCCCAGCTCTGTGTTTTTCTTTTTTTAATTTTGATTGATCCCAAGATAACTCTCATGGCTCTAATTCTGTCCTCACATAAAAAAGGACCATACCTGGTCTCCCACACATACCTTTTCAGGACATAAATCATATCCTGGGGAGAAGAGAGAAAACATGAGTCAAGTATAGGATTGCCATATTTAGAAAATAAAAATGGCTGGTTAAAATTTAATTTTAGGTAAATAACAAATATGCTTTAGTTTAAGTATGCCTCCTACAATATTTAGGATACCAGAATACCCTTCTACCAAAAAAAAAAACCAATTTATCGTTTATCTGAAATTAAAATTTAATTATGCATCCTGTATTTTGTCTGGCAACCCTCCCAGGAGTTATAAGCCCTCCTACCTTAAAAAATTTTATCCACCTTAGATCCCTAAAGCCCCTTGGTATGATGTGAATAGATTATCAGAGTATGGAGGACAAAATGTAGAGATAAGACCAAGATCAACCATCCCAAGGACTCATGTGAGGATGTTAGAAAGATGATTTCCAGTATTTGGAGATGGGATATATTTAAAAAGAAGGTAAGAGACTTGACATTTAAAAAAATACATTCATGAGAAGATCTCATTAATTCATTATGCTTTTATTTATCTAGAGACAAATAAAAGTGAAACCCGTATTTGCCAGACATCATTCCAGGCTCTGGAAAGTCAAATATGAATAATCAATAATAATAGTTCTCAAAAAGTATACTTTCTTTTGCTGCAGGTACAAGTAAACAAGAACTTCAAACAAATGTTTCTCTGACTTCCCTCTACTCATTCTATATACCTCCTCTACACTACCTACAAGTAATCTTCCCAATTTTTAAGCATGAAATAAGCCACAGGAGCCAGAACCTGAGGAAGTCTAAAATGTAACTTACTATTTCCCAACTATTTACATTCCATTGTCCAAAATGATACCAATATCTACTCAAGTTACTGTTTTAGAAACTATAATATCCTACTCTGAATTCCAATATTGTATTGTCAGTCCAGTCTATATCCTCAAAATATTTTAGCCATCTTTTTATTCCCAGCATAGCCATTATTTGCCTTATTTTTTGAACAGAAATGTAACAATATATTTGGTTTCCCTCTCTCTAGCCTAACCCCTTTTATACCAACAATGACTTGGCCACCAGTTGGCTCTACATCCTCAGATAAAGTTTTATTCTCTGTATTAAGCTTTTTTTGTTGTTATTGTATATGACTAAAACTGGTTTAAATTTAAAAGAAAGAAGAATAAATTCCAGGGCAGGTGTAACTTTAGTCATACCTAGGTTTTTAAATGAAAATCTTGTCATCAGAATCTGTTCTCAAAATTCTATTTTCCACCTGCAATATTGACTTTCTTCTTAGACTGTATGGAATCAACTTGAATCTCCTGGTTTAAATGATAATCCCTGATATAATACTTAGTGAAAAAGAGAACTTTTCTTTCTAGTCATGATCGTAAAATTCTAAGCCATAAAAATTGACCTAAATTGGGTCAGGTGCATATCTTAAAATAATTACTGCATCATTGGTAAACATATAGGAATCTGATATTCTGATTTACCTAGAATTGAGAGACACATACCTCCCTGATGCTGCTGATTTTATAAAACCTAACCAACTACATGGACTGAGGGTAAGGATGGTTCCTTAATGGGTAATTCAAGAGGTTGTTATAAAAAAAAAAAAAAGGTAATGAATTGAGGTTGGACAAACAAATATCCCATACAGCTCATCCCTTCACTGGCTACCATCTCCTCACCCTTTTTAACAAATTATTTCTGCCAAAAAAGGCTCAACATAATACAATGGTTACAATAATTTTAAACATGGATGACTTATATCACATATAAATTATAATTTAAGATCAATTAAAGATCTAAACTTAAGATCCAAAAGTATAACACTGTTAGAAGAAAGCAAAAAGAAAAATCTTCACAATACTGGATTTGGTAATGATTTTTTGGATATGACCAAAAAAAGCACAGGGAATAAAATAAAAATAACTAAGTTGGACCACAACGAAGTTAAATACTTCTGTGCATCAAGGGACACCAGGAAGACAGCGAAGAGACAATGCACAAAAAGGGATAAGATATTTGCAAATCATATATCTGATAAGGTATTAGTATAGAGAATATACAACAAACTCCTACAACTCAACAACAAAAAGCAAACAACCCAATTGGAAAAACGGGGAAAGAATTTGAATAGATGTTTCTCCAAAGAAGATATACAAATGTCCAATAAACCACATGAAAAGATGCTCAACATTATTGGTCTACACTCAGGAAATGCAAATCAAAACCACAGGTATTGCACAGTCTGGACTCAACACAACAAGAAAATCAAACATAAACAGAGATTTGTGTTATTTGACTAAACTTAGTGAAGAGTTGCCTTACAAATGCAAGATGACAGATAACGGGAGCTTTTGAAGAATTTCTCTCCAAATTTTTTGCACTGCCTTTTATAAATTACTAACAATGGCAATTTCCCTTGTCGTTCATACTTTGAATTATCCCTAGGACACTTGAAATGACAGAGAAGAGGTACTGAGGGGCCCAAGAGCCTTGAATGTCACCAGGGGGAAGAAAGTGCGGGGACCCAGCAGAGAAGGAAATTTTGTCTCTGTATTGCCCCTGAATCTCATCATGTAGGAGCTCCAACCCAAGACTTACCTGCACTGTGTCTGCTGACGACCCCCATATCTGATGCTCAATGTCTGAGATGAGCTCTTTCAAGCACTGCTTCTGCCGGGCCAGCTGGTCTCTGGCCACTACCAAGTTATCCAGCACATTCACTTCATCTTCCTCCAGCTTTTGCAGCACCCTCTTCTCCTCGCTGTCCAGGGTGGCTCTTATTTCATTAAACCCTTTCAGAATCCTTTGTCTCTCAGTCTGCATATGATTCTTTGGGGATGAGAAGAGAAAGAGGCAGTCAGTCTGTCTGGCCAAGGGCCTACATTGTCTGGGCCTGGGAGCCAAGACAAGAACTATTTTCCTCAGGGACTTCTCAAAGAGGAGGGAACAGGCAGTGAGCAACTACTGAGAAAGCCATTTCCCCACTATTTTCTCTTGAGTTTCTCCCAAAGGAATATATTAAAGTCTACTTTAACAAGGCCCACCCTGAGACACAAAGTGACACCTGGATGAGGCTTGGATTGCAGACACCTGTCCTGGATAATCATGCCACACTGCATAGGAAGACCTTCCACCCACAGCTCCTAAGTAGGGAATGCTGGGCTTTTCTCAGTGTGTTTTCTGGAAGTATTAGTGCCTCAAAGTTGATGATGGATATGGGACATGGGATTCATGAGTCATTTTTGCATTGCTTTCCTCCATGCCTTCACCTCCAAATATTTGGTTTCACTTGTGATATTTGTACTCTCTGGCACCCAACCCCAACAGGGAAGGAATGAAATGAGGACTAATTGAGAATCCCCTGAACTCATTAATTCTGAGGTAACAGAGGAAGGGGCCTCCTTGTGACTGGACTGAGGTGCTGCCCAGTTTTCTGTTTCAGAACTCCCTCAGGAAATATCTCTTCCTGCCTTCCAGGAAGCTTTCTCCTCCCTGATGTCAGCTTCCAACTCCTCCATTTTCGGCTGCTCCTTCCTCAGCTTCTTCAGAGCTGCCTGGAGCTTTTCCTGTGAGAAAAGAATCACCAGAATCAAGCTATGAGCTTTCTTAGCACCTGGATAGAGGAAAGAAAACAGACTCCTCTCAGAAGAGACTAGGTTACAGAAATGAAACTGGTGATTAGAATCTAGGATGTAGACAAAAATCTGAAGAGATTAATGTACTCTGTATCCCTGGGTGCTGCAAGCTACCATCCCTTGATTAAGAGTAACCTGATTATCTCTTTTCCTAGAGGAAGAACTGATCCTGCAGCAAGGAAAGTCCTTTCATCTCAGTGACATGTTCCCCACATCCAACCAACCGTGTTCCCTAGAAACCCTTCTGCTCAAAGGCACAATCAGAATATATCTTGGGAAGCATTTCTCCACTCATCCAACTGCTCTTTGTAGCCTAGACTTATTTCTGATCAAATGAAAGAATGCACAAAAATATCCTTTAAATCTCAGAAGCTGAGCAAAGGGTATGGAAAGAGATAGCAGAGCTCAGTTCTATGATGACTAAGGGAAGAAAGTAGTTTAAAAAAGTGAAGGATTCACTTGAGGTACCTTTCTGCCCCATCTACCTTCACCCTTGGGCCTACCTGACATTCCATGACCACCTTTTCCATGAAGAATATTTGATGACCATGGTGCTCCACAGACCGGGCACAGTGCTGGCAAATGGCCTTCTCATCCTCCTTACAGAAGATCAGGAGTTTTTCTCCATGGTGCTTACAGAGATTTTTCTGCTGTGGGCTCACGTTCTCCCTGACTTTCTTCACTATATTGGCCAGGGGCTGATTAGGTCGGAGATTCCAAAACTGGTATTTACACTGGCATACTGGGCAGTTGCTTTCCCCTCCTTGGAGGGCCCCTGACTCCTTACTCTTTGCAGTGATGCAAGCTTGGCAGAAGCTGTGGCCACAGTCCAGGCTCAGGGGCATTGTCAGAAGATCCAGGCAGATGGGGCAGGTCACATCCTTCTGTATGTTCACCTGCACTGGAAAATCCATTGCAGCGTTCCCCTGGCTTCTTCTGTCCTGACAACTGAGGCTGTTCTTGCTCACAGACTCCTGCAGGGCCAGGAATGTTGAAGAAAGGCAGAAATAGAAAGGATACTGATTATGTAGAGATTTAGAGCAGGGCAAAACATTAATATACAATAAAGAAAAGAAAACAGACAAGAGGAGTGGGTCAGTAGCAGAATGAAAAGGGCTCTTGGTAATAATTACAAACATTTTACTCTCAGTTTATGTTGCATGACAAATTTCACCCCATCAGGGCAAGCTTGCTAGTTTCTCTTCTTCTATTGGTAGGACAAATTGAAGCCCTTCCTACCAAGAACCTTGTGCAACCCATCAATTTTTCCTGTCTTTATTCCCCTACCCCCAAACACATCCTCCATGTTAAATACACTAAACCCACTGTGGCCCTTGGTCTTTTGCACTGCTCTCCTCCTGCGTGGAGTGATCCTACCCCTGATTTTTGCACATTTAAAAAAAATTTTATCAAGTTATATTTATATCAAATGCATTCATTTTAAAAGTACAATACAATGATTCGAGTAAACTTAGGGAACTGTATAACTATCCACACAGTCCAATTTTAGAACATTTCCATCGCTTGAAAACAAACTGAATGCCATTAGCAGTCACTCTCATTCTGAACCTGAGCCTCAGGCAACCATTAATATTATGTTTTTATAGATTTGCCTTTTCTGGTCAATTTATTAAAGTGGAATTATATCATATGGTCTTTTGAGGCTGAATTCTTTCACTTAGGATACTGCTATTGAGCTTCATCTATCCTGCCTTTCTCTCTAGTTTCTTAATGTCGAAAGCACAAAAGCCACTGCTGCCTCAGAAACTTTGGCCTTGCTTGTCTCTCTGCATGGAACCACTCTCCCCTGATCTCAGCACAACTCACTCTTTTGTTTCATTCAATCTCTTCTTCTGCCCTCTTATCAGGACCTGCTTTAACTTCTTTATAGCAAAACTGCTGATACTATCGCTTGCTGTACATTGGCTATATTTCTCTTATTTTTACTATATAATATACAGCATCTTTCTTTAAATGTCTTCCTCTTCCTCCTAAAAAGTAATCCATGCATACATCAGGCATGGTTTTGTGCACTGATGGATTCTCAGTACCTAGAACAGTGCATCAGACACAGGAACACAAAATGTGATGAATACATAAAGCTAGAATCTCCTCATCTCTCCATAAATGATTAGACCTTTCTCATCAGTTTTTCATCTTTTCTTTCTATCTATTAACAGTTCTTTAATAGTTGAGAAGAATTTACCTCTAAATGCACCTGTCCCGCACAGAGCCTTCCCATGCCCTCAAATTCATTCCCCAGAGACACCTACAGAAACAGCAAGGGCCACAATCGGGAGGTGATTTTATCACTAACAATTTTATAATCAGTTACAATTTACAAATCACTTTGACATATTTATCCCTTATATAAAAATCCTTGAGAAATAAGAGTACTCCCTTTCTTCAGATGTATAAATAGAATCAAATGACCTACGGATCATTCTTTTACAGAGACCATTCTATTATAAAAGGTAGAGTTGGGTGGACATATCATCCTCAGGATCCTCTTTCAGAGTTCTCTCCATTACTGCATGGATTTTAACAAAGACAAACAGAGGTAAAGGTTGTAAGAACTAGATGGATACCCATTGCTATGGAGGTGTAAAATGGAGATAACAAGACCAACTTTGTGGTTCTGGGGAGTCTTGTATTTGTAGATGGGATTTTACCTTGGCCTGGACATACAGCAAGAACATCTGTCGATGGGCACCTAAAGGAGTGTTTTTAGGGTGGAAAAGAACAGGTTCATATACACATAGGATCACACACATGACAGATACTCAAGAAACATAAATTCCAATGAGGAATCTGTTGGTCATGGGAGAGAAGACTCTACACTTCGTATGGAACAAAGGCCATAGGTAGAGAGATAAAGTCTGTTCTGTGTCAAACACATTGGGTGCTATTACAGGTTAAACTGTATTCCCCCAAAAGAGGTCAAGGTCCTAACCCCTAGTATGTGTAAATGTAACTTTACATAGAAATAGTGTCTTTGCAGATGATCAAGTTAAAATGAAGTCATTCTGATGGTCCTTAATTCAACATGACTGTGTCCTCACAAAATGAGGCTATTTAGAAATACAGATGGATATGCACACGTGGAGAAGGCCATGTGAAGACAAAAGCTGAGATCAGGGTGGTGCATCTACAAACCAGGGAACACCAGAGATTGCCAGCAAGCTCCAGAAACTAGCAGAGACATGGAACAGATCCTCCATCACCACCCACAGAAGGACCAACCCGGCCAACACCTTTGATCTTGTACTTTTAGACTCCAGAATTGTGAGAAAATAAATTTCATTTAAGCTAACCATTTGTGATGTGTTTTTTTATGGCAGCCCTAGAAAACTAATATAAATGCTTATGTTTCCTCTATTCATTTATTCTTTATTCTATCATTGAAGAAGTGTGACACCATTGAAACTCTCTCCACCTAAACCAGACAGACCGATACAGAGACAAAATGTAGGCTCCCCTTGGAGATGGTACAAATGTAGAAGTTTTTACAGTAGGGTAAGTGCCAACTAGATCCTAAGTTTCCTTATCTCACTATATCCTGATTGTCTGCACAGAGGTCTGCACAGTTTAGATGAGAAAAATGAAAGTGTCTCCACAATAAGGAGAGAAAGTCCTGTGAGGATTTTAGACAACATCCTTGATACTTCCTCTGTTCCCTGGGTCAGGAGCTGCCAGTGGGAAAGCAGGGCCTGTTCTTGGCATCCAGAGACCTGGGGAACTCAGAAGTGTTGCAATTCCTCTGCATTTCTCTACATTCAGAGCTCCCTCTTCTACCACCCCTTGGAGTCCAAGGTTTAATCTGCCCCACATGAATGGCCCTGTCCCCCAAGAGCTCAAGCTCTGAGGTCAAATTTTTTCAAAGCAGTCATTTTGTCATAGAAGTCCATGTCCATAAGGCTATGGCAGGCTCATCCCTGTCTGTCTCTTCAAATTAGATCCCATCCAACTGAGTCTTTTACCTGGATTTCTGGAATAGGTTCCCCACCAGTCTCCCTGATATTGTCATTCATCTTATACAATCTGCTTTCATCACTGTTCACACCACCAGCAAGAAAGACTTTTTTTTTTTAAGCTTCCATTAATCTTGCCATTCCTCTGCTCAAATACATGTCATTCAGGGGCGCCTGGGTGGCTCAGTTGGTTAAGCGACTGCCTTCGGCTCAGGTCATGATCCTGGAGTCCCGGGATCGAGTCCCGCATCGGGCTGCCTGCTCGGCAGGGAGTCTGCTTCTCCCTCTGACCCTCCTCCCTCTCATGCTCTCTGTATCTCATTCTCTCTGTCTCAAATAAATAAATAAAATCTTTAAAAAAAAATACATGTCATTCAGTTTGAGTCAGTCTTTATCATGGTAGAGTTAGGTTCACATTATACATCCCTTCCTATTGCCTCATCCCTCAGTCCAGCTCCTACTCCTCCCCAACCCACACTGGTTGCCTTATGTGTTCCTTGATCACTCTGGGCAAAAATTCATCTTAAATTCATCAATTCCTTGAAAACTCAGCTCAAAATCACCTTCCCACACTGAGACCTAACCTGAAATCTATTTTAAATTGCAAAGCCCTTTACCAGGGCACATCATAGATACAGAGCCTTGTGGTGGGCTTTTTGTCTCTTAGTGCTATTGTTTCTTTGTTTTCATCTTTTCTCATACTGCATTATTCTTTTGCTATTTGTTTATTTTCTCTCACTCACCCAGAATATAATCTTTTATAGATGCTTAATATTTATTGAATGCTCAGTGGGTGTTAATACAATTCTTTCATCATAGCTATATGCTTTTATTCTTGTGAATTTAATCAAAAATATTTTTAAAATTTCAAAACCCACTTTCTCCCATCCATTGGACCCTGTACTAGCCCCCTGAGTAAACAATATAAACCAGATATGAACCTTGTCTATATGTAAGACACAGACCAATGACTTCTGAAAAGTGAGAGGAAAGGAAAGTACACATCAAAATATATAACAGAGATCAGTTACAAGGTATTCAGAGGTGAGATTAAGATGGAGTTATTTCTGAGAAATTACCAACTCCTTTCCTTAGCTCTGTGCAGGGAAAATGCAGTAAGGAGTTGAGCTAAAAAATCAATGGAAAGGTTTGTCTAAGATGATGGAGGACAAGTTCTGAATCAAGGTTTGTCTAAGATGATGGAGGACAAGTTCTGAATCAGGAGTAGACACCAGAGTGTCGTGGGGTGCTGCTGAGGTGAGAGTAAGCCATGCGCACTCAAAAGAGAACAAATTCCCTGTGGCTGGAGCTCCAGAGAGACAAGTGACCATGGGGGAGCTGCAGAGATGCACAGCAGTCTGATCATCCAGCCTCTTTCATCAGGCTGGCCAAAAGTCTGGTGATTTATCAGGAAGATTCTGGACAGCTTCCCAGAAGTTATCAGGACAAGAAGAGTAAAAGGATAAGTTTCAAGAGTGTCTTCTGCCCGGCATAGCCCTTAAGATCCCTTTCCCTCCCACAAGTCCAGATAAGCACTCTTGTCTCTCCCGGCTCTGTCCAGGAGTTTGGGCTTTTATGAAGAGGGAAAACAGAGCTCCATCTCATAGGCTTTGCTGGAGGAAAAGAGGAAGAGATTTTCTGTATCTGAAAAAAAAAAGTTATTCTGGCTCACCTTGGCAAGGTAGAAAAGTCGAAACTACAGAATAGAAAGAAGATGAGAGTAATTCAGCCTGGAGAAATAATGATCCCTCCAAGAAACAAACAAGGCTCTCAGTGTTCTTAAGTCTCCCTTTTTCAGCGGTCATGCCACCCCCAGACTCAATGCACCTCTCTTCTGCATTAAACATACAAGCTGGCTCTTGGGTGAGTTCAGAGCAGCTTCAGAACCACAAATTAAACTCATCCAAACACATTCAATCTGTTCCTCCCAAACTTCCTGCCCTTTGCCTTCACAAACTGCCCCACAAACCTTTAGGCTGAAGTGCAGAAGTCTTGACTCAGTGGAGATCAGATGCAGGTATGGGCAAGATTCACTCACCAAGCCAGAAAACTGGTCTTCACAAGGGAGTTTCCCTAGAGAAACTGGGAAGAAATGAAACTTAAAATCTGAGAAGGGGAAATGAAAGAAAGGAAGTAGAATTGAAACTTACAAAACAATAACAGTGGGGGGGGGGCATCAGGTAGGGTGCCAGGAAAGGGTATGTTCTAGGACTTGCACCAGCTAAGCACTCAGTCACTACATTTTTATTCCTGCCCTGGCTTACTTTGGCAAGAATGTTTGTGTAAGAAAAAATGTGAAGTACAATGATACAGCCTGAATACTCAGCCTTTCAATTCAATCCTATAATTATTTGTTGAGCTTATGCTATATTCAAGCCCCAGGCAAGCCACAAAGGATAAAGTAATGATCTGGAAAGGCATGGCTCCTGAACTCTTGAAGACTGTGGTGGGAAAGATAATCAGTTATAAAACTCTGTAAATATGAGCAGACATAGTGACTATCAGCAGCCATCATTGTGAATAGTAAAAATAAAATTTAAAAGTTTCTTCAGTGTGAGCCTATGGAGAAAATTTTTCCAAAATGTCATTGAATCTTAGGAGTATACCAGTTAGCTACCAGTTCCTATTTCTTATGCAGGCAGGTAAGAAAGAAATTAACCATAGTAGAACCAAGTCAGTGCCTTGTTACCCAACAACTAGGAGGCAGGTGAGAACGTGGAGGTTCTACATGGTAGTATTCAAGCATAATCTTTTACTGAGTAACACACCTCCATAATTTTTCTACCTTTCCGCACTTCCTTTGGGAAAAATTTGTCCTTTTTAATCTCAGTCAAAGGCAGGACTGAAACGTCTTGTATTTCCTATACAGACTTTTGTGCTGTGTGTCTATCTTGTTCTTGTTCTGATGACATGTTCTAGATGGGGCAATTGCATGATGGTGGAAGCTCCACCACGGACCCCTGACTGGCAGAATTGCAGAGCATGGCAAACTTCACACATGAACCGATGGGAGACCCTGTAGGGTGACTGAGAAGCCAATGTTTGGTGAATTAAAGCACAAAGATTTTGGTATTGTTTGTAACCCACAGAAATGTAAAGTAATCATGGCTTAGAAACTCCTTTTGAATCACTTACATCTACGAGGCAGGAACTGAAAATCATGCAGGCATAATCACTGAGCTATACTGAAGTAAGTTTTTCATAACAATGAATAAACCTGTGATGCTTTTCAAGTGCAATCATAATCACCTACATTTTGTACAAATTACATTCTGAGAGCTGGCATTTTTTATCACCTTTTTATCATATAATACTATCATCGAGTATCCTTCCTCATGCAGCTCTGCACCAAACAACAGTAAGTTTTATCAAGGCAGGAAGGGAACTTTTCTGTGTTGTTCCTTTTTGTCCCAGATCTATTACAAGGTGCTGCACATAGGGAATGATATTAGAATAGAAAAACAAGCAGTTATACAACCCTAATATTTTAATTGCATTGAACATGCTGACGATAATCAGAGTTCTGTTCCACTATTGCCCTTGCAATCAACGTAATTGCTGTGGTGCATGTAAATTCTGGTATGAACACTGATACCAACTCCTTTGAAAAATGTTAAATAACAATTTTTCCTGTCTTCTCTGTTTTGTTTTTAAAGTTTACTCAGATACTTATCTCAATGCCTGTTGTTTATTTGTTCTGTATGAGCACAATCAAACCACATTACTTCCTGTGGCCTGTGGTTTTTTTCAGACTGAAACAGTTAAAATTCATGGGCCCAAAGTGGGAGATCTCTCATTTAGATTCCTTCCCAGCAGGAGGTATAGGAAATGGAGGGGGACACAAAGCCCTAAGGAGGACTTTTTATTCCCTGATACCCGAGTGCATAGTAAGCTGGAATATGGATCACAGCAATGTGGTGAGCTCCAGAGACAGACTTTGGGTGGTAGGAGAAGGAGCAAGGTTCATTCAGGTTTCCGACCAAAAGCCCATGTTTCTTTGTATTGACAAACTCTGATTTCTTCACTGATTTCTCCCACTTTAAATCTGATGTCTCAGAGGTGGTTCCTGGGACATCAGCCAGTGCCATCCTCCTACCCTCCTACCCTCCCACCCTCTCATCCCTCTTGGGCCTCTGATTCCCTCCCACATTTTCCAGATGAATTTTTTGTTATCTCTTCTCAGACAAGCTCAAAAACATCAGGTCCTCTATGTAAGTGTAATTTTCAAATTATAGATTGATCCAAGGTTTTACAGCCCAAAACTGCCTATCTCAACTTACTCAGAAATGCATAAGGGGTACTGGGTGTTTGAGTTTGGGAAGTAAGGGAGTTCTTGAGGGCTAAATAGAAGGAATCCTGATTAAAAAGTCAGCTTTTACACCCTGTACTGCCAAACATCTCTTTCTTCACATTCCAGAAGCTCTTGCCCTCATAAAAACTTCTCACATGAAGTCTGGAGGGAAACTTTAGGTGTCTGGGGCCCAGGATGTGAGGTCAAATCAGAGATTCAAAAGGAGTAAAAGGGTGAATATGGGATTTGTAGGAGGCATGAGAAAGGAGGAAGTATTAGGAACTCATCTCTTTTGGTCCTCGTAATAAACTCTCCTATCCTGCCCCTGTTCACACCCCATAAATACACACACACGTGGAGCCCTGCACTCCCCTCCAATTGTCAGCAAGATTTATAGAGCAAAAAAAGACTATCCAAAGTCACATCTACTGTACATCTCTGCCTTCACCACCACACACCGTATCATCCCTCTTCTCCTTTCTGACCTGTGATAATGAAAAAAGGGACAACCACTTTGAAAAACACCTGGCAATTTGTTATAACATAAAATATGCATTAATTCTAAAAACCAGTAAGTCGTTTACAGTATTCACTCAAAAGAAATGACTGGTCTGGATTTTTAGAGGAGTGGACAGGGAGATCTCACCAAGGCCTGCCTGAGGAACCACTACAGAAACAATTCTGGAAGAAAAGAGGGGAGAACTGGCTTTTCTTCATTCCTGAGGACTGTCAGAGTCCATCAGCTCACTGGGAAGAATGAGGCAAACCAGGAGAAACCAAAGTTTGGCTTAGGACATTGTTGAGAAATCCCACAAAGTACTCTGGACTCTTCCCATATTACCATGAATAATGATTGAGTAAAGCCAGGCAAACAGAAGGAGATTTCCAATGAAATAGAATTACTGCAGAAACAGGGGAGGATATTAACTTTCCAATAATATATTCAGTTAAAGAGGCTATTATAATTATAAATAAGACTGGGAAGCTATGAAGGTGATAAGAAAAAACTCATAATGCTAAAATATTTTACAATCAGATAAAATTCTTTTAGAAATCTGTAATTATTTAAGCAATTTATTCTATTAATTAAAACCAAGCAAAGGCAATAATTTAGAAATCAAACTAATATGTGTTTTTTAAATAATTTATTTCAAAGTCACAGGTAAAGGGAATCAGGAAAATAACAGACATCATTCTAAATCACTGCTCATCTGTTAGGAAATAGTAGCAATTATTAAAAATATTCTGTTATTTAATTTTCACCATAACTCATTAAGCAATTTTCATTACTTTTTTTTTTATAAATGAGGAAGTATATCTCATAAAATTTAGTTTATTTGATAAGGACCAGTATGTGGCAACATCAGAATTATAATAAAAGTCCACCTGTGATACAGAAAGAGAAATACTGCGTTTATGTGCAGGCTCTGCAACAGTTACACTAGGAAGTAGAGATTAGAATTGTGGTTGTCAGGAGCTAGGAGCTGGAGGAAATGGGGAGACACACACACACACATACATACCACACAATGGTAACCATGTAGAGGTGATGCATGTTTATTAGCCTAATTGTGGTGATCATTTCACAACATATACATGTATTCAACCATTAAGTTGTACACCTTAAATATTTACAGTTTTTATATGTCAGTGATATCCCAAAGCTGTTAAAAAACTGAAAACAGGTCTGCCTATGAGGGGTGTGTGTGTGTGTGTGTGTATCTAAAGCAGAACTGGAATAGTCTTGACAGTGGTGACAAGGATCTGAAAAATGGGGGAAATTGAGGAAAGTGTACAAAGCATGTCTCTTTCTTATTTCTTACAAATGTATGTGAAGTTACAGTCATCTTTTATTTTTTAAAAATGTTGACAATTTTGGGAATTCTTCTTTAGGGTACAAGTTTTACTTTGGTTTTGCATCCTTGGCTGAACTTTGCTTCCAGGTGGCAGACAGGGCCCAGGCAGAAGCATGAGTATTCAGAAACCTGTTGGTTTTTCCAAAGGACTGGGCAAGGGGCTCAAGAGAGACAAGTGAAGAGAGGAGAGGTTGCAGAACTGTGCAGGGGCCCCATCATCAAGCCTCCTTTACATAGTTAAAGGGAGCACTGGGAATTTTTCCATAGGATTACAAACATACTATATATTTACAAGTACAAGAAGCAAATGGACCGGCTTTCCTAGATTCCTCTGGCTTTAAAATAATGAAGTCTCCTCATTTCCTTTTCTCTCCTGAAGCAGGGCAGACAGAGAGATTATCTGCTGTCCCTGACTACAGAAGTGACCCAGATGCTGGGCTATCAAAAGGAGCATTGCCTCGTATACTTTGGACACCTATAATTTCATAGTTTTGTACACTTTCATTATTATGATCCTATCACATTTTCTGCTACTTCTAGAAGACATTTTTATATTCCTCAAATTATTCATTGTAACGATGGGGTGACAGGAAGGCAGAGGTCAAAGGGAAAATTTAGAAGATCAATTTCCTCCAGTTTCTAGGGATGAGTGCTGAGGTATAGGTGTATGTGTGTGTGTGTGTGTGTGCACCTGCACACACATAGATTCCAGAAATATTCACCTTGGAATCCTTTGTGTCATCAAAGGTCATCCAAAGATGAGGCAGATGGGGTTCTGGGGATAAGCAGGAATGAGAGCAGATGCTGTTTAACCAGACAGCCCATTTTTTTTTTCTCCTAGCTCTGAACATAGTTAAAGAAGAGTTGGGAATACAGGGCGCCTGGGTGGCTCAGTCGTTAGGTGTCTGCCTTCGGCTCGGGTCATGATCCCAGGGTCTTGGGATCAGGCCCCGCGTCGGGCTCCCTGCTCAGAAGGAAGCCTGCTTCTCCCTCTCCCACTCCCCCCGTTTGTGTTCCCTCTCTCGCTCTCTCTCTCTCTCTGTCAAATAAATAAATAAATAAATCTTAAAAAAAAAAAAGAGTTGGGAATAAAAATGCTAAAAGACACAGGGATCCCACCAAGCCCCAAATGAACATCCATTGCAGAGATAACTCCCCTCCAATCTCACCGAAGGAGGAGAGCAGGATTTCCCTCTTCCTTCCTGAGAAGTTTCAAGTTGTTGCAAAAGGAAAGCTGATCAGACAAGCAAAACACTTACCTACACCATTGTCAAGAAATCCACTATTGTACTTCTCTTACTGTATCACTGTGAATAATAACTTTTTAAAGCTGGGCAAACAGCCCAAATTGAAATTCAATTTCAGTGAAATAGAATTACTGCAGAAAAATGAAAAAAAAAAAAAAGACTAGGCAGCTATACAAAAACATTTATTAGCTAAGATTGAAATAAAATTGTAAAAAAAAAGAAAAGAAAGAAAATTGTAATTCTTTAATCAAGTTATTTTATTTCTTAACACAAAACAAGTGTACTAATGTTGAAAGTAAGCTAATATGTATTCTTAAAATCATTTATTTTAGTCCAAATGAGAGGGGGCCAAAAAATAAATAGACACCTACTAGATCCCTTCTTACGTGCTAGAAAACATTTTGTTGGTTAATTTTCACAATTCTATATCAGGTACCTTTCTTTTTTTTTTTTTTTACAAATGAGAAAACTGAATCCCATAGAATTTCATGAGACACTGACACAGCTTATATTTTCTAGGAGCAAATATTTATTAATAAATCAAGATACTCAGGGGCACATGGGTGTCTTAGTAGGTTAAGCATCTGCCTTCAGCTCAGGTCATGATCTCAGAGTCCTGGGATGGAGTCCCATGTCCGGCTCCCTGCACAGTGGGAGTCTGCTTCTCTCTCTCCCTCTGTCCATCCTCCTGTTCTCTCTCTCGTTATTTCTAAATTTAAAAAAATAAATCAAAACACTTAGATGTTTATACTTAATGGCATTTATTTTCTTACAGTGATCCTAAGCATGGTGCAGTTTTTACACCAAGATGATTTTAAGAAAATAAACACATCATTTATGTACATTATTCAAGGTTACACTGCATTGTGTGGAGAGACAGAACAGGAACTCAAACACTCTGGACACAAAACTATCACTCTTAGTTATTATTTTTGATGTTTTTTTCTGAATGAAGGGTGTTCAAATGGAGAGAAGGAAGGCAGCAAGGAAAAGATGATGAGAATGGTGCAGATAAGCTCAGTGCATCAGCTGCACCCAAGGCAAGAGGCACTACAAAGAAATGAGTATGGATGTAAGAAGGTTCAAGAGCTTGGTGAGCACAGAGTATGGGGTCATTACACTCCATAGGGTTGAAATACAGAAAAGCTTCCTGAGAAAAGGAACGTGAAGAGAATTTGTAGATGAGAAACCCGTGGTTTGTGACATTGAAAAATGAGACAGTGCCAGCCTCATAGTCTAGGAAAACTCCAACACAGTGGGGAGGGACAAGCAGGGCCAGGATTAAGATGAAGGGATCAGAGAAGGATGACTCCTCAAAAGCATTATATTCAAGTTGATCTGGCACCTTTTAATGCAGTAGTCATATTTGGTTGAAACCTAGAGTAAACATGTTGGTAATTTCAATCATGTCTAACATGAAATTTCACACTGGGTTCTGGGCATTTTCCATTATATACCTCCAGAATCTACCTCCAAGTAATGTTTCCCCAATCCAATAATGAGGGATCCCAGAACACCATAATTGCTATTATATGCATTATTTGGTTTCCAACAGCACACACACCTCATTTGTCTTCGATCTGTAGAAATAGGCAGCATATGTTGTATTTTGGAGATGATATGGAGTCATGTGAGGTGCAGAAAAATTGGGGCTGGGTGAGAGACATGACTTAGCTTTGTTTGTGACACTGTGGGAGGGATCTTGGGAATAACGTGAGTGGGAACTAGGAAGAATTCCGTCTGTTCTTGGGAGAGGTATAACACTGCAGAAGCAGAATATGTATGTATGTGTTGGAAGGGAAAACAAGGGTGTTGGAACATGAGACCTACTAGGAATGAAAAATTCTGAAAGGTGATGAGAACAAGGTGGCTTGATGACACTGATTTCTCCTCACCTCAGTAGCACTACATGTGTCAGCTCTCAAATAATAAAAGACCATAATCAACACAAAGGAGACAGCCCTGAAATCTCTTTCCCCTGAAGATTAGGGGAAGGACTGGGGACTATGGAGAGGTAGTGAACTGGTTAAGGAGAGTGTGCCCCAGACACCTGGCCACTTCCCATTAAATATGACCATATCATCAGCATGTGATGTCCTTTGTCTTCTCTCTCCATACCTAGAAGTTGTGCCCTTTTCCCCATTTAGCCCCTGCCATCACAAGACTCCCACAGCCAACCACTTGCTCCAGCACTCCTCACCTCTAAACGCTTCTATTATCACTTTCAGATCAGGAATTCGGGACACTTTCCTTTGTTCCTTGAGAAACATGTTTTGTTTCTTCAGACTCAAGTTCTTACTCCTAAGGATGACAAAAATTGAACCCCACACTTCTGAATTTTTGTCCTTCCAAAATGACTGACTTCCTATTCATCCTATTGAAGAGCTTGAGCCCTCCTCCCCAGAGACCCTGAGAAAGAGGAGAGCAGACTCCTGACCTTGGAGCCAGAAGAAATGTGTTCATGTTTACCTTCCCAGTTACCTTCTGTGTGACCTTGGGAAAGTCTTGACCTCTCAGAGACACAGTTTCTTCCTTCCAAAATTAAATCATCAACCTCTCCCTCTCTATCTCCTAGAAATTATATGAAATAATGGATATAACAAAACAAAATTTTGGTACCTTGAAAAAAACTTAATGTGTGGAAAAGCCACTGCATGGATGCAGGTTCCCAGGCCAGATGTTCAGAAAGTGAAGTTGCAGAACCTGGCTCCTGGATGTTTGGAACATATCAAGTGTGGGAATATTGTCTGGGGAGGACCAAGATCTTTAAACTCTGCTCCCCAGTAGGGAAGCCCTCAGAATAACATCTGAGCTTTTAGGTTCTCTGGTAAAATTTGCAAACACTTAGAACAGAAGACACGAACACCAAACTAATGATGGCCTGAATTTCATGTGTTAGGAAAAAGCTTGATGCTGTCAGGTAGGTGTGCAAATTTATACACAAGGATGTTACCTTTCCATTCTGGCTTCTAAAATGTGTGACGGAGATGGATCACTTGTGTGTATACTAGGGCCAAAATATTCCATGAGATTCAAGGTTGCTTTTGGAAATCTAAACAGAGCCATATAGAAGGTCTCTTCTATTCCCAGGGCAGAAGTTTAAATATAAGGGAACTGTCTCCAACTCCAGGTGCTTGGCTATGAACTTCCCATAGCCAAGCTCCTATGAAATATAAGTACCTGAGTTAGTTACGGGCATGCAAGGTGAATAAAATTTATGAAGTCACAGGGGTCCCACCCCTTATCCACAGTACTGCTACTGACCCAAACTGTGTGACTTCCCACCACCCACATTCCCTCCCACAGAACCTGGTCCATTGTCAATAGTTACAGAACACTCAAACCACAATTTGTGAATAGAAATTTAACATATAACTACACCCAAATTGTCCTGCCTTGAGAGATGTTTTATTCTAATTGATCACCATAGAACTCTAATGACTTTAAACCTCTTTTCACTGCACAAAAGGACCATCTCTGATCCCCCACACATACCTTTCCATGATGTGATTCACATCCTAGGGAAAAAAGGGAAGACGTGAGTCAAGAGGTAATAGACCCTTCTCATTTACAAAGCTTCATCACATCCCCACCAACCCCATGGTAGGAGTAAAGATGGTCTCAATGTGAGAGCAAATAAGTAAAAATAAGATCCAGGCTAATCATTCCAGAAGACATGTGAGGTTGTCAGATGTCCTAAAAGGTAGAAACAGCTTTGAGCCTTGTAGAATTATAGCATGAAGCTTCTAGTATCTGGAAATGAGACATATTTATGAGGAAAACAAGAGTCCCATAATTGTTTCCTAAATGCATGAGAAAGTTTGAATAATGCAATGGTTCTTTCATTTATTCAACAGAAACATAAAGTGATATGCCATTATTTGCCAAACCTCAGGACAGGCTTTGGAGAATCAAAGATGAGTAAATAACCATAATATCCCTCAAGAAGTTTACACGGCTTTGCAGAGGACACAAGCAAATATATTAAGTTAGATGTTTTTCAAATCTCTCCTCATTTTATACACTACCTATAATTGACCTTATCCACTCTCTTAAATTCAACACACACATATATGCACTTGATTTCCAACTCTTTGTTTTTACTCAGTTTTGTCTCTTAGATGCACGTTAACATATTCAGTAGTAAAGAAGCCACAGGAACTAGTGGGTTAAGATGTTTAATATGTAACTTACCATTCACCAACCAAATCGTCTCCTCTCTTATACTCCATTGTTCATAATGTTACAAATATTCACTCAGCCACTGTCCTAAAACTACAATTTTTACCTGCACTTCAGGTTCTGCTGAGCAATTTAATCCACACTCTTTTTTTTGTTATTGTTTTTATTTTTTTAAGTTTTTATTTAAAATTCCAGTTAGTTAACATACAGTGTAATATTAGTTCAGTTTAGTCCATATTCTTAACAGTTTTTAGCCATCTGATTTTCTTTATCATCACAGGTATTGTTTTGGTTGTTTGAACAAATATCTACCAATATATTTGGTTTCCTTTACCTCAGCCTTCTTTCATGTCACCAAAAATTAGGCCAACAGGTGGGTCAACAAGGGCCAAAAAAAAAAAAACGGTTTTGCTCTCTGTATTAGGACTTTTATGTTGTATATGACAAAAAGCAAAACCAAGTAGAGAAAAGGATTTGGGGGAGCAGTTATAACTTTAATCAAAGCTGAATTTTGAAGCTCAAACCCTATCATCAGGATCTGGTCTATGTCTTCCAAATTCTATTTATTCCCTCTATATTGAATTTACTCTCAGTTCATGAAGGAAACATGAATCTCCTGATATAAACTCCAGAAGAAAAGAGAACTTCTCTTCCCAGTTAAAAACAACACCAACAACACCACCAACAACACCAACAACAAAACACAACCAGAAAACAAAAACCAAAAAATTCTTATGTCTGCGTGTCATTGCTCTGCATTGGATCAGGTGCCCATATTAAAGCATCCCTGTGTTGGAGCTGGAAGGAAATGAAGCAGTGTTGGAGGCAAGTTTCTATATCTTACTGGAATTAACTTAGTATTAATCTGAAGTAGGCCATGATAGGGTAAGATGCATACTCTAATCACTAGAACAACCACTAGGGGGAAAAAAATTAAAAAACAAACAACAACAACAAAAGAAACCCACAGAAATAGGAAAACTTAACATTTTATGCTAGAAATATTTCTTTAACTCAAACAAAGCTAGTTAAGGAGAAAGGACAATGAAAACTACAGGCGACATATGGAAAAAAAACCAGTAATATGATAAATGTAAATACAGCTACATCAACATTAGCATAAAATGTTACTGTCTTTAACACCTCCATTAAAAGGCAATGATCATTGGACTGGATAAAAAGCAAGATTCAACTATTGGTATCAACAAGAGACATATTTTGGATACAAAGACACAAATATGGCAAAAGTAAAAAGATAGAAAAATATATACCATGCAAGCAGTAATCATAAAATAGCTCGTGTCTATATTAATATTAGACAAAATAGACTTTCAGACCATAAATATTATGAGAGAATGAGAAATTTCAGAATGATAAAAAGTTCAGTACATCAAGAAAGGATATAACAATTACAAATGTAAATGTACAAGAGCAGAGTTTCAAAATACACAAACCAAAATTGAAAGAATTAAAAAGAAAAACAGACAATTCAATAGTTGTAGATTTTGACAGCTCACTCTAAATAATTGATAGAATAGCATGTATGTCACCAAAAATACAGAAGACATGGATGATACTATTAACCAACTTGACCTAACAGATATCTATAGACTATTTCATCTAATAAATGCAGAATACACATTCTTCTCAAATTCACACTGAAAAATTTTCTGGACATACAATATTTTAGTCCATAAAACAGGTATCAATACATTTAAATAGTGAAATAATAAAATATGATTACAAGAAATTATATTTGAAAACCACAGCAGAAAAAAAGTAAGAAATCAAGTATTGTTAAATTAAACTGCATACTTTCTAGGTATTTACCCAAAGAATACACAAATATAATTCAAAGAGATACAAGCACCCCAGTATTTCCAGCAGCATTATCTACAATGGCCAAATTATGGAAACAGCACAAGTGTCCATCAAATGATTACTGATAAATAAAACATGGTGTATATATATTATAATATATAATAATTTATTTATGTCTTTATATATATAAAGAATATGTCATATATATGTGTGGGGGGTGTAGATAGATGATACATAGATAGATAGATAGATAGATAGATAGATAGATAGATAGATGATAGATAGATAGATGATAGATAGATAGATAGATACTATGGAATATTACTCAGCCATAAAAAAGAATGAAATCTTGCCATTTGCAACAACACGGTTTGAGCTATAGAGTATTACACCAAGTGAAATAAGTCAGTCAGAGAAAGACAAATACCATATGATTTCACTCATATGTAGAATTTAAGAAATATAACAAATGAGCAAAGGGAAAAGAGAGAGAGTGAGACAAACCAAGAAAAAGACACTTAACTATAGAGAACAAACTGATAGTTATCAGAGGGGAAGTGGGTGGGGGGGATACGTGAAACAGGTGATGGGGGTTAAGGAGGGCACTTGTTGTGATGAGCACCAGGTGATGTATGGAAGTGCTGAATCACTATATTGTACACCTGACACTGATATTACACTGTAGGTTAACTGGAATTTAAATAAAAACTTAAATAAATAAATAGCACACTTTCAAATATCCCAAGGGTTAACCAAAAAATTCACAAAAGAAATTAGAAAATAAGTAGAACTAATGAAAACAACAACTAAAGAATCAAAATATGTGGAATAATATGTTGGCTAATTGAACATAATAATTAAATAAATAAATATAATAAATATATGGAATATACCTAAATTATTGCATTTATATCATTAAATACTTTATCAGAAATGATGGTCTCAAATAAGTAATCAAAGTTTTCACTTTAAGAAACTAGGAAAAGGGGTGCCTTGGTGGCTCAGTCGTTAAGCATCTGCCTTCAGCTCAGGTCATGATTCCAGAGTCTTGGGATCGAGTCCCACATTGGGCTCCCTGCTTGGCGGGAAGCCTGCTTCTCCCTCTTCCACTCCCCCTGCTTGTGTTCCTGCTCTCACTATCTCTTTCCCTGTCAAATAAATAAATAAAATATTTTTTAAAAATTTAAAAAAAGAAACTAGAAAAAGAATGGCAAACTAAACTCAACACACACACGTGTTCATGTATGCACACATGCACACACTTGTGTGCATGTGTGTACACACTCATGTTCATGTGTGCATACATATTAGTGTTCATGTATGTACACACATTCGTGTTCATGCATGCACACACACTCATGTTCATGCGTGCATATACACATACACACACAAAGGAAACAATAAAGAGGAGACGAGACACAAATGACACAGAAATGTTAAAAAAAAGCGGGGCGCCTGGGTGGCTCAGTTTGTTAAGTGGCAGCCTTGGCTCAGGTGGTGATCTCAGGGTTCTGGGATTGAGCCGCTGTTGGTCTCCCTGCTCAGTGGGGAGTCTGTTTCTCCCTCTCCCTCTGCCCCTCACCCCTGCTCATGCTCTCTCTCTCTCCCTCTCGAATAAATAAAATCTTTAAGAAAAAAAATGGTTAAAAAAGTAAATGAAATAATAAAGTTTGTTCTTGAAGAAAATCAATAAAATTGACCAAAGACAACTAAACTGTCAGCAAGAAAAAAAAAAGAGAAAAAGCACACCACCAAAATCAGGAATAAAAGAGGAGACATTACTGTGTGTGCTGTAGAAACCAGAGGAATTATAAGGGATTATTATGACTACCTTTATGTCTACAAATCAGGCAACTCTAAAGTGGACAAATCCCTACAATGACATTTATTATCAAAATATGACTTAAGAATGGTAAAAAATATAAGCAAACCTAGTACATATTTTTAAATATTATTTTAAGCCTTTTGAAAAAGAAAAGCCCAGAATGAGATGGCTTCACTGGTGAATTCTATCGAATATTTAAAGAATAAATAATACTAGTCCTTCACAATTTGTTTTTTGTTTATTTGTTTTTCAGGAAATAAAGAAAGAGGGAGAAAAATCTTAGTTTATTCTATGAGGGGGAAAAAAAGTCTTAGAATGTGACGTTCATTTGTCTGTGACCAAGCTGAATCATGAAGAGGTACCTGAGAAGTCCTTGGCACTAGATCACTGATCACAGAGCCCTCTAGACTAGCACTGGATACAGTACAAATTCTGCCACCATCAGATTTCTGCACTGCACTTGATAAATAAATATGAAATTGTCCCTTGTTATTTATTCCTATAATCTCTGACACACATACAAGAAAGGGGATACTGCAAGGCCAAAGGAACCTTAGTGTCACCACCAGGAAGAGCAAAGCAACATGGGAGAGAAGGAAACTCGGTCTTCATTTTTGTCAAATCTCAGATGCTGGGGCTTCTTCCTGAGTTACCTGCAGCATGTCTACTGTCGACCCCTGCAGCCGATGCTCCAGTTCCGAGACCAGGTCTCTCACCAGCTGGCTCTGCTGGACCAGCTCATCCTCCGTTGCAGCCAGGGTGTCAAGAATAGCTTTCTCCTCGCTCTCCAGTTTCTGCACCACCCTCAACTCCTCATTCTCCAGGATAGTCTTGAGTTTTTTAAACTGTGCTTGGACACCCCTTTTTTCATTTTGCATGTGATTCTTCAGAAATGAGAAAGAGAGGTACTCAGGCTATCGGCAGAGACTGGGAGTCAGAAAGAGAATATTTTCTTTGGAAAGTTCTCACTGGGAAATGACAGAAGAGCAAGGGAGCAATTCTTGGGGAAACCAACTTTTCCTATTATTTTTTTGTCCATCACATTCCAAAACGATGATCTCAAGTCTGCATTATTGAGGCCAACCTTGAGCCCAAATAGGATCCTTGGGTGTGGCTCTATTTTCACGTAGCTGTCCAGGACAACCAAGACTCCTTGCTTTACTGCTGACCCCCATCCTCTCACCCTTGGCTGAAAGTTGAACAATGAAGACAAAACCATGAGTCATTGCTAAGTGTCTTCCCCAAGGAGGGTCAAAGACTCAAAATCACAACAGGAATGTAACACAGAATTCACTAGCCATCTTCTATGTGAATACCTCCCCCTAAACATCTGTGTTCATTTATAACATGTTCACTTTTCAGCCCCCACTTTATCAGGGAAAGGATAAAGAAGAGGACTAACCAAAATACTTTTGGACATATCAGACATATCAACTATCAGGGAACAAAAAGGAAGGGAGCTCCTTGTCACTAACACCCAAGGTCCTGTCTATATTTTTGTCTAACTCTCTCAGGAAGTATCTCCTCCTACCTTCCAGGAAGTTCTCTCTTCTCTGAGGGTAGCTTCCAACATCTTCGCTTCCTGCTGCTCCTCCCTCAGCTTCTGCAGAGCTGTCTGGAGCTTCTCCTATGAGAGAGGAGTCACACCAGAGTAAAACTGTCAGATTTCCCAGCATCAGCATAGAAGATAAATGGGGAAAATATCAGGCCAATCCCAAAGGGACTAGAGTTTACAGAATCAGTGAGAATAGCAATTAGAATCTATGACTTGGAAGAAAACCTGACGTGGTGAACATGTTCTTTAAGGCCCAGTGATGAGCAACAACTAATGAATTGTTGAACACTACATCAAAAACTAATGATGTATTATATGTTGGCTAACTAAACATAATAATAAAAAAATCTTTTCAGCATCTACAGAAATAATCACTTTTTAAATATATAAATGTATCAATTATATTAACAAAATTACATTCTATTCAGAAAACTATATTAAGAGATTTCCCAGTACTTAATTATACTTGCATTTAAAAAATAAACCAAAAATTAATCAAGAAAGAGAAGACCCAGGTGATAGACATCACCATCCCTTCATCAAAAAGAGGACTGATTCTCTTTGTACTATTAGAACAAACCAAACCCTGCAGCAAGGAAAGAACTTACATCTCCATCTACCCTCCTGTTCAGCAGGGTGATGAGGACCTCTCTTGAGCACTAAATCTCCACCCATCTAGCACAAGGCATAAAAGTATCTACTTCTGACTAAATCTGTACTATAGGTTTATCCTTTCATAATTTAATGGAATGCACAAAAATGTCCTTCAGGCAAAAAAATTTTTTTTAAATGTTCTTCAGGCCTTGAAAGGTGAGAATAGAAAGAAAAGACATCACAGGCCTCAGGCCTATGATGACAAGGTAATTAAAGTTGAGTGCATACACCACACACAAAAATAGACTCAAAATGGATGAAAGAACTAAATGTGAGACAGGAGTCCATCAAAATCCTAGAGGAGAACACAGGCAGCAACCTCTTTGACCTCAGCCGCAGAAACTTTTTCCTAGAAACATCGCCAAAGGCAAGGGAAGCAAGGGCAAAAATGAACTATTGGGACTTCATCAAGATAAAAAGCTTTTGCACAGCAAAGGAAACAGTCCACAAAACCAAAAGACAACTGACAGAATGGGAGAAGATATTTGCAAATGACATATCAGATAAAGGGCTAGTATCCAAAATCTATAGAGAACTTATCAAACTCAACACCCAAAGAACAAAGAATCCAATCAAGAAATGGGCAGAAGACATGAACAGACATTTTTCCAAAGAAG
>NC_138379.1:44884213-44891152 GCF_054177405.1 Leptonychotes weddellii
TTCTCCCTCTGCCTGCTGCTTCCCCTGCTTGTGCTCTCTCTCTCTGACAAATAAATAAACAAAATCTTTTTAAACAAATAATATATTACATGCTAAAAAAAAAAGAAGAGAGTAGGAAGGGAAAAATGAAGGGGGGGAAATCGGAGGGGGAGATGAACCATGAGAGACGATGGACTCTGAGAAACAAACTGAGGGTTCTAGAGGGGAGGGGGGTGGGGGGATGGGTTAGCCGGGTGATGGGTATTAAAGAGGGCATGTACTGCATGGAGCACTGGGTGTTATATGCAAACAATGAATCATGGAACACTACATCAAAAACTAATGATGTATGGTGATTAACATAACATAATAAAATTAAATAAAAAAAATAAAAAATTGAGTGCAAAGTGGTGATTTCTCAACAAGTTCTATTTTCTGCCCTGTGTTCCCTCCATCCTGGTCTCTTACCTGGTACTCCTGGACAGCCTCCTCCATGGGGACTGTTTGGTGACCACGGTGCTCCTGTGACCGCTCGCAAACCCAGCAAATGACCCTCTTATCCTTCTTACAGAAGAGCAAAAGCTTTTCTTCATGGCGCTCACAGAGATTTCTCTTCTGCTCCTCTTCAGAGCTCACCTTGACCTCTTGGAGCCTCTCCACTATTTTGGCCACATGCCAGTTAGGCCGCAGTTCCCCAGAGCAGAAAGCCATTTGGCACACAGGGCAATTGCTGCTCTTCCCTCCTTGGCTTGTCACAGACTCCTTGTTCTCTGCAGCGATGCAGGCTTTGCAGAAGCTGTGGCCACAGTCCAGGCTCAGGGGTTCCTTCAGGAGGTCCAGGCAGATGGGGCAGGTCACCTCCTCCTCTATGTTTGTAAGGAGTTTAAAAGCCATAACAGCTGCTCCTTTGCTCCTATCTGTCCTGACCTCAGTGGTTCCTCTTGTTCACCGATCCCTGTATGATTGTCAAGGTTAAAAGGGGGCAGAGTTGGAAAGAGTAAAATTATAATAATTGTGTAGAAATCAAGGACAAGCCCAAATCATAATATTGAAGGACAAGAAAGAAAAGGTGGAGAAGGTAGGAGTAGGGGACCCCGTTTCAACAGGTCCCTTGAATTTAGCTGGATATCTATGAAGCCATTCTGAACACCCACAAAAATCAGCCTGATATGTTAAGAATATATATCGGGATCTCTACAAGCAGAAAAGCACTGCCTATCTCAAGGTAGGAAGGGCAGTCATGAATCTGTGGGGTGATATCCGAAGATAAACAGAAGGGGCTGGGAGCCACCATAAGCTGGCTCCTGCAAAGTGCTGTTAACACCAGAATGCCAAAGTGTCCTGTGTTGGAGACCCAGCAAAAACCCGCAGAACAGTAGCGGCTGCGAAAGGGCTTTAGAGCAGCGCTCAGACATGACCCAGGAGCTGAGGGTGTGGACGCAGCCCAGGGCCGCTTGAGGTTTTAGAAGCACAAAGGGCAGGGACAAGCCCAGGCCCCTCGGATGACCTCTGAGAGAGTCACTGTGGGTGTGCACCCTGGGAGGCTGAGGTTTTCAGCATCGCATACAGAAACAGAGACTGTGTCCTGGCAGGTTTAGTGAAGAGAGCAGACTGCAATTTCTCTGCTCTGGGCCAGAGGTTTGGGTGCGGCCATTTGTGCTCTGACCCTCTGAAGAGGTGCAGAAAGCCGCCAGAGAACAAAAGCTCAAAAAACCGGTTTCCAATGAGCCCATCCCCCTGACAGGGGGCAAGGCAACTCCACCCAAGCAGGGTCGCCTGAGAAACAGCATGGCAGGCCCCTCCCCTGGAAGACAGGCTGGAAGAACAAAAGGGCGACAACCCACGGACCCCATAAGACTGTACAATCTCAACACCAGGGGAAAATAGTATATTGAGCTCCAGGCATTGCCTCATGGCTTGTTTATTTTTCAGATACAACGCTCTTTTTCTTGTTATTCTTTCTCTTTATGTTTCTTCTGTTTTTTCTTTTTACCTTTTTTCTCATTTCAACTAGATGTTTAATATACCAATTTATATTTCATAGTAGCTTTTTAACTTGTACTTTTTTACACCTATGTTTTTTATAGATACATTCTTCATTGTAGTCCTTTTTTCCCTATTCAATATTACCTTTTTACATATACAAGTTTTACTTTCCCTGTAATTTTGGGAAGTAGTGTCTTCTAACAAACAGACCAAAATACACCCAAGAACAACTGAAACACCCTACTTTGTCCACACTGAGAGATTATAGCCCCCCTTCCCCTTACCCCAATTTTTAAAATTTTTATTTATTTTTATTTTTTAATTTTATAAATTTTATTCTTGCATTTCATTTTGACTTTGTTTTTTTGGTGGTGGCTTCCGACTGCTCTGAATTTTCCTACGGCACGTCTTGCTTGGTCGTGGTTGATATTTTGGACTCTGTACATGCCCTCAACCATCCCTCAACAGAATAACTAGGAGGAGGAACTCCCGGCAAAGAAAAGAACCAGAGACAATGTCCTCTGCTACATTATCTAATGGAAATAAGCAAGATGTTAAAGATAGACTTCAGAGTAGCAATCATGAAGTCAATAGCTAAGCTTGAAAAAAGCATTAGTGACAATATAGAATCTCTAAGTGCAGAAATGAGATCTAATCAGGCCGAACTTAAAAATGCTATGAATGAGATGCAGTTTAACTCATTCTCTAACAACCAGGGTAAATGAGGCAGAAGAACGAGTTAGTGATCTAGAAGATAAGCTGATAGGAAGGAAGCTGAGGAGGATAGGGATAGGCAGCTGGAAGCCCATGAGAACAGACTTAGAGAGATCAATGATGCCATGAAACGTCCCAATGTCAGAATTATTGGGATCCCTGAGGGGGTGAAGAGAGAGAGAGAACTAGAAGGCATATCTGAGCAAATCATAGTTGAGAACTTTCCTAATCTGGGGAAGGAAACAAGCATTTGTGTCCAAGAGGCAGAGAGGACCCCTCCCAAGATCAATGAGAAAAGACCGACACCCTGACATATAAGAGTACAATTCACAAATCTTAGATCCAAGGAAACAATCTTGAAACTGGCTAGGGGGAAGAGATTCCTTACATACAGAGGGAGGAACATCAGAATAATGTCAGACCTATCCACAGAGACCTGGCAAGCCAGAAAGGGCTGGCAAAACATATTCAGGGTACTAAATGAGAAGAACATGAAGCCAAGAATACTTTATCTAGCAAGGCTGTCATTTAGAATGGATGGAGAGATGCAGAGCTTCCAAGACCAGCAGAAACTGAAAGAATATGTGACCACCAAGCCGGCCCTGCAAGAAATATTAAGGGGGGGTTCTATAAAAGAAGAAAGACCCCAAGTGTAATAGACCAGAAATTTACAGAGACAATCTATAGAAACAAGGACTTCACAGGCAACATTATAGCAATAAAACCGTATTTTTCAATAATCACTTTCAATGTGAATGACCTAAATGCTCCCATGAAAGGCACAGGGTTGCAGATTGGATAAAAAGACATGACCCATCCATATGCTGTCTACAAGAGACTCATTTTGAATCTAAAGGTACAACCAGACTGAAAGCGAGGGGATGGGGAACCATTTTTCATGCCAACGGACCTCATAAGAAAGCTGGGGTAGCAATTCTTGTATCAGACATATTAGATTTTAAGGTAGACACTGTAGTAAGAGATACAGAAGGACACTATATCATTCTTAAAGGGTCTACTAAACAAGAAAATCTAACAATTGTAAATATCTATGCCCCCAACATGGGAGCAGCCAACTACATAAACCAACTATTAACCAAAATAAAGAAACCTATTGATAATAATACTTTAATAGTAGGAGACCTCAACACTCCACTCTCAGCAATAGACAGATCGCCTAAGCAGAAGATCAATAAAGAAACACAAGCTTTGAATGACACACTGGACCAGATGGACTTCATAGATATATACAGAACATTCCACCCTAAAAGAACAGAATACTCATTCTTCTTGAACACACATGGAACTTTCTCCAGAAAAGACCACATACTGGGTCGCAAATCAGGTCTCAACTGATACCAAAAGATTGAAATTATCCCCTTGCATGTTATCAGACCACAGTGCTTTGAAACTAGAACTCAATCACAAGAAAAAACTTGGAAAGAATTCAAACACTTGGAAGCTAAAGAGCATCCTGCTAAAGAATGATTAGGTCAACCAGGAAATTAAAGAAGAACTTAAACAATTCATGGAAACCAATGAGAATGAAAACACATCGGTCCAAAACCTATGGGATACTGCAAAGGCGGTCCTAAGGGGGAAATACATAGCCATCCAAGCCTCTCTCATAAAATTAGAAAAATCCCAAATGCACAAGTTAATCTTACACTTAAAGGAAATGGAGAAAGAACAGCAAATAAAACCTAAACCAAGCAGAAGAGAAATAATAAAGATTAGAGCAGAGATAAATGAAATAGAAACCAGAAAAACAGTAGAACAGATCAATGAAACTAGAAGCTGGTTCTTTGAAATAATTAACAAGATCAATAAACCTCTGACCAGACTTATCCAAAAGAAAAGAGAAAGGACCCAAATTAGTAAAATCATGAATGAAAGGGGAGGAATCACGACTAACACCAAGGAAATAAAAACAATTATTAGAAATAATTACCAGCAATTATAGGCCAACAAATTAAGCAACCTGGAAGAAATGGATGCCTTCCTGGAAACCTATAAACTACCAAGACTGAAGCAGGAAAAAATTGACAATCTGAATTGACCAATAACCAGTAATGAAATTGAAGCAGTGATCTAAAACCTCCCAAAAAACAAGAGTCCAGGGCCAGATGGATTCCCAGGGGAGTTCTACCAAACGTTTAAAGAAGAAATCATACCTATTCTACTAAAGCTGTTTCAAAAAATAGAAACAGAAAGAAAGCTTCCAGACTCATTCTATGAGGCCAGCATTATCCTGATCCCAAAACCAGACAAAGATCACATCAAAAAGGAGAATTATAGACCAATATCCCTGATAAACATGGATGCCAAAATACTCAACAAGATCTTAGCCATAAGATCCAACAGTACATTAAAAGAATTATTCACCATGACCAAGTGAGATTCATTCCTGGGATGCAAGGGTGGTTCAACATTTGCAAATCAATCAACATGATAGAGCACATTAATAAAAGAAAAGATAAGAACCATGTGATCCTCTCAATTGATGCAGAAAAAGCATTTGATAAAATACAGCACCCTTTCCTGCTTCAAAGTGTAGGGATAGAGGGAACATTCCTCAATATCATAAAAATCATCTATGAAAAACCCACAGCGAATATCATTATCAATGGGGAAAATCTGAGAGCTTTTTCCTTAAGGTCAGGAACTTGACAGGGATGCCCACTTTCACCATTATTTTTCAACATAGTACTAGAAGTCCTCGCCTCAGCAATCAGACAACAAAAAGAAATAAAAGGCATTCAAATTGGCAAAGAAGTCAAACTCTCTCTTCGCAGATGACATGGTACTTTATGTAGAAAATCCAAAAGAATTCCCCCCCAAATTACTAGAACTCATCATACAGCAATTCAGAAATGTGGCAAGATACAAAATCAATGCACAGAATACAGTTGCTTTTCTATACACTAACAATGTAACTGTAGAAAGAGAAATTAAGGAATTTATTGCATTTACAATAGCACCAAAAACCATAAGATACTTCGGAATAAACCTAACCAAAGAGGTAAAGGATCTATACTCTAGGAACTACAGAACACTTATGAAAGAAACTGAAGAAGACACAAAGAGATGGAAAGACAATCCCTGCTCATGGATTGGAAGAATAAACATTGTGAAAATGTCTATGCTGCCCATAGCAATCTATACTTTCAATGCCATCCCGATCAAAATACCAATATCATTTTTCAAAGAGCTGGAACAAACAATCCTGATATTTGTATGGAACCAGAAAAGACCCCGAATTGCCAAGGAAAAGTTGAAAAAGAAAAACAAAGCTGGGAGCATCACACTGCCTGACTTCAAGCTATATTACAAAGCTGTGATCACCAAGACAGACAGCATGGTACTGGCACAAAAACAGACATATAGACCAATGGAACAGAATAGAGACTCTAGAAATGGACCCTCAATTCTATGGTCAACTAATTTTTGACAAATCAGGAAAAAATATCCAGTGGAAAAAGACAGTCTCTTCAATAAATGGTGCTGGGAAAATTGGACAGCTACATACAGAAGAATGAAACTCGACCATTCTCTTACACCATACACAGAGATAAACTCAAAATGGATGAATGACCTCAATGCGAGACAGGAATCCATCAAAATCCTAGAAGAGAACATAGGCAGTGATCTCTTTGACATTGGCCACAGCAACTTCTTTCAAGACACATCCCCAAAGGCAAGGGAAACAAAAGCAAACATGAACTTTTGGGACTTCATCAAGATAAAAAGCTTCTGCACAGCAAAGGAAACAGTCCACAAAATCAAAAGACAACTGACAGAATGGGAGAAGATATTTGCAAATGACATTACAGATAAAGGGGTGGTATCCAAGATCTATAAAGAACTTTTCAAACTCAACACTCAAAAACAAATAATCAAGTCAAAAAATGGGCAGAAGACATGAACAGACACTTCTCCAAAGACATACAAATGGCTAACAGACACATGAAAAAATGTTCATCATTATTAGCCATCAGGGAAATTCAAATCAAAATCACATTGAGATACCACCTTACACCAGTTAGAATGGCAAAAACTGACAGGGCAAGAAACAACAAATGTTGGAGAGGTTGTGGAGAAAGGGGAAACCCTCTTACACTGTTGGTGGGAATGCAAGCTGATACAGCCACTCTGGAAAACAGTATGGAGGTTCCTCAAGATGTTAAAAATAGAGCTACCCAGGGCGCCTGGGTGGCTCAGTCGGTTAAGCGACTGCCTTCGGCTCAGGTCATGATCCTG